>NC_063175.1:31698153-32006539 GCF_023159225.1 Perognathus longimembris pacificus | reverse complement strand
CTTTTCACAAGAGGCAGACTGTTTTTTAATCTGTCTTTCCAAATTTTCTTCAATCATTTTGCACATCCTTCCTGGGCATTTAAAAATATTTCACTTTATCTGAATCAATGATTTTCATATAATTTCTTCACATCTTGATAATTTGCAGACGTCTCCTCAGGGCTTCTATTAAGAAAGGGGGAAAGGAAAAGATTATTCAAAATGCTTCAGAAAATAACTCCACTACATCAACTCTCTTATTTCTGTTTCTTTATGTTTGTGTACTTTATAGTGGGGCTTCATCAGAACAAGCCTTTTAATGATAATAAAATGTTTGAAATCACAGATCTTTGCCTCTGATAAACATGTCAGAATTTGGTCTTGGCAGACATTCCACTGGAAACCAAATTTCCATCCCTTTTTCACTCTTAAACTTTTCTCACAAATTCAATTTTATTCCATGGCCCCAACCTGCTTGCACCCCCCCTTTTTTCCCCAGTGTATTCTTACCCTTCAATGCCAACTCAAAAATTCCCCCAAACACTCTGTGTATTGAAAGAGTGAATGCATCCAGAAACCCGGCAATAAAAATAACCCAAACAAATGACTACCCTGTCACATGTCCTATTAGCAAAGTACTGTGTGTGGGAACAAAATGTTGTTGTTGGTTTTGTTTTCATTTTTTTAATACAGTCAAGGCCCCAGTGGGGCATGAATGTGGAATATCATCCCATTTTATAATATATGCACCATAATCTTCTTAAAATGAGTTTTCACTTCAAGAAACATAAGGACTTAAATATGAGCAGCCTGTTTTGTGCGCTTGTGTGTTTGGCATCTCATTACACTTCAGACCATTTTGTCTTCTTAGAACAATTGAATATCATTAGTGGAGGCATATTTTGTTGGCAGAACTTGCATGGTTGCGATTGTGCTCATTAAAATGTGTCCATTTGCCAACTGATGGATGGGAATTCTGAAGGGTGCCTGGTGGGTGAGCATTTGAATATCAGAACTTTCATCTCTTTTTTCCAGAGAGAAAAATAGTTTTGCTACCAACCACCACAAAGCATGAATTGTCCTTGACTTCTCTTCCCTCCTTTTGTCTTCTTTGTGTAACACTCATTTTAGCTCACTGAGTTCCTATCAGGCACCAAGAATTGTGCAAGATGGAAAAATTTCAGAGCCAGTTAGGCTTTGTAGAAACTCAGGCTTGTCAGAACCATGACCTTGAGCAAATCACCTAACCTCTGAGGATGTACAGGTTTTAATTTGCAAAATGAAACTTCACATGCCTACTTTTCAGAGTCATCATGTGAGAATCCAAACTCTGGGCACAGAGAAATACTCAATGGTCAGGAAGTGGTGAAAATAATGGTATATATAAGGCATAGTATAACTCTTAGGGGAAAAATTAAAAGCAAATACGGTGCACCATAACTTGGAATACAGTCACTATCAAAATAAATCATTTTAAAGACAAGGCTCATTTCCTCTTGAGGAAATAAGTAGTCAGGAACACTGTAACTATACTCAATGAGCATTGTTCTTTGTGGAAAAAATAATTTGGCTCCTATGAGCCTCTACTTATGGCATATTCATCAACTTATTTAATATGTTTCTATTTAAAAGCACTATATGTATGCATGTGTATTCATTATTGATTCATTAACATTTAATTCACAGTGAATACACTTTGACTTTGGATGATACTCAATGCACATATTTTCTCCACTGGGCACATCATAATCTTGTTACTTACCTTGCTTAGGAGCACTAGACAGTACTGTTTGGGGGAGCCATTATAAATGTTTAAATTATCAACAATAAAAGACCCATGAAATTATGTAAATATCACACCATGTAGATAATTAAAAGAATACTTGTTTTACAATGACAAATTGTGCTGTGATGATTATTGTTGTGCTGGTGGCTTTAGTGTGTTCTTGTTTGTAATCTTTTGGGTAGATGTCCAAGAGTGGGGCTGCTGGGTTGTAGGGGAGCTCTATGATTTGTTATTGTTAGTTTTCTTGATAATGGACATTCTTACTGGGGTGAGGTGGAATCTCAATGTTGTTTTGATTTGCATTTCTTTTATGGCCAGTGATGTAGAGCACCTGTTCATGTGTCTCTTGGCCATTCTCATTTCTTCTTCAGAGAAGTCTTTTTAGGTCTTTAGCCCACTTGTTGAGAGGGCCGATGGTTCTTTGAGGTTTTGTTTTGGAGGAATTTAATTTTTTAGTTCTGCATATATTTTAGATATGAGGCCTTTAGAAAAAAAAGAATACTTGTTTATAGACAACAGCTGAAAAAAGGCAGAATATCACCTTGTTCAACTTCAGCCAAAAACATACAAATTCAAAAGTCAAAAATTTCGTCACAAGTCTATGAATGACCACCAAAAAGTAGCCCCTGAATATTGGTTCAAGGACTTAAAAATGTTTAGCAATTACACAAATTTACACCAGAGGAATGTTCAAATCCCAAAGTTCAACTGTAAATACCCAGAAGAGCTCTTGGACAAATGGTGCCTCAGAATGAGTATGAAAAGCTATGCCAGCACTCAATGAGCATAATGAACAAGAATGGAGAATGACAACAAGCATGTCTGCCATGGAACCTTTACATTTGGCTGAGTTCTCATGACCCTTTACTCACTTCCATCAGATCTGATCAAATATAATTTATTTTCAGTCTCTCTGGCTCACCCATCAGTAAAAACATCTTCCTCTCATCTTCCTCTCGTTCTTTGCTCGGGAGTCCTTCTATGTTCTATTCTACTCTATTCTTCTCCAAAGCACAATGTCCCAATCACTATATCTATATATGTATATATATATGTATATATATATATATATATACACATATATATATGTATATATATATATACTTTTTTCTGATTCCCTGACTGTCTCTATCAGAATACAAAGTTTTTAAGTATAGGGACTTTGAAGTATTCACTAACTCTGAAACTTACATGGTACTTGTGGCATCATGGTTGTCAATGTCTGTTGAATGAAGATATGAATTTGGTTATCTGAACATCACATTAAAAAAACATACTCTTCATCTAGAACAGACAAGTAGTCATTTGAGCAGAGTTTTTTTTTTCATACTGTAGACAAAATGAGAGGAGGAAAATTATTCCTACCATCCTGGAGTGTACACCAGAGAGAAAGAAAGAAAAGGACTGAAAACAGAATTGTCTAGATCATTCTCAATTCAAATCATTACAGATAAGTGTGATGGTTTATGTAAAAAAAAAAAGCCTTTGATTAGACTTGGGGCTTGGGGGCTGTGGAGAAAGGAAAAGGAAAATGTACATCAATGTTTGTGTAATCAGAAGATAATATCTACCTCCAAAACCAAGTAAACACCATGATCCTTATCTTAAAGTCTTGCAATGTTTACATTCAAATTCACCACAGTTCCTCCAAATTTCAGTATTCAAAGCCTCATTACCCTATTTGCTTGAGGTTCCTACTTGCTCAAAAGCTGTGATGAAATTACAGCAACCATTTACCTTCAAGAGAAATAATTCTTTTGTGACTATTTAAATGATTTTGCAACCTCTAAGGTGTTATTTGAAGGGATCTTGGAAATTGTCTGTGTAAGGTCCACCCCTGGAAGGGCTCCATGTAGATGCCCAGCACCTGTTTAAGTCTGCGCCCAGCACCTGTTTAAGTCTGCACCCAATACCTGAGTTACCTAGGTAACTGGCACACCTGGAAGCAGTTACCTCCTTCTCCAAGGTCATATCCAAACCACCTGCCCATATCTCTCACAGCTCAACATTATCCCCTCTCTCTTTCCTTTTCTATCGTACTCTCTCTTGTTCTTTTCTCAATTCCCTCTTTCTTCACTAACAAATGACGTCTACACAGACAGACATACACACATGTAACACACATACACATTGTGCACATAGGTTTTATAGCATGCAAAAGTGAATTTCGGCCATAGACTCTTTTGGAATTCCAGCAGTAAATGACATTATTTTCCCCAATACTTTAGAACTACATGGTCAGAAAAACAAAAACTGCTAGGAAACAAAAATTTTCAGATTATAAAATGGAGAAACCATACTGGACCAAGAGAGAGGATATCAACAGAGAACACATGATATGGCAAAATGGCGCCTGAGCTGGTAACATAATGGTGCCTGTAATATCCACCACATGGTTAATGCTAGAGAAAATAGGTAACTTTCAGATATTATTGCTGACAAAGTACATTGGTAATCAAGCCTCAGTTTCCAAGGTCTGTGAAAAGAGCCAGCTTTGTTAGAAAGGCACATTTTCAGGATGGTATGACTTGGAGTTTTATAAACTAAGCAAGCAAGCAGACAATAGAGGCAGAGAGAGAAAAGAAAAGGAAGAGAGAAGAGGAAGAAGAAGAGGGAAAGAGAGAGAAAGAGAGAAAGAGAGAGGGGAGAGAGAGAGAGAAGAGAGCCTGAATATAAGTGACTTCTGACCATTTACCATTGTAGCGGCAAAACTGTATCTGTGCAAATATTTCGAGCAGGCCTCATTGCACTACAAGAGGCATGCTAGCAGTGTCCCAGCTTTAGTGTGACTGTGACCACAGTGACCCATTAAAAGCATGGGAGGGAGATGGCCTGGTGAGTGAATGAGAGCTTACCCAACAGAAGCACTGTCCCAACTTCCCCCAGCACCCTCCGGACAGAGACAGAAGACTAATCCTCCAAAGCCAAGTGTCCTCCACCCAAGACCGGGCCCTGGGCCTAGGAAGTTCTCTGGCATGGCACCAGAGTGACAGAGAACCAAGAGAGAAAAGAGAGAGGGGACTGTATTGAGCCAGATTATATAGGAAAAAGTGGGAGATATGGCCAGGTGGACTGGATGTGACCTCAGAGAAGGAGGAGGTAACTACCTCAGGTGTGCCAGTTACCTAGATAACTCAGGTACTGGCCGCAGATGTAAACAGGTACAGGACGTCTGAACGGAGGCCTCCCAAGGGTAGACCTTACATTATGCATGGTCAACTATTGCCTAAAATGAGAAAGCTGGGTGGTTTCAGGCCAAAGAGTTTTCAAAGTTCCAGAGTACCTGAATTACTAATGAATTAAGCCACTGTCGTCATTAATACTTTAGTGTAAATTAGCTTTTCTTAGAGTTCAAGGTAGTAATCATCTAATTCCAAACTATAATTTTCTAGAATTAGAAAACTGAGATCCATAAAGGGAACACAGTTTCATAGCTAAGTAATATGAGATAGGACAGAACCTCTCAGCTCTCCTGGCATTCGATAAATTATGGCATTCTGATCCAAAGCCTATCCAAATGTGATAGCTAGTTGACATGGTTAAAACCATCTCCTAATAAAATTTTCAATTAGTAAGTTCTTATGAGAAAAGCACATAAAAGTCTCAGTTGTTTTTAAAAAAGCAACTGCTTGGAAAATGCAAATAAGGCTTTGTCTCCAATTGGTTTATCAAATTAGCTCTTCCCTAATGTATAGTCCTATCTGAGTCTTAGTATCCCCCTACTGAAGATAAATTGGCTTTCAGTTTTAGTTAAACTGAGAGAGGGAGACTGAGAGAGGGAGTTAAACTGACAGAGACGGAGACAGAGACAGACAGACCGACAAAGAGGCAGAGACAGAAACATAGAGAATGAACAAAGATCTGGAGATCAGAGCATACTTAAACCAATGTGCCAAAAAGATAAAATGCAGCCATTCAGAAAGGGCAAAGAGAAGTCACGGACTAGACTTGAGAGTCCCCTAGGTTCACATTGGTTTAATGTTCTTCTATGCCTGATGGTGGCATGTTGACAGAAGTCCAGATCTCTCTCTCTCTCTCTCTCTCTCTCTCTCTCTCTCTCTCTCTCTCTCTCTCTCTCTCTCAGACACACACACACACAAGATAAAGAGAGAGGGAGAAAGCTAGTCTTATATAAAAATGGAACAAACATTTAAAATCCCAATGACAGGTCTTCAACCTATTTCCTTTGCTTATGTTTTATGAGGTATTTATTTATTTTAATTAGCACATGTTAGTTGTACAAAGGCAGTTTCATTGTTACATTTTCACATATACATAAACGTATACCAATTAATCTCATCCCTCTATTACTCCTTCTCTCCTTTCCCCTCTTCCCAATACTTAAAGTAATTTCACTGTTTTATTTTCACACAAGTACACTACATTGACCAGGTTCTTCCTCATTTGCTTCCCTTCTTAGCCCAACTCTCTCCTGCTAATACCCAGTGCCAATTCTGCCATACCAATAAAACATGTTTGCATCCTTTGATTATTTTTGTGTGTATATTAATTGCACTGAAAGGTATTTCATAGGTGTATATGTCTATATTGTGGTTTGCTCTGAATACAAAGGGAAGTATTCACTTCCTACTCCATAAAGGTAAGAATAGCTATTCTCTCCTTTAGCTTGCACATTTTTGCTATCAGCTAACCTGAAAGCATGTCAGTGAGCAGGTTCTTTGGGAGAAGTAGGATCCTTTTCTAGTAGCTTCCCAAAAGCTGTATTTGCCATCACAGTACCGTGCTTCCATTACTCCACAACCTTTGAACAAAAAGATATTGAAAACCAATAATAACATTATCTGTAAAACTGTAGGTGGTTAAGAGAAACATCTGGCTTTCTAATTTGGAAGGGTACACTTTCTTTAATTTCTCAAAGCAGATTAAGTCACTGTTTTAGGAAAAGGAATAATAACACTGCTCTAAACTAGAGGTAAACCAGACTTGGCCCTCCCCCTAAACCTGTTATGCCACGTATTTTATTTTATTTTATTTTAAGTTTTTATTATAAAACTGATGTACAGAGCGGTTAGTTTCACACGTTAGGCATTGGATACATTTCTTTTTTTTTTTTTTGGCCAGTCCTGGGCCTTGGACTCAGGGCCTGAGCACTGTCCCTGGCTTCTTCCCGCTCAAGGCTAGCACTCTGCCACTTGAGCCACAGCGCCGCTTCTGGCCGTTTTCTGTATATGTGGTGCTGGGGAATCGAACCTAGGGCCTCGTGTATCCGAGGCAGGCACTCTTGCCACTAGGCTATATCCCCAGCCCCTGGATACATTTCTTGTACTGTTTGTTACCTTGTCCCTCATACCCCCCTCCCCCCTCCCCCTGTCCCCCCCCCCCTGAGGTGTTCAGTTCACTTACACCAGTTTTGCAAGTATTGCTTTTGTTGTTGTTTCTCGTATTTTACCCTTTGTCTCTCAATTTTGGTATTCCCTTTGAATTTCCTAATTATAATACCAGTACACACTGTTTTCCATACACTCAGATAAGATTACAGAGATAGTGTAGATACAATCACAAGAAGGTGATACACGAACATCATCAATAGTAGAAACTACAGATACACATGGGATGTTGAAAGTAGTTACAACTCTGATATAACAATCATTTTCATAAAATGGAGTTCATTTCACTTAGCATCATCTTATGGGATCATAAGGGTATAGCTATTGGGCTCTTGTGATCCTCTGTTGTGACTTGCCTAAACCTGTGCTAATTATTCCCTATAAGGGAGACCATAGAGTCCATGTTTCTTTGGGTCTGGCTCACTTCACTTAGTATAACTTTTTCCAAGTCCTTCCATTTCCCTACAAATGGGGCAATGTCATTCTTTCTGATAGAGGCATAAAATTGGCTCTTAACACAAAGAGTTCACCAATTCCTGTCCTAAACTAATATATCAGGTCTTGAACATAGGCACTTATAAAAAATGCAAAACTTCTGGGAGAGTTTGGTAGATTTCACATGGCACTCTTGTATGTGCCAGGATCCAGGTAGGGCCACTGAATTAAGCAGAGAAGGGACCCCACATTTACAGCCTGTTGTCGAGGGGTCAAGCTAAAAGGAAATCCTATATAATAGTTTCCTCTTAACTTTTTGAATTTCAGATTTCTTGTGTTTGCTGCAGCTTTCTGATTTAATGTCATATTTCCTGATACAGATTTTGGTATTTTTCCACTTGGCTCTTGCCACACTCCTCCTTGTAGGCAGCCAGTATCTATTCTTGGCATCGCTCTTCAGTTCTACTCTCGCCACTCATGTTGTGTATGTTTATCTATTCTTGCTCCACTACAAATTCCAGGCACCCAATTCCTATCTCACTTTGAGTACAGGCAAAACAACAATAATAAACATTCTTCTCAGTTAAGTGACTTATCCCTCAGGAGGTCTCCACATCCTAATGTTTGATGCCAAAACAAACACGAAATCCAGACACACAAACAGTTGTTTTTTTTTTTTTTTTTTTTTTTTTTTTTTTTTTTTTTTTTTTTTTTTTTTTTTTTTTTTTTGGCCAGTCCTGGGCCTTGGACTCAGGGCCTGAGCACTGTCCCTGGCTTTTTCCCGCTCAAGGCTAGGACTCTGCCACTTGAGCCACAGCGCCGCTTCTGGCCGTTTTTCTGTATATGTGGTGCTGGGGAATCGAACCTAGGGCCTCGTGTATCCGAGGCAGGCACTCTTGCCACTAGGCTATATCCCCAGCCCCAAACAGTTGTTTTTAACCCCGTATCTCAAGGTCAATTTGTGCTCAAGGAGTTGTTATTGGGATTGTTCAAGGACACTTAACTCTGTGGACCGGAAAGAGCTCTGTCATCAAAGGATGACATAGAATTACTTAGTATACTGACTATATTCACAGTCAGTATAATATTCAAATTAAAGAAAGCAACATTTCTCCCCAACTCAGTCTATTTTTCCAGTTACTGGGGGAAGAATCTGCACTCAGATTTGCCATTTGACAGAGGAAATGTGATGATGAACAACTTGTCTGTGGAAATCTCATTCATTCTCCAATCAGTTCATTAAGGTACTACATTATTAGGACCAAATTTTATGTACCAAAATTTATAACATAAAATTAAAGATCTTTGAAAAATTAAAGATTCTCTTAATTCGAAGTACATTTCATAAATGTAAATGATAGCAAAATTACATGTCACAATATATTATTTTACTAATGGTATTATATTTTTGTATTGCATTATTTTACAAATATACAATATATAGTACAGTATATTATATACTGTATTGCAATATATCAATATTATATACATATATAACATATTACATATATGTGTACATATACACAAAAATATGTTATTTTAAAAAATACTTTACAAGTCACTGTTATTTGAAATCACTTATAGTCAGGTATTCCTACTTACTTAAAAAATTTCCAATAATGCCACCATATTAAACACATAAATGAATGTACATTTGTTATAATGGCTTTAAAATGAATAAAACTTAAATTGTACTTTTTATCTCCTCTTAGAAAGCTAAAGCACTCATAGCAATTCTACAAACTTACGGAAACTATCAAGATATTAACTTCTCTTATAATAGAATGCTATGCTTATGAAGATTCATACCCAAAAGACTTACAAATTCAAGGTTTGTGGATAACTATTTAGAAAGAGGATAAAGGTGAGCTGAGGTCTTCATGAGATCTGATTTGTGATGGATCTATCACCACATTATCAGCATAGGACACCTAGAACCCAGCTCCTTGTAGAAAATTCCTAGCGATTTTCCCTCTTAAACATCATCATGTCCAGTTTTTGCCAGGAAAAATGATTGTTCACTATTGAACACAGACCCTACTCAGGACCCAAGAGTCAACTTAACTTCTTTCTAGCCTGGCGTATCCCTACACTGCCTTACCTCTCTCTTCTCAGGGAATGTGGAGATGTGATCATTCACAGATGTATTCATTCAAGGTAAAACAACTCTCTCTGTAAAATTCGCATCACCCAACAGTTACTGCCTCTGTAAAACTATGAGCCACTTCCAGCAGTTCTTTCTAGACTCCTGGAGTTCCTCTCCAGGAGATAATGAAGTCATGTGTCAGAGTAAATGAGAGTAAACCCCAGGTGGTAAGAGAAAATGCAGCCATTGAGAGTGACAGAAATGACAAATGGTGTAATGTAAGGAGGAGCTACTGGGGGCACTAGGTGATATAGAGGTATGCAGGATCCTGGAGAGGGAAAACCTTGGACAATATAAGATTTCAGTCAAAAGAGATATAATACTAGAAGAAATGTTACATCAAAAGATGGTTACTGCAAAGGACCATCTTTCTGTTCATCTGAAGGAACATCTTGTGTGAGAAACAAGAAAAACAGAACACTCTTATTACTGCTAGTGACCTTCTAAGATGGGCAGGACAGATTCAAAGGCAGCAGGATTCTTGAACCAAAGCACTGAAGAGAAGATTGAGCTATGAGTGAACACAAGGAAGTATATACTTATGAGAATATATAGGCTATATTTTAATCGTTTCCATTGTCCAGGTCTTATTTCTCTTTTTTTTTTCTCCACTTAATCAGTTCCTACAATGGGGAAATGACATTCTGTAAGTATTGGAAATATAACACATACAAACTATTATTGACATCAATAAACAATCTAGTCATTGTTCATACAACTAGTACATAGCAGAATCCTTTGATCACAAAGTTCAACCTGCCTCAATCAAATACATTTTCAATGCAATCATTTTGCATTACTTCATTCAAATTGGCTTCATTTCAAATTTCTTCTTTTATTATCTTTAAGTAGTTGTACAAAGGAGTTGTCATTTAACAAAGCAGTTAATGAATGCAATGCATTTTAGTCAATGTCACACCTTTCAACATTCTCACCCATCCCTTCCTACCCACCCTTTCCTTTATTTTTCTTAATTTCGTAGCATATACGTTGAATTCTTGACTGCATTCTTCCCCTCTCCTCTTCATTTGTCACTTCATATTTCTTCTATTGCTTCTTCTTCTCTAGTCTTAATGCCTTATACTGTTACAGCTAATGAATTTCTATAAGTCATAATATGTTATCAAGTACAAAGCACTTGACTGAATCAAGAAAGTGTTATTTATGTGGTACATATATTGCTAACATTACTATCATTTTTTATTGATAATATGTATGTATTTACTGTAAGGTAAAATATTTTGCACTATGAAATTACAATTTGACTAAGCTACCTTTCAATCAGGGAACTCCAGAAAACATAAACTTATCTCTGAATATTACTTAATAAATACAGTACATAGGATTCTGGGTAAATATTAACCCTCTTTGAAATGTTGAGTTCCTATCTAACATACTTGGTTGTTCAGGTTACTTTTGAAATATAGGTTTTGGTGTCTCAATGCAAGACAAACTCTGAGTTTAAAAGAAGTATATCAATAAAAAAAGAAAAGATAAAATCAAATACTAGGAAATGTGAAAGAAAAATACCTACAAATTTATCTGATTAATGATTAGTAAATCATTAAATAATTAATGAGGTTTCAATGTTTATTTGGTACTGTCCTAGGTACAGAATGAAGAAAGAAGGAAATCTTATGATGTAATGGTTGAAAGTACAGAAGACAGGCAGCATTACACAAAAATTGAAAAATAATAGCGCAAATGTACATGGTAAATTTTACAAATGCACATACATGTAGAGATAGGTAGATAGATAGATAGATAGACATATGGAAGATAGACAGATGTTTCAATGTTATACAGATAATAGAATCTAGCTTTAGCTTGGCTACCAATAAGCTTTATGACCCGAGGAAATTTAGTGTCCTTGTTTAGCTCTTTCTTTATCTGTGAAAAGGGGAATTTAATTATTTCTACACTTCAATCATATGTTCTAATGTCAATATATAATCACTTTTCTATATTGACCACTGACTTAGCTAATGAAATTAGAAATATTTGAGACTATCATCTAAACTAAGTTGGCTTGACAAAGGCAATTGTGTGCCTTGATAAACTAACATGCAAGCCAATGCAGATGTATTAGCTATTTCCCTTTAAGCAAGTTAACATTTCAGGAATCTGTGATTTAAACAAAGCAGCCAAGGTAGCATTGTCATCTAAACCAATCTCGTGGGAAGAGGGTAAGAAAAATAAGTATTTAATGAAATGCCAACATCTGATATGCAACAATATCTATGATTACATTGGAAGATACATCAGCACATCTTGGATTCAAACTTCCTTGTTATACCTATGTTTGTAATGCTAACATGATCCTACCAACTGGCTACCAATTATGCACAACTGATACTTAGTCCTAAAATAATTAATATCCAAAAGATGATTACCAAGGAAGACAATAAATCTGGCCTTACCCTTAATTCATCTTTCTGGGAAGAGCAATCTCTGTGGTTGGTTCTCTATGTCCATCCTCTATTCTATGGAAAGTACCCATTGTCTCTCCTTAATGCACAGGTAAAAAAATAATCTAAAAAAAGTCTGCAATTTTTTTTTCTTTTTACCTTCCTGTCAAATTCTTGGAGGGCATTGGGCTGACAGTTCTGGGTCGGTCTGAGTTTAATCTTTTCTTTTCAAATCAAATTATGGGTAAAATGCCAGGAAAATGGCTCCCTAACAGCTGGCATTGTTCAGAAATCACCGAGCTTGGAGAATTTGTAAGTTAAGTGTCTAAATTGTGGCAAAAGGCAGACAGCTTCCTCTCTTAGGCTGATATCTGAGGAATGAATGACTAAATGACTCCATTTTGTTCTTCATAGAATGGCCTGCCAGGAAGACTGGAGAGGCTCTTGGCTTCCAGGGCCTCTCCAACAATCAGCCTGCCAAAAAGCTGGCCTGAGTCTTCTCTACTGCCTTTGCTCCATATTTTAATAATCTTACAACGTTTCTAAACTAGTGAAAATAGAAGCGAGTAAATTCTTGCGTTGTGTAATGTGAGATCCACCTGTACCTTTCTATCAAAATATTGAAATGGCTAAGAAAGTAGAGAAAGGACTTGGAGGACAAATGCCAAAAAGGGAGAAACAACTTTTAAAATATTATTGGAGAAGCACCACATTCACATTAAATACTAAAATATTAAAATTGATTGAGGTTGTGAAATAAGTGAATTACTTAGTCTACCATGCATTAAAATTAATTTTTCATCTCCTTCTCCAGGCCACTTCCCACTGGCTTTCGTTGAGCCCTCTTAATATTTTATATGCTGAAGGGAAAAGGTTTCCTTTTGACATATTGGCATGCATGGGGTTGGTTGACTATCTCACTGCCAACTCCATAGCCGATTTCTCAGTCCAAGTAAAGTGATAACAAAGAATAAGAGAGTGAATATATGCATTAAACTAGAGAATGTTTTGGGGTCTTTTATGTAGTCAGATTGTCTCCTAAATACTTCCATCCATGGATCATCTCCCTTTTCTCTGTACAGTGTCATCATTCTATTTACCCTCCAACCCTCCCAACCATGAACATACTGGTAGTTTGTCCAGTAGAGAGAAGAGAAATGAAAAAAAAAATCAGAAGTTAGTATTTTGAGCTGCTCAAACTTGCTCTTATTATCCTCTATTTGGACTCTGGTATGGAGCTTGCCATCAAGAGATTAAGATCAGCCAAAGGTCAATGCTCCCTAATGCCTGGAGTTCAGGAATGAACATGGCAGATCTCCTGTAGTTAACAGATGAATCTGGGCTGATAAGCAGAGTTGGAATAGATGCTAAAGATAAAGTGGACTAACAACCCAAAGGGTCAAAATATTAAATACCTTTCAGGCACTTGAGTCACTAGAAATGAGCTGTAGAAACTCTTCAGGAAACTGAACAAAAACCTTCCAGTCATATATTTACATGCTAAATCTGGACTCTTGGCTGTAGGGAAAATTCATACTTGTGACAGAATGAAAACAGAAATAATCACTGTCTCTTTGGAATCAAGAGGGATTTCAGCTACTCTCACTGCTTCATATGTCTTATCTTTATAGTCACAAGCCCAAACCTGAGTTTTTCTTTGCACAGAAATAACTATCAGAATAAAATCTAGAGACATTTAGTCCTGGGATAATCTACTTATCCTCCTTCTGAGGAAATAGAAAGGACCAGATTTTCCTAGACAATATGAATAATGCCCATAACCATATTAGAATACATCTTCACAGGTTTCCATTCTAGACCCTCTTCTACATGTAGTCGAGGAAAAAGCCTTTCATGTTCTTTCAGATTTCCAGGACCAGCAAAACCAAACTGATAAAATACAGAGTAACAGGAGAAATAATCATCTTTATTAATGGTAGTTTTTTTTTACATGCATGGAGACACTTCAGAAGAAGATATGAAAACTCCCAGAGGCAGTTAGGCCCAGGGGCTTATTCATTGTTTTGTTTTATACTTTAAAGACTGATAAATAGGTTCCTAGATAACGCCAAGGAAAATTTGGATTATAGAGGTGGAAATCTTGAAAGGTGGACTGCATGATATGTAAGAGTTGTATAGCACAGTTTGTTACAAAGATTCATGGTGATGAAAATTGTGTTCTTTTCCTGGTATGTAAAGATGAGACACTTTTACCAAGGGAAATTTGCCATGTTTTTAGACAGAAGAAGGAATGTGGAGCCTTTCCCTAATGTCTGTCTCAATAATTTCAGCTCAAGATTATCAAATTTGATAGCAGCATATCTGGATTCCTTCCACAGGGGTCACTTTCAAGGCAACTCGTGAACAGACTATGGCCCTCTTACTTTGAAAATAACTTCTCTTTATCAATTCTTTCAAGACTGGAGTACAATGCTGAAACCATGCTATCTGAAGTCACATAAATCAGAGGCAATGATACAAAGGAATTAATTCTCTGGTTATAATATTTACATACTCCTGATCTATACTCATCAGGATTCAGACAAAACCTCAGTGTATGAAACACGGAATGATTTCTATTTAAAAAGCACTATCCCTGTGTTATCTCCACCTATTCCTGTGATGCTCTCAGAAGTCATAAGCCCCATTTCACTATGAAAAATGCTAATATAGCCCCATTATTTATCCCAAATTACACAAGTGGTCAGTCCTGAGGGACAGAGCTCAGCTGCCACACTGCTAGATCTAGGATCTTTCTACTATTCACAAAAGGGACAGGAAGATACCCTGTAGTATTTATTCATATAAAGGCATCACTTAGATGGAAGAGTCCCAAAGCTTCAACAGGAGGGTACACCAATCCATGTGATAATAAGTTACAAGAAATAAGGGAAATCCTATGGCAATTCATTTGAGAAATCAAGCTAAGAAAAACACTTAAAAACCCATTTTAGTGCTATAGAATGTTCCAGAATCTATAATACCTTGTCCTCTTTGCAAGTATCTAAGTGGTATATGTACTTGGACTATCACAAACCTATGTGACTTTGGAAATCATCAACTGAGAAGAATCTCATCTGAGGCAGTGACTCTGCTCACCTCCCACTATTCTCAATTAGGTTTTCCAGGATGCCAGATAGGAAAATGGAACTAGAGGCTTAGGCCAGTACAACTTGGATTGCTTTTGCTTGTGTGGACTGAATATCTTCACAATTTACGACAATTCTACAATCATCTCATTGTGAAGCTGTATGTCATTTCTCAGATCAGACATATTGCTTCAGGTCTAACCTTCTTAACCTGTCCACACTGTAACTGCAATCTATATTTTTCCAGACTAATTACAATCATACCCTTGGCTCTTATCACACTTGCCCATTTTCTGTTCCTGTAATGACCATAGCACTTTTAAGATCTTGTCTTGCTTATATTGTCCTTCTTATCTGTAATGAATTGTTTTCTCCTTCCTTGCAGTCTAGCACAACCCTCATTGAGGTGTCCTTGCCTCCTATCTTCCCTCTATGTCATCAGTGTCCCCAGTTTGCTATAAATATTCAAACTACCATTACTCTGTGTCCAGTTTTGCTAGTATAGTTTGCAGAGTTGTACTTCATCTGTTGTTTAGGTTACAAGGTCATTAACTTGGATTCTCTATCAGCATAGAGCCTGATTTCTGGCACATAAAATATAGAGTAATTGTGAAAAATAATTGGAAGAACTTGGGAGTTGAAAATTCTTTCAATTGTTAGGGATTTGATTGTGAGGGCCCTAAAAAGCCACACAGAAGATGCTGGACTTAATCTGGTGGAAGTTTGGGGATGATCTAGATTTGTTCATAAACAAGAGCCAGATCAAAAGCATCATGCTTAGTTGGAAAAGCAGCATAACTTGGAAGTCATAGTCAAGCTGTCTGAATGATACCCATTACTTCTGAATCCCAGTTCTTGTATTTCTACCTGTGCAACCTTGAAGGAAGTTACCAGATAACCCCAGGTCTCAATTTCTTCAATATTAAAGTTATAATAGCCCTACTTCTAGAATCAGTGGGATGTTTGAATAAGGGGATCCACAAAAACCCCAGAGTAATGCTTGATACTTTCTAAGTCCTGAAGAAGCATTAAGCACTACTAAAACTAACCACTGGGAGAAGCAAGATTGATCTAGACATCAGATGATCTGAGCTGAGTTACAATTTAAAGGAAAGATACAAATGAGGTCAAGTAGCACCTGTTGAAAGACATGTCTGGCAAGCAAGAGAAGAGGATACTTGCTTGATAAATTCACCAATATCTGTACCTAAGTCTTATAAGAATAACAGATGAATTCATCAAGCTTAAAGATATGATCTATAAAACACAGAAGCCAAATTCATTAATTTACAATGAGAAATATAACTATTAAGCAGAAAAAATGTCAGTGTTTATAGATAAGCATGTGCTCTCCTGTAGACAAGTCTATATAAGAAGCCAACTTATGCTCAAAGTGTTGTTTAAAGGAAAAGATAGAGGGCCAGGAAAGAATGGGTGACTACTAATCACATGATCAAATTCTGCACACAGACAGGTACATCCACTGTGCTATAGGCATCCACCTGCCACTTGGGGAATGAGACAACACAATGGGTACCTCATCTTTCAAGTGGCAGAGTATTCTCTTGCTTCTATTTCTGAGAGTTTCTCTATAGATATTGTTCATTCCATTATTGGCTGGTTGCAATGCAATTACTTGCACACACATCTTTGAGACACAATCAAAATTTACACAATGCTTTGCTTGCCTCATTGCTGCTGCTGAAGTGTGATGTTCAGGTATCATTGTAGGACACTTTTAAGATCATTCCTTTTCTCCTGAAACTCATACATTTCTATATCCCTTTGCCCTGGAAGTTTTTGACATTTCTGTTTAAGTAGCATAATCAGACAGTTCATGTTGCGTAATCAATTACCTCTAACTTTTGTTTGTTAACAGCTCTGTGGATTCACATTTAGAGGTAGTCTCAGATGAGTTTCTCTCTGTCTCTGACTCTGTCTCTCTGTCTCTCTCTCTTTGTGTCTCTGTCTCTGTATCTCTCTCCCTTTCTCCCTTTTACTGCTGTGACACATCTGAACTCAGACTACTGCAACAGTCCTCACGTATCTCTCACCTTCCCTGTTCTTTCAATCCAACATTATGAGCTAAGTCAAGGGAAATAGACTTCATTTCTGGAGGGAAGAAGCTGCAAAATAATCAATAACCAGATTTCCTGAATCCTACTATGGATGAGAATAAATTACAACTGAACAAATTAATGAATAAATGAATGAGCCTTAGTGAGAGCGTTAATGCCTTTAGAGTACTGTGGGGCAGTTGAATTGACACCTCTGAAATCTATGAGTCCAGGAAACCTACACACACTTACACATATGCACATACACACACACATGCGCATCCCCAGGCCACAATGAAAGCGATTGCAGTCTCCCTAAGCAGTGCAAAACGGGCAGCCCGCAGTGTTCCTCCTCCACACGGAAACTTTATGATACTAAGAACATAATCAGCAGGGGAGGTGAGAGCCCTGAATGGAGGCTGACATAGAGTGACCCTTCCTCAGGAAACTGACACTGACCACTCCTGCCCAGTGATCGAATTTGATGGGTTTCATCATCTTCCTCCTGTGTCTGCTCCAGCTTTATCGATTGCATCGTCTTCAATATCTCTTTTGTGGTTAAAGGCTGCTCCCGAGGCTGCCCTGTCTGAGTTGCCTAGTTTTGTCAATTTCAATTCAGCCAGACATCCTTTTACCCTTTCCTAGACAACAAAGCTTTCTGGTCGATGTTTAAAAGAAAAAGAAAAAGGATGGGGTGGGGGAGAAAACTGATAGAAGACTTAGACACCTCAGAAAATCTTACTCAACCTTCCTGCTTTAGTACCAATTCTCCTTTGCCTAGGTTAAGGACAGAAGTTCTCCTTCTCTGACCAGACTGCCTATTCATCTTCTCTGTCAGCCTTCTACCTCTGCTTTGGGATCTTGGGAAGAAGCCCCAATTAAAAAAAATGCCTTGTTGAATACCAAGATAAAGGATATATTTTAACCTGTATGTCTTTCACTTATTTTCTGGAGCAGAAAAATACCTGTCGAGAATTGTCAGTAGAACTGAATTATGAAATATGGACCTTCTGTTTTATAATTCAAATCCTATGTGTCTCTTTAAGATGCCACAGAAAGAGCTCTTCAGAATGGAACTGACACTAAGATCCTTGGATTCTAAATATCAAACATCTCTGGTGGCACTCTATTGGTATAACCTCATAGTAGACAAGCATCTCATTTTCAAAAGTCAGTGCTAGACAGAGTTCCCTAAATTACAGAGTAAAAGCCAATTGCCTTACTATAAGAAGAAAAATAATTTAAAATATATTATACTTTTTCTCCTGTTGACCTGTTGGCTTATGCTTCAGCCCACCCCACCTTGTCAATTTCAGAAAACCCATGAAGTCATCAGTCCAAAACCACTACTGTTCTTCAGTAGCCATTCCTGTTCATATACATCCTTTACATTCATTTTTTTCTATTTTTTTAATATTTTATTTTCCATATCTTATTCTACTTGTTCTTGGAACCTCTTCTTGATTCCCATACACAGTTGTTTATTTTCTCGTTATTAGCATCAATAAAGGTGGTTACTTCCTTAACCTCATTTCATTTTAAAAACTTTATCTGCTGTAAATCAATAATGTAAAACCTTCTCCTTGGATAGGATTTAAAATTCTGCCTTAAACATTTTCGGAGAACCCCAAAGAACATGTGTTGAAGGCTTGATCAGCAACCTACAATAGTGTTGGGAGGTGGTGGCAGTAGTGGAAAAAAGTTCGTCATTGGAGGTGACCTTGAAGGGAGCATGGAGAACTCACTCTTCCCACTCTCTTTGTGCTTCCCAGACACTAGAATCTGAGCCGCTTTCCGCTACTATTTGATCCCTTCCTTGATGTTCTACCTTGTCACAGGCCACAAAGCAATGAACCAAGTTACTATGGACTGAAACCTCTGAAATCTTGAACCAAAACAATGTTTCTGCTTAAGCTGATCATCTCAGTATTTTGTCACAGTAATAGTAAGTTGACTTGGGGCAGATATTTGTAAGATTTCCTTTTGTTTTCTGTAGCAAATTCCCTCTACCACTTCACTACATCCTGTTTTTCTCTTCATCCTCCAATATCCCATTTCTTCAGTAATTTGTTACATACTGTGTGATCTCATTGTTATCACCTCTTTTTCCTCCATTAGACTCACCATTGTCCCCTTTGCTTGGGTACCCAATCCTTTAAAAGAATAGTTTGCACCTGCTATCTGCTATATCGGTTAATACACTCCTTAATTCTGTGCAAACTAGTCAACTTTACTACTCTTGTCGTGGTTGCCCTTTAAAAAGCCATAAATTATTTATTTGCAAAGTCATACTCATATCCATGCAGATGCATAAATATATAGATATAAAACCTTAAGCAACTCTTACTGTCCTTAATCTTTCAATAGCATTTCCTTCAAGAAATTTTGAGACCTCATTCTTCATGACCTTGTATTCTTGTTATCTGGCTAAGAGACAGTAAAATGAGGGATAATAGATGGCACTTACCTCACTTAGATTTAGTTGGTGTTCTCACTTATGCACAAGTACATGTCATATTGTATGCACTTGACTGGGAGTGAATTTTCTGAGTCTTATGCATACTGCCGTTTCAAATCACAAGTTCCGTGCTCACTGAGTCACTCATTATTATAAATAAATATCTTTGCCATTTGGACTTATTATAATGATGCGTTTTAATTAAATAATATATCAGCCAATAAAGAAGAATGCAAAGAAATAATCATTGCTTTTATGAAATCTAAATTGAAAAGATTTGATGAAGGCAATTTAGAAAGAACAAAACACAACAAATCCTGTTAAATTAAAACTAGACAATAGTTGCAGGAGGAAGAAAAATCATAAAAGTCTGAAATGTCATCATTCATAATGTTTAGTATCACTTTAAAGAAGCTAAAACGGAAAAATCCAAGACAAACAAGGTTGGCTATGTTTTATGTAGTCAAAAAGAGTAGAATGTTACTTGGGTGAAAGGAAAATGTTGCTAAAGGAGATTTCAAGATGTGAGAATCCAAATAAATATACTTCATTTTGGAAAAGATATTTGAGAATTTTGATTACTGTACATTGACCATTCCCCATCATACCATGTAAAAGAGCTTCTAACAAACAAGTGTTCAATAGCTCATATCAGATAAACATGTTGTTAAATCTAGTTCAGCTACTTATTATCTATGTGCTTCTGGGTAAATTACCCTATTCAAGTTCCAATTACCTTAAATAAATAAAATAAACAGTAATAGTTTACGTATGCTGTTCTTATGAAGTGAAACACCAAACCGCCACTTACAAAGAAAACATTTAGCCTCTTTCAAATACAACGTTTGGTGCATGGAGTCTAATGCTAAGTACTCAAGAGTGTCAGCTGAGCTGGTTCTAGTAAGTGAGCAATAAATTATCAGCACCAGCACAAGCATAATGAATGCTCTTCATTGGTGTTTTGTTTTCCTTCTTCCATAGATCTATATTGTTAGTACTCCTCATGGTCATCATTCAATTCTGTCATCTCTTCCTGATAACATTTCTCCTTCAGCATGAAAATCCATCTCAATGGCAACAATGTACTAATCTTCTTACCACTCTTTGGCTTGTGAGGGTATGGATTCCATATCTATTCAAAACCACGAAACTTTAGGCTTAACCATGCTGCCAGTGAGTGCTCCCTAAATATCCACATATTGCTTTCATACTTCTCTGTAATTCCCTGCCATTTTGCTCAATCCCAGTATTACACTTTGGTTGGAGTTTTCACTATGTTATAGTCCTTAGTATACCAAAAGCTCAACGACAAATTACAAATGTTTGCATATTGTATTCTTTGGTGATCTTGCTCTGACAACCTTTCAAATACCTCATCCAACCAGATGTGCATGTGAAATGTCTCCAAGAACAATACTATTTGAGTACCTTGAACTACTCAATTACCCACTAATCAATACCTTTCCCCAAATTGAGCCTTTAATACAGCAGGTCTAGCTCCAGTATGAAATAAATTTGTTACCATTTGGGAGAATGCCTCAAGGAAGAAGGTCTACTCCTCCCCTACATCTGGTTAGGCAAGTAGCTTGTGTGAAGGCCGGTACTATCCTAACTTTGTCCAGGTTCCAATTTCCTACAGCTGCTAAGGGCACAGCACAATTCTCATCTTTATTAATCCCTGCTCTGGTAGTTAGTAGCTGATAAATTATTGATGATAAACTTGTTAATCCCATGTACTAAGCTCAAAGAACAGGTAAAACATGGGACAGTGACAGTGAATATCAAGGGTAGAAGAAGCAGGGATTGGCCTCAGCTCAATTTTGCATTAATTAGAAAGCCCAACAGTGGCCATACTCTGGACAAGATCACTGTGACTTTGAGATTCACAAAGTGAGATTAAGGGGGCATCCTCAAGAAATAGTACCTAAAAAAAGAGGAAACTACCCCAAATCAACCATTATCACAAGTCTAAGGTATAAGAGTACTAAAATTCCCTGATAATAAGAAAACAATGAAGAAAAAGAATGGATGAACATATGGAAAATTCAGCAGGGAAAACAGTGATGCTTTGCTCACAAGGAGCTGAATAATTAGTAGAGGGAAGTGAGTGTGTTGTTGATGAATAAAATAAGAAAAATAAGTAAAACCTTAGGGAGAGTATCAGTGAGGTCGGTGATAAGAGGTGAAAGGACTTTATAATCAACCTAATCCTCATGGACACTGAAGTCAGGGAAAAAAGAGTTTAGGAACCACACAGAGTGCAATTATGTGTGATACTAATGGAAAAGGAAAAAGCAATCTTTTGGGGGTGATTCACACAGTGAGTAATTGACTCTGAGTTTGGATTGTAATTGCAGCAATGGCACCTCTGGACAAAATGATGAGGCTTTAGGGACTGTAATCAGGCTGGTCCTCGATCCAACAGCTTACTGGGAGATCTCAGGAAGCTCAAAAGGGAGAAACCATACCTTGTCCTTATCTGTCCCCTTGAACCTTAGTGCCTGAAAGCACAGCCTCCCAAAGACAAAGGTAGGGGAAAGATAGGAATGAACAGAGGCAGATCCTTCATACTAGAAGCAGACACAGCCATCTCTTGGCTCATAGGGGACTGAGGTAGTACTCAGAGTAGCTAAAGGGAACAAACCCTAAATGTGTCCATAGTTTGTTTCATGATGGCTGTACTTTTTTGCTACCCTCTTAAAGCAACTTGGCTCATACAACTCTTCCAAATTTAAAGTACATTCCCATCTCTCAGCATCTGTCTTCCAAGGTTAGGCAGAACTATCCCTCATTTAGTAAGCCTTTTCTAGCTATTACAACTTACAGAGCCTCTCTGTTCCCTGGTTGTTCAGTCCTTGGGGTCTAGTAAACAGTGATAATGCCATTGATTACAGTTTGAGCCTTATCGCCCTAAAAGATCATATAATCTTCTTAAAAGCTAGAGCTATATCCCCAACAATATCCAGCACAGAGTAGAGGCATTAATTGCCTAGTGAATACATATTGATCAATTGATTATTTAACTCACTTAACACTTTCACATTACTTGGCTTAGGTATTCAATGTTTAGGAAAAACTCAGAAGTCAAACTGATTTAATTCTAATTAATGAGGAACAGAGACGGGGAAAATTGTATCTTTGGAGCAATAAAAATAAACTTGAAAAACAAAATAACAATCATACACAAAGATGTTTGACCTCATTGTTAAGCAAGAAAATGGATGTTTAAACTACAATGAAGTGCCTTTTCACATATCACTTTTGCAAACAAAAACAATAGATAACTCTGGCGTGGAGAAATGTGCACTAACACATATTACATATTTTGGTGAGTTATAAATAGAATCCTCATAGAATTCAATCAGCTTTTTTAAAAAATGAACAATTCTACCCTTTGGAGCCTGTTCTACAGAAAAATCTGTACTTAGTTCAAAATTTTAAGTATCAAGTTATATTTTGCCATAGAGAAAAACTGAGAATAATCTACATAGCCATAGATAACATATAGCATAAATAAACTTAACAATTTCTTATTCTCAAGCACTTAGAGCTATAAAGAATAGAAGTGATAAGGAAAATATAAGGAAAGATCATCAAGGAGCATGTGTTTAAGCAATAAATTATTAAGCAACTCAATAGAATCACATACAGAGGCTCCTCAATTTATGCAGGGGTTGTGCTTTCCTACACAAAGTTGACAACACACTAGATTGAAAATGTGTCTAATACAATTAACCTACCAAGCATCATAGCTTAGCAACACAGCACACTACACTGTATTTGTTGTTTACACTCATAATCACATGGTTGTCTGGGAACTGTAGCTTACTGATGCAGGACAGAGTCACAACAGAGAATTGAATGGTATATCACTATCCAGGACAAATATCAAAATGCAAAGTATAGTTTCTACTAAAAATATATCACGTTTACACATAAGTACCCAAAAATTGTAATATGTCAAATCATCAGTATATATGGATAGTCTCTGACTTATGATGATTTGACATGCTTCCATTTAGGTTTAAATGTGTATGCATATATATACATATATCCATAAATATAAATGTATAAATATAAAAATAGAAATAAAATTAATAAAAAGATATAAGGTCAGCTAATAAGAACATTTCATAACGTGTCTATAATTGTTAGTGCTTTTTAGAAGAATGTACTATATAAATGCTCCCATATAAAAGAGTTAAACATGAAATAGGAGATTAAATCCAGACTTCATCCCAACTATCAAGGAAGGTTTCCTGCTTGTGACATGTACAATGTACAATGCTTTGGTCACAGGCCCTGTTGAGAGCACCAAGGAACTCAGAGTTTACATCAGACAGAAGACACCCTCACCTCACCTGTGTGATCCCCATTCACACTTCAGAGCTATTCTTCTCTCAGGTCCCTGTGTGCTGCCTCATTCTGCATTGATCTCACCTTCTCAGAACTCCTATGGCATATGTTTGCATCAATCAATTGATAATTAATTATGAATGATTTTGTGACTTTGGAGGGGGTAACTTTGAAATGAACTACTAAGCAATTCCTCTATTGTAATGTTTACAGTTTGCTTTGAATCTTCAGTGAGTGGCAGAATTACAGAAGCCCAAACTCTTACATTTTTTTGCTTTTGTTCCCATTTTCACTTAACTTTTCTTTTTCTACATCTGCTCCCATCCTGGGAGTTTTCACTCCAAATGAGAATGCAATCTAGGTAGAGAGCAGGATCCTTTCCCCTTCTACCTTGCTGTGTGTCTCAATTAACATGAAGGCCTTTTTCTCTGATGGGCCTAATAGCAATGAAGTAATTAAACACTGGCCTGTGGGAAAATGACCTCTACAAATTAGAGACCCTAAAATCTCATAGGCAAGCCCAGCTAGTGTTATGTAATCATATGAAAAACAAACACTGTAATAACAAGAATCCCATTTCAACTGTTGATTCTGGGTAGTGTGCCTCTGAGTTTTAAAAGCAGGGAAAATAGCTCTCAAGTGCTAGTCAATCAGTTTGAATCCATTAGTCAGTCTCCACTTGAAGGAGGCCAGACCAGCTAGGATTGCAATTGGTCCCAGGGCACAGTGGCCTCAGCTCAGCACAACTAGTCCCTAGGGCTTCTGATTATACTCCTCTTAGGAGAAGGAGGGGCTACTAAAGATTGTCAAAGTCCTCAGGGTCATCTTTGTTTTCTATCCTGGCCACTTTTACCCAACTGTCTTCATTTCTCAATTTTCTCAACTCCCAGAATTTCATAATAGATGCACAATACATTTTTAATGAATTAAATTAACATTTTTAGCAACATCACAGAAATAAAAGCTCTGCCTCTGGCTGAATGTGAAATAAAGAAATGCTGCTTAAAATTTAAATGTTATCAAAGAGGGAAGTGGTCTTACTTCAGGAATTCTATAGTCAAGAAGTAGAAGATGATAAAACAGGCATGAGGGAGATCATGAAGTTTTAAATGCATCATGCTAAAATATTCTAGTATGTGATACAAAAGTCCCAGGATGGTTCTAAAGGATGAAAGTGCTCCAATCAAAGGATGGTTTTAGGTAGGTAGCTCATTATATGTTAGTATAAATGACAGATAAATAGATAAAAACTTCTCCAAAAGGCTAGGAAAAAGACCATCAAAATGATCTCTGCATGAAAGTCTGAACTAATGTCGGTTGCATTAAAGTGTAATCTAAGAGATGTTGGTTAGAATTCTGGGGGCCCAGGGGAGCAGGCAGGAAGACTTACAAATGGGGCCAGGGTGTCACATAGGTACACTGATAAAGGTAGACAGAAAATCCAAGTGCTCTGTGGATGAGGAAGAAGCTGACCTGTATTTGAGAACCTGTAATTTTGGGGTGCCAGAGAAAACAACAGAGAGACATGGGGCGTGGGTAGAAGAATACTTGAAAGCACAGGCTTGGAGCCTGTGTAGGCTTAAAGTAGCTTGAGTAGGCTTAACGATATGAGGGTCATTGGTGAGGAGATTGGGCTGAAACCCAGGGCCACAAAGCTACCCGACAGCTGAGTCAAGCAAGAAATGGTTGAAGATGCATCCCTAGAGACCTAGTTTTAAAGGTCAAACTTATCTCCACAGACAACCTTTAATACATCATTTTTTTGCGTGCATCTTCTGGCTTTTCATGAAGTTCCTCTACATGTTTCTATTTCTGTTGGATGATTTTCATGCAGAGGGTCTGGAGTTGGGAATCAATTTCTTAGACATTTGCATCAACCAGGAATAACGCTCCACGTGAATAGTCCTCAATGTCAAAAATATATTGTCAATTATTTTATAGATATTATTACATCTGTACCAAAGATTCATCACTCCTGAAGAAGAAGCCTCAAATGTTTCCAGAGTGGTTAAAGTTTTTGACATAATTGCAATACATTCTTTAGATATATGAATGTCAATTCACCTGAATCTTTAATAACAGGAATTAAGCCACTAATGAAATAAGGCAATGTACCATTTATGTATGACATTTTTAATGTTTCTTATATCATGCCTTCTGAAAATACCCAGAATATGCACAGATCAGAGATTGCTATCCCCCTAAAAGGTGTCTCATACAGAGTCAGGGCCACAACATAAGACTCATGGATAGTATCAAATCCACCCATGTGTGCTTCCATAAAAAATACCTGTGAATATTTTATCTATCTCCCTTCTTCTCCAGCAAGGAGAGAGGATACCATTGTGTCTCACATGCATCAATAGCTTATATCTAAACACACTGTAGTGAAACTTTACCCTTAGGTAGGCCATGGCTGTGTGGAAGAGTGTCAGGAAACTAGAAGTAAAGACAAGATTGGCCCCACTGGACTGGAGTGAAGAAAAAGGTAAATGCTACAACACTGAAGGAAGGAACAAAAAGAGGAACTAAACACAGAGGGGAAACAAAAAGGAGAACATGAGAAAGTGAGCAGGACAACTAATGTACTTGAAAAAAAAAGATTTAACAAACCTTTTAAAATGATTTATCTTTGGTTAATGCTGGGCCAAAACTATATTTTCAAGCAAATCAATGTGATACATTACAAAAAAAAAAAAAGATGAGACAATGTGGATGCAAAGACTTGCAATATAATCAAGTATTTGCAACATAGAAGAAGCTCTGGAGAACTGCAGGAGGAAGGAAAGAAGAGGCTCATTTAGGGTGTTGGGAGCTCAGGGCCTCACAAATCAACCTTGCGCTCTGACTGAATGTGTCTTCCTCCAGTGGCCTCATCCCTTTTGGAGCTACCTGTCAATCATACCAGAGAGCAAGCCCAGCAGTGTAAGAACATTCTTCCCAAGGCACTCCTTCTATTATCCTCACTAAACCAGCTTCTGCCATAGGGATGCACGTAGATTGCTCACATTAAGAAGCAAATTGATTATGAACTGAGTTTTGTCTACCAACAATTTTTAATATGTAATCTTGTCATGAGTGAACGAAAGTCATTAATAATACAGTAAGCAAAATGTGCTACAGTTAACCTTAAATTATAACTTACAAAGAGCATTCTTGCAGTTTCTTCTTTGATTTATGAGCTCAGTTTATTCTATGCAAATTCATGCACAGTTTCTAATAAGAGGGAGGAGGAAAGATAAAGGAGCTTTGAATATTTTATAAGCTTTTTCCACTTACCTTAATTTAGAATTATGAGGCTGAATATGTAAGTAGAGAATAATTACCTATTACTAGTCTCCCACATAGTTTATCTATTTCAGCTCTGAACATCCTGAGCAATGCAAAGCATAACTGTTTTACTACCTGTACCACTGTGAATATGATAATTAGGCCTCCTTCAGCATTACTTGTTGCTGACACATAAGAAGATAGGCACTGTAATATAACCAGGCAGCCCTGCACTGTTGTTTAATATCCCTTTTTTGAAAAAAATAATATACCAGTTGTTCAATATTTTATTCACTGCACATGGCTAAAATGAACTTTTTAAAATGAGGTTTATGCTCTGAATTTTCTTTTCTTGCCTTTCTTCTCTGGAGGTGCCTTTCCTGAGTCCCAGAAGTGCAGAATTAAACAAATGAGTATGAGTGAAAGAAGGGAGATGGATAAGCTAGAAGACATGGTGCTCAGGAGTAAAGTGACAAATGTCCTGTTTTTGACACCACATCCCCAACTCCAGCCACGCCTTCTCCCCCACCAACACTATTGCCTCCCAATATCCATTCTAGCTGTGGTCTCCAGACTTTGGACCACATCAATGCCAAGGTTAAAGGGATAGAAAAAACCAAAACTTCAGGTTTAGATGGCTTGGTAGAGAAAAAGCTGAAATGAATAACATTAATGATGTGTCCAAGTAAAGAAAATAAGGCTGTTCAATTGTTAACAAACTATAGAGAAAGAAACATGTTCAGGGGTTATCAGATTGCTACTGGGTCAAGAGAAGGACTTGGTAACTAGCAGAAGGCTCTTCCAGGAGGTGATTTATCTCTAGGGGAGGCAGTAACTTGAGGGAAGATATTAAAAGTACTCTTTAGGAGAAGATTCAAGTAATATAGCCTGGACTAAGAAGTCACTAGCATTTCCCAGACTTCAAGATTCACACACTCAGAAAAGCCACTAGTCATGATGGTTTTCTTTTTTTAAGAAATCTGGGCCTGGATAAAATATTGAAACTGACGAGCCCATTTAATTCAGGAAATGGGATAGAATCAACAGCTAGATATTCAGTGTTACACACACAAATGGATTCAGAACCCACAGAAAAAATAAGGCCCTGGCCTCTGTTCACTCTTCACCAGACTCAGTCAGACTCCCTATTTGAAAGGAGACGATACCTCAGATTTGTTTTGTCTTCTTAGATTACCAACAGAAACTCTTAAGCACTCAGTGATGTGCTGAATTATCTGAAAAATAACATGGATTGAGAATGAACTATCCTTTGCATTAGTTAGGGCTCAAGGCAAATGTGGAACTGTGGTCTCTTCTTCTATCACAGTAAATGCTGATCAGATTTAACAGAGGAAGCAGGCAGTTTCCAATAAAGAGAGAAAGAAAAGGATTTTGTCTCCCAGTAAATTGTGTCTTGTGATAATTAGCACTTCATATTGTATTAGAGTGATGGTGTCAGACCAACAGCCAAATAAAACTAATGAGTTAAATATCTGTCAGTGAGATGTTTCAGGTCTGATTAAGGCCACTGCAGGTGTGTCTGTCTATTTCTCTCCTCTTTCTTTTTTTAAATTTTCATGGTGGTCAGTATATTGAATTGTCACAGAGACCAATGTCAGTTATTACTGAGTTATGAGAAATTATAATCCCTTCCCCTGATCACAAGAAGAAAATTCTGACAGATAATAATTGATACAATGAGAAGAAGGAAAGGCATACTAAAGTGAAAAATTATAATCTCCCCTTTGGTGCCTGATTTATGTGAAAGGAAGAGTGAGGCATGCCTCAAAATCATTTGTTCTTGTTCCACTGCTCTTTCAAAACAACCAAATAGCTGGTGACATAAAACTTTCCATTAGTAAACCAATCCTGGGGAAATATGAGTTCACAAAGATTTACCAAGTAGCAGCCACTCTACCTTGCATTTTATGTGCATTGTTTATTTAATCATTATATCGACCCTGTGATGCTATTTTGTTATTCTACCTTCTGGTAAAGAAATGTAACATTGCATGCAGCTGCTTACCTTTTATTTCAACAACGAATACTTATTAAACACTTTCTGTGTCTTTAATTGCATGCTCAGTACCAATTAAAGAAGAATATGAAAAGAAAGAGATCACTTCTGCAAAAAAAGGGGGGGGCATTTGAATGAAGTTAACAGTGATAAAGCAAAATGGGAGGGGAAATTGATAAAAGAAAACCCACTAAAAACAGAAGAGAGAAATAACGATATGGCACAATGTAATATCAGAGCTGTCACAATGCATTATATAGTTGATTGTCAAATGAGTGGCAGAGATAGAAACTGCTATTAGTTTAGAAAAGAAGGAGAAAATTATGAGCGAAAGTGGTCTGAGAAGCTTGGAGAAGATTGGTGACCTTGATCCTGAAGGATGGGTAGGAAGGTTAGAAGAACAGGGTGGGAATTTCAAGGAATATAGGACAGAAAAATTTTTGGTGAGTAAACATCAAAACTGCTAGGCAAAAGAACTGCAGTCCCATAAGCAGGAGGGCTTCTACAAATGGACAATGGATAGGAAGATGGATGGGGCCTTTAATAGGAAAAGGATGAATTTGGATTGCAGTCTTCTTTGAAAAACTGAACAGTTTTCATTTTAATCAAATCAATTGTTGGTGCCTGCTTGAAGTTAATTGCCTTAACTGATCATGTTGGTTGGTAGCCTTGTGCTTTGCCTCTCAAACTGCATTCAGTATCCCATAGAAAGGTTTCAAAATGAGTTTTACATCGGTTATACAATCCTTTATAAACCTTGTATTTCAAATCCAGTGGCCTCTAACAATTTTGCTCTCCTCTCTTTCTCTCTATTTCTTTCTCTCTCCCTCTCTCTCACACACACACACATACACTGTATATTTATTTAGGAGTAGCAAGGAAAATTTTCACAGATGTTCATAAATACTACATCATGCTACATGCTACAATGAACATGCTGCATTTATCATAAAATGTGCATCCAAATATAAGTTTTAAAACCACAAGAAAAAACAGGCAAAACATATTTTTATTATTTGTGAGCTCATATTAGCCTTCTGTTGAAAATAAAATAATTATTTACAATGGTTCTTCTATAAAAGCAGTAAAATTAAATTTAGACTTCAGAAAGTCTTTGTCTAAACCTTGTGGTAAATTACATTTATAACTCTCCACTTATTTCAATTTACTTTGGACAAAGACTTTTGTGGTTACTCTACTGTACAAGGACTCCCAGGAAGACAAAACACCCAGGCATGAAGGCACAAATGGCTCTGCCAACTTGTGAAAATTTCACTTTTCATTCAATGTATCTATCTATTAAGCAAAAACTATTCTTTGGAATTTTTTTAAATCAGTTGAAAGTCAAGAGGGTTAGACTATTATTCTTGATATTTTTGGAGACAAATACAAAAATTATAAGCACCATTCTGAGCAATAACATCACACTGAGATGGACAACTCATTTCTAGCTACCCATTCTCAAACAATTTTCATTTCCTGTGCATTAGTAACTCCTCTTTAGACCTAATTAAGCAGGTTATATTTTACCTGGCAATTGAACTAAGGGAGAGAATTGTTATCTCCCAGATATTCCAACAAAGTGATTCTCCTATGCTTGTCTTGATTGGAACTATCTTCAGCTTACAGCATCCATCACAAATCCAATTACCAAGGTACATATAAACTAAGAGAGAATAAGAGTTATGATGCTCCACCAAACTCTCTAGACTAGAGTCCTCACCTTACATACACCTGACATCCACTGAGACAGGTGACTCTCCAGTTTAAATTCTGAGGGCTTCCATGTCAAATCAAATGCAAGAAAATTAATTCTCTTTCTTACCTCTGTGTGTTCTGATATTGTGTTCCCACATATCATGGTTCATACTCTGTAAAACATCATTCTGGAAGCAGTTCTTCTGCTATCTTGAGTGGATAGCATCTCAAAGAACTGTTGTTTGCAATTTGACCCAAGTGCCAGAGCTCACATGTACTTTAGAAGCACTTTTTTTGTGCACTAACTCACAAGGGGCACAATTGTGTGTTGTATTGGTGAGGACACACATTTTTGTAGTTTCTACCCTATTCCCCAACCATCTCTCTCCACTTCTATAAACAAACTTATCATAATAAGTTATGCTCAGTATGCATCCAATATATATTTTAGATCTAAGTATAATCCAACACATGTCTCCAGAGTAATGACTGTTTAGCTGAAACACATGTTCACAGGCACAGGCACAGACAAATGTACAGATGCAACTTGTTCTTGTGACAGAAATATTATTGAAGACAGCCATAGCCCAGTGTAATCCCTAAAGACACAAGGCAATGTCAGAAATGTCTGCCACAGAAGTTATTCTTAACAAGAATGTTTCATTATTCTTTCCTACAAGGAATATTAGGTTTGTGTACTTGAAGCAATAATGCATAACACATGCCATGTTAAAATCATATTAATATCGGTACAATTATTTAGAATTCAGCATTTAATTATCGGGGTTAGAACTTAATATCGTGGGAATTAAAGAAGACATGAGGGGCTAGGAATGAAGTTCAATGGCAGTGTATTTACATGGCTTACATGAGGTCCTGGTTTGATCCCCAGTACTGAGGAGTGGAGAGAGAGAGAGGAGGGTCAAAAAACAAGCAGAAGGAGTAGCAGGAAGTAGAGAGAAAGGGTCAGGAAGAGCAGGAGAAGGGAAGGGAGGAGAGATGAGGGAAGGGAAGGGGAGAGAGGAAGGAAGGAAGGAAGGAAGGAAGGAAGGAAGGAAGGAAGGAAGGAAGGAAGGAAGGAAGGAAGGAAGGAAGGAAGGAAAGAAGGAAGGAAGGAAGGAAGGAAGGGAGGGAGGGAGGGAGGGAGGGAGGGAGGGAGGGAGGAGGGAGGGAGGGAGGGAGGGAGGGAGGGAGGGAGGGAGGAGAAAATGCAAAACTTTTCTACTGGAAAATATGAAATTTTGTGGATTTTGAGGTATGAGTAGAACTTGCAGAGATAACAAGAGAATGAAGTTCCAATAAGGCAGATAGGGACAGCTGAGGATCAAACTGAGTTTCTGTCAGACTCATGAAGTCCAGTGTGCTATGTGCTCACAGGGGACTCTTCTCTGAGATGTCTTTCCTGCCTATTTCAAATGAAAATATCCTTCTGGAAGTGTCAGTTCTGTCAACTGAATTTTCATATCTTCTTATTAAATAATCAGGATATGATTGGGATGTTACATTTATGAGGCAGTTTTTGAAACCTCTTTGAAAATAATTGTCAGTTACTGCAGTAAAAAAAATGTGCCCTTCGTGCGACTTTCCCCCTAAAGTTCTCACACTCCACCATCTGGTGGCTTTGCAATTCTTGTCTCTATGACCACATTCCATAAAGGCTAAAAGAGGGATGATTTTTAAGAGGCCCAAAGGGTGGGGTGGAAAAATCAGTGTGTAATGTTCTAATTACTATTTAACATCATAATATGAGCAAGAATGAGGTCAGTGGCCTACCCCAATGCATATGCAAGCTTCCTCACTGAGAATGGGTCTCTGGCTCTTTGATTGTACTAAAGGAATACAGCATTCTGCAAAGGCTAACAAGCCAGAGGTAAGCTTTTCTACTCATGTCTACGTCATCAATTTGCATATACATAACACATTACTCCGAACTCCTCATCTTTAAAAATCATTTCTTCAGCTTTTGCTTTGCCCTCAGCCTGCCTAGGGGTATAGTACTCTATATTGTTTTGCCCAGATAGTCTCATTTCCCTATATTCTGTGCCATCAAAAAACCAAATACAAAACATAAGGGCAGGAAAACATACTCGGTATACAATTGCCTCCAATGTGCCCAGAGATATGAATTTTATTTCACTGCTTACATACAGCTAAACCAGCCCATCCTCAATCACAACAGGCATCACTACTTCTCATTCCTATGCACAGACATCAAGAGGAGGAGGTAACAAACAGTACAAGAAATGTACCTAAGGCCTAACGTATGAAACTGTAACCTCTCTGTACATCACTTTGACAATAAATAAGAAAATAAAAAAGAGTGAACTCAGAATCTCTCCCCACCCTGCTCTTTTTTTTAATATATTTTTATTTTCAAACTGATGTACAGAGAGGTTACGGTTTCATATGTTAAGCATTGGATACATTTCTTTTACTGTTTGGTACCTCCTCCTTCATTCCACACTCCACACTCCCCCTTTCCCTTCCCACCCTGCTCTTACTCTTTAAAAATTCCCCAAAGAGCCAGGTGCCAGTGGTTCACGCCTATAATCCTAGCTACTGAAGAGGCTGAGATCTGAGGATCACTGTTCAAAGCCAAGCCAAGCAAGAAATTCCATGTAAACCACCAGAAAACCAGTAAACCACCAGAAAATTGGAAGTGGTGCTGTGCCTCAAAGTGGAAGAGCACTAGCCATGAGCTGAAGAGCTCAGGGACAGCACTCAGGCCCAAAGTTCATGCCCCCAACTCACACACAAACAAAAAGCTCCCCAGGGATCAATGCAATGCTGAACAATCCAAGACTCTCAATTGTTCTTGAGTCTTTTCATTTTCTTCAAGTCATATTTATTCTTAACTTAGGTTTATATTTTTTCCCAGGTTCCTATCTCTGTTATGTTGCAGATCCAAATTTCCATCCTTTTAATTCACAGCTCTTTGTATTAAGGATATAGCTGAAATGATGTACCCTAGGATCTCTGTACCTAATGAAGAAAACAGTGCTGTAGAATTCCAGCCACATCTGAGATTAGGTGAAATTTTTGAGATCTTAGGGAAAGTGAGTTTTTCATGTCAAAATCAAAACACAGTAAAGCAAACATGAGCCTTGGGCTGGTGGTTCAAGGTTCTAATCCTAACTACTCAAGGAGGCTAAGATTCAGAGAATTGTCACTTGAGGCCAATCCAGGCAGAAAAGTTTCTTAAACTCCAGCAGGTGTATGAGGCATGATTCAAATAGGAGAGTGCTAGCCAAGTAAGCAAGACATTTTGAGTCCAAACCTCAATATGAGATAGAAACAGAGAGACAGAGACAGAGATGAAGAGGAGGAAAAAGAGGAGAGAAAGAGAAAGAGAGGATTATTGGAGCCAAAGATTAGCCTGTGACAGCCCTAAATACTGCCTGTTTGCAAAATTCTCCATTGTTGATTCTTTTTTTTTGAGACCTCAAATAGTGTAATTTTTATTATTTTTTTCATTTCTTTGTCAGCGTGATGTACAAAGGGGTTACAGTTTCATACATAGGGCAGTGCGTACATTTCTTATCCATCTTGTTATTTCCTCCCTCATTTTGCCTCGGCCTCCTCCATCTCCCTTTCCCTTACCCCTCTTGAGTTGTGCAGTTGGTTTTTAGTACAGGGCTAAGATTTTCCTAGCAGAAGAGTACAATATCTCAATAGCTATCTCCATATGAACACATAAGATGATGCTAAGTGAAGTGAACTCCAAGTTATAGAAACAAGTGGTTTAATACTGTTGTTATTTTCAACATATCATGTGAAACTTTCCCTTTTTCTTTTGTCTTTCTTTCCCATGGTTTAACCCCTGATGTCACTGTAACTGATATTGTATATACATGTATTGGAACCAGGAAAGGGAAAGAGAATATCAAAATCAAGAGACAAAGTATAAAAAGACCATCTATTGTTGGTTCTTGAATTGAGCATGTGGTTTCCTCTGACTAATGCAACATCTATAAGTATGACACAGTAGAAACTTGAAAGGCTGGAAGAATGGAGCATAGTTTTGTGAAGTGCTTTCAACATCACTTTAAGATCCCAGAATCAGCTAGATGTTGTAGGATACATATATAATCCCAGCTACTCAGGAGTTGGTGATCTTGAGGACTGGGTTTGAGATCATCCAGGAGAAAAAGTTAGTGATATTCTTTTCAACAAACAAGCTCCAGGCATAGTGGCTTCTGTGCCAATACACAGTTAGAACAGACCACTTTTCAATCTATTTTGTATTTCTAGTTTTCTCTGCTTGAACCACTCTTCCCTGAGACACCCATATGGTTCCCTCTAATAAGTAGTTAACTACAAAGTTACTCCTTTGTTATAATAGCCCCTTGCAGTGCATTCCTTTCCATATTTCTGGATTTTCTTTTTTTTTTTGCCAGTCCTGGGCCTTGGACTCAGGGCCTAAGCACTGTCCCTGGCTTCCTTTTGCTCAAGGCTAGCACTCTGCCACTTGAGCCACAGCGCCACTTCTGGCCGTTTTCCATATATGTGGTACTGGGGAATTGAACCCAGGGCTTCTTGTATACAAGGCAAGCTCTCTTGCCACTAGGCCATATTCCCAGCCCTTTCTGGATTTTCTTTATGCACACATATTTATCTATATCCTCATATATTGCACATTATCACATAATATATGTATAAATACTTTAAAAATAAAGTACTGCAGGATTCTGGATGACTATATAACATATACATACAACAATAATTACATGTAATACATTATATACTATTACATTCATCTTCCAAAAAATATATAGGTTCCTTGAGAAGTGGGCATTGTCTCTTTTGTCCTTTTTGATCCATTAGAACCAACTTGACACCAAGAAGGTATCTAATAAAGATAACTCATTGGCATGGAATATACTATTACTTACATATCATACGCCTAGTATTTCACTATACAGTGAAAAGAGTACAGAACAAACAACAATTCAAGCTATTCTCTGATGACAATAATGATAATAATCCCAATAATGGAATATACATTGTATCTATGCCCCTATGTATTTCAAAATATTAGCTCGTTTCATCTGTATATAACCCTATAAACAATGTACTCTTGTCCTCATTTTAAACATAAGAATTGTAAGGGAAAAGGAGGGACTCTGTATCTCATGGCTAATAAGTTTCAGAAGGAGACTCCTGACTGCGGAGGGGGCTAGGAAGTATATCTGTGAAGGCAATGCTGGATGTGAGCTTTGTAGAGCAAAAACTTCTATGCAATGGACTGGAGTCAAGATGAATCCTGGCAGAAGAGTGATGACAAGAACACATGTGCTGTTGGAGCAGAGGTCAGAATATGGACTTGAAAAATAATGAGTAAAAACAAAATTTTTGAGCTTAAAAAATAAAGGAAGCATCTTTTCAAATCAACAAGATATTAGATTTCCAAAAGAGTAAGTAAAAAAGTTACTGATTTTACTGCATATATACATGAACATGTGTGTCACATACACAGGTAAGTGTGCTCATGTCTGGTCACGTGTGTTGAATCAACATAGAAGACTTTAGAAAACCAAAATAAAAGGCAAGTATCACAAATATGGTAAATTGAGAACAGATTTGAGGACACTTTTGAAACTCTATGAAAAGACAGTGACATGAAAATAGCAACACAGAAAATTCCACCTGGATGAGGGACTAAAGGAAGATTAAGCTACTGCTTAAAACACTGGAAAGGAAGCAACAAAGACTTATTTTCCTAAATAAGTCTTTACCAGAAGGGTGATGCAAAGTAATTTCTGTAAATTTTAGCTCACTTATAAAAATCCCACTTCCAAAGCATTTTTCCTTGTGAAATAAATGTATTGTGTAGAATAGAGTAGCATTTAAATTCCCATTGGCTAGACTACTGATCCTCTAAGAACTCAGATTTTTCTAAATTTGAAGGCAGTGAGAGAGATACCCTCTAGAGATATTGGAGCAAGATGAGAGATTGGTGGTCTCTGTCCTGGTGGCTCAAGCTCCCATCTCTTAGTAATTCCAATGACAGTGACAAACAGTGCCACGATCCAAACCTAAGAGAACATCTTGTTCTTTTGGCTTCTCCTTCTCAGCTGGTTCTCAAGATTATCTCATTTTCTTCTCCGAGCCATTAATGCTATCACCCTGAATTCTGGTTAAAGGGCATCCCTTGCATGGCTTGGCATGGTTCCCAGATATGTATTTCATCCAAAATATAGAGACCAAATTACCAATAAAGAAATTATGAGTGACTGCCGCTGCTCTGTCTCTGTCATCCTCCTCCACAGTTGAATACTCTTCATTGTTAGAGACTCGTTTTTTCTTGCAATACAGCTTAAATTTTCCTTCACTTGGCTTCCTCCCATCACTCCTAATTATAGACTAATAAAGCCTTTGGATTACTGTGAGCAATTTTCATCCCTCCCTTCTTCCACCTCAGTGTTTCTCCTGAGATTTCCTGGGCCTAGTCTTGGATTGCACAACATGGTGACCAAAGCCAAAAAGTTTATTCTACAGAATTAACAGGTAGAGTGTGAGGTTTCATGCTCAAGGGTGGCTCTCTACATTTAATCATACTATGGCAAACTTTTAAGAATTATCAATTATAAAGGTTTCTGAGCTGAAAGCCTCTGAGAACAAAGTGAAAGGCATAGAAATGGATATATGCAAGATACTTGCAGGCCAAATTCCATCTAAGAGGAAAAACAATTATGCAGCTTCAACATAGCTTGTTCACCTTCACCTATTAGAAGGCTTGATTTTTCCTAGACCAGAAAGAGTTGGAAAGCTCACATTGCATTCTGAAACCAGATCCTCACCCAATCCAACTCACAACCTCAATGAAATATCTTACCTCTCAAGATCAAACTATCCCATAGTATAAAATGTTGAGAGAAAGAGCTTAGGATCAACCTATTAATTGTGTGATCTTGGGCAAGTTGTTGGATCATGCATTTATTTTGAAATTTCAAGGAAAAGTTTCATAAAGACTCATCAAAGTATAATGTGATCAAGCATATTGCCAAGCCAAAGGCTAATCATACTCACTGGGTAGAAGTTCAAAGAAAGAAAAGGTAAAGGTAGATTCTTCAGAGTAGAGGGGATTTATGATAGATCTCCCCAAACACACAAAATTTAATAACAGATATTGAGATACAGCATTCAAAGCAGGTAAGCACTGCAAACAAAAATTAGCCTTTCTTAAAGACCTTAATTTTCATTACCCTTCACTTCTTCATCTAATGTGTAGACCCTTTATTATTAAGATGTGAAATTCAACCTAACACTTTACAAGGTTTTGTGAATTATTCCACAAATAATTTTAATCATTCCTAAATAATAATCTAAGATTCAAGTTCTACTTTTATTTTCCCAACTAGTACTTCAGTATTTAAAAGTACCCAACACATATCTCCCAGCTCTAAACACAACCACCACCATTCTGTGTTACTCTACCCAACTTATCCTATTGCTCCATAAATCATGAAAAAAAATCTGCTTAAATTGCACCTTTCTGAAGGGATGGATAACTAGAGATAAAAAAAACACGTTGGTTTTATTAATAACCTCAGCTTAGGGGTGATGACATGGGCATTCCAGTGCCATGAGAATCAAACAGGGTAGGCTGACTGAGGGGGCAGTGCCACTGGCTTGCAGACACTTCTGATGACAGGGGAAAGGAGGTGAAAGCCCTCCTATTGGTTACCTCTGGCCTGGAAATCAAACATGATTTATCTACATTAGTAGGTTTCATCTTTGTCTTATTATCCCAGCCACAGCTTGCGACCCAGGCCGACTCTCCTGCCTTTTAATAAACAGATTTAATAGGACTGATAGTTTGGCAATTTGTAGAGTAAATTAGATTTAATTTGGCCTGAATGCCACTGATTTCTCATATTGTTCAAAACAATCTTATCCAGGGAGGCATGTCATCTGAACACATTCTCTTATGATGCAGCTGAAAATAGCCAACTGACATACTTAAATCAGTGGATGTTCTCGAGCAAAGTTGTTCCTTTCTTCCTTGCTCCTTGTGACACAATTCATTTAGAAATAGGATCTAGTAGGGGTGTACCAGGCGACTATGTTGGTAACAATATCAGTGATAATTCCTTTATGTCTCTACTATTAGATACCTTTGCAGAAAAATAATCTGAATCGTGCCTCTTTACATACAAAGCTTCCATATTTTAGAGATTTGGCAAAGAAATAGCTCTAAAATATAACATAGCTATCCAACACTTCTTAAAGAATACATAGTCTACAAATTTTACTTTTGCTTGACAACTGGGAGGTGATTTCAGCATCATTTGCTCTGTTGGGCTAGAAAGGAGTGAACAATCCAAGCTTATTGTTGCTCTTTCCCCTGAATTAAATAGCTCCTGTTTTGTATCTCAAATGACAGCCTTTCTATTATCTCTCCCCTCATAAATAGTTGTCATTCCTCCATGTTATGGGGCTCTCACAATTACAGCCTTCTTTCAACTTTGAGTGCACATTAGCTCTGATCACCAATACATTCTGACTCTGGTAGCTTTGAACTTCTGAGCACATTGGATTTGGGTTATGTGACCTGGGCTAATCAATTTCATCAGAAGTCTGAACTCACATGGGGTTTTCTCTGTCATTCTGCCTGGAAGCATTCCAGAGATGGCAGGTTTGTCAAGCCAGACCCTGAAACAGAGCCTCCATTCAACCTACAGTGATGTCAGAGAGAAAGAAATATTGTGTTAAGCAGTCAGGAGGCTACTTGAGACTATTGCTATCACTAACTTGTGGGTGTTTGTGAATGCAGTATTACCTGGTCTACTACAAGAGATTTACTTCTTTTCTTTGGAATTTGAATATTCTAGGGTTATTTTTTTCAGGAACTGGACTCTTGGCCTGACAATTTTGTTCACAGGATGGCACTCTACCACTTGAGCCATACCTACAGCCCCATGTATTTTAACATTTTACAAAGCACAAATCTTGACATAAGAAAATGAACCTACTTTGTGGTTGTTTGGGTAGATACCCAAAAGTGGGGCTGCTGGGTCATAAGGGAGTCTATGTTTAGCCTTCTGAAGAATCTCCATACTACTTTCCAGAGTGGCTGAACCAATTTACATTTCCACCAATAGTGAAGTAGGGCTCCCCTTTGGCCACATCCCCTCCAACATTTATTATTGTTAGTTTTCTTGATAAAGGACATTCTTACTGGTATGAGGTGGAATCTCAATGTTGTTTTGATTTGCATTTCTTTTATGGCCAGTGATGTAGAGCACTTTTTCATATGTCTCTTGGCCATTCTCATTTCCTAATCAGAGAAGTCTCTTTTTAAGTTTTTATCCCACTTGTTGAGGGGGCTGTTGGTTCTTTGAACGCACTAAAGCCACCAGCAAAACAAAATTCATTGAAGCACAATTTGTAGTAGCTAAAATATGGAACCAACCCAGAGGCCCCTGAGTAGATGAATGGATCAGGAAAATGTGGTACATATACACAATGGAATTTTATGCCCCTATCAGAAAGAATGACATTGCCCCATTCATAAGGAAATGGAAGGACTTGGAAAAAATTATACTAAGTGAAGTGAGCCAGACCCAAAGAAACATGGACTCTACGGTCTCCCTCCTAGGGAATAATTAGCACAGGTTTAGGCTAGTCACAGCAGAGGATCACAAGAGCCTAATAGCTATGCCCTTTTTTTGTTTGTTTGTTTGTTTGTTTGTTTTGGCCAGTCCTGGGGCTTGGACTCAGGTCCTGAGCACTGTCCCTGGCTTCTTTTTGCTCAAGGCTAGCACTCTGCCATTTGAGCCACAGCACCACTTCTGGCCGTTTTCTGTATATGTGGTGCTGAGGAATTGAACCCAGGGCCTCATATATGAGGCAAGCACTCTTGCCACTAGGCCATATCCCCAGCCCCATAATAGCTATGTCCTTATGAACACATAAGATGATGCTAAGTGAAATGAACTCCATGTTATAGAAAAGACTATTATATCACTGTTGTAATTACTTTCAACATGCCATGTGAAACCGTAGCTTCTATTACTGATGATCCTCTTGTATCCCCTTCCTGTGGCTGTACCCGCACTATCACTGTATCTCATCTGAGTACACTGGATACTGTATATACTGGTATTAGACCTAGGGAAGGGAAAGGAAATATCAAAATCAAGAGACAAAGGATAAAAAGACAAACGGCTCCAAAAGCAATACTTGCAAAACCATTTGATGCAAACCAACTGAACAACACATAGGGGGAGAGGGAAATGGGAAGGGGGGAGCGGGATTGAGGGAGGAGGTAACAAACAGTACAAGAAATGTACCCAAGGCCTAACGTGTGAAACTGTAACCTCTCTGTACATCACTTTGACAATAAATAAGAAAAAAAAAAGAATAATTTCACAGTTAAAAAAAGGAAATGAGCCCTACACATATTTTCAAATTGTGTACAAATTTGTAAATAATCTCTTCTACTTGTAAATCATATATAAAATTGCAAATAGTCTTTTAGTTAATAGGTTTTTATCTATATACTCAATATGCATCAAGATGCATCAAATGTATGGCTTTGTGTGGCTAATGTTTAGATGTTTTTGAACCTATATATAATTCAATAAAAAATGCACATAGAGAGTGAATGTCTCTTCTAGTAAGAACAATAAACTATTCTTTCCATGGTGGACACAGGCCAATGTAATCAAACTGCCTCCAGGTAGCTGGCTGGTCAGTCAGGGGAATGATGCCATGTCAGTGCTGGTCTCTGTTGTTGGCAGATTGGGCACACAGCAGTGACTCTAGGCAGGTCATCCTTGTGAGCAAGCATACATGTCACTAAGCCTATGTATACTCTTCAGTCCTGCCACCATGGCCACTTTCTTGATGAACATATTAGGCAATGACAGGAGTGGCTGGGGAAAGAGGTTGACTGGTACCCACAGAATGGGTAATCCTAACCACATGGTTATTAAAAACCGTACCCTGCTGCAATCATCCTTTGGTAATCATTGGCATGGGGCACAGATATTTTACACTGAGTATTCTTTCAGATAAAGGTACCCACATCCCTCTTCTCAGATTTCCTTGCTACCTATTTTCCATTCATGTTCTTTCCAAGTCCCTGACCATCCATCTAAACTATGCACAATTAATTAATTGATATAGATTATGTCATTACTTCTGCAAGATGCTACCCAATATTTTCTCCATGGGAAGGTATTCCTTTATTAGTATCTTTTAAGGATGTCTTGAAAGTAGCTATAGAACAACAGCCCTATACTTTATATTGGTGCCTGTCTGTTACCAACAACCATCTTCAAAACACAAAGCCAAGACTTTCTTCTCAGTTAATTTGCCATAAGGAATTCAATGTGAGGCCATGGACTAAGAAAAAAAGGAGTGTAGCAAGGATAGGGATCCTGGATATCTAGATCACTTCCTGGCACAGCATATCTCTGTCTCAGAGCCTGCTCCAGACCAATCTCACACTGCTAATGGAAAATTTCTATGCATCCAAACCTCATGACTTGGGGAATCAGAAACACCAATGTGTGATGGGAATCTCTGGTTGCATGCTAATTTGGTGGCAAAAAGTCAAACACTGAGACTGTATTAAACCAAATAGCAAGTAAAAACTATCTCAACAAAAGAGGAGTTATATGCAAAATGAGTATGTTTTTATTCCAAATTTCGAAGGTATTTTCTTTGATTCACAAGTAAGAGTATGCCATAGACATCAGACATTATCTCTGACTTCCAGGGACACCGAATGTTGCTCAGATTTGCTGGATAAATTGGCCCAGTAGGTGGAGGAGTTTATATGGTATATCTAGGTCCATGGCAGAGCCAAATCTTATTCTGATTCCTACCTGTGAAAAATTAACAGTTCTGGATATCACTCAGTAAATGATCTGTGGAACATAACTGAAAGAAGTATAGTTACCTTCAAATTCCAGGGTTTACTATAGTAGCAGGCCTTTGACATTTTGTAATTTGTATTTTCTGTCCTGCCATAATAGTAAGCAGGCAAATGTCTTATGAATGTGTAAAGAGAAGGAGCTAACATCCTGATTTTCATCTCCAATCAGCATAATACTATATGTATAATGGACCAATGTGACTTTGTGTGGAAAAGAAAGGCAATGAGGTCTGTGTGAGTTGGACTGTAAGTGGAAAGGTAGCAAAAATGATACAGAACACAAGCATGAACTGAAGTATCTGAGGATAAACAGAAACTCTTGTTGAGTTCTTCTTGCCTTTAACTTTGAAAGTATCCTTCAAAAGTCAGGTTGCTTTGTCTCATAACTAAGCATCTACATCTACCAAGGATTCAGTAGAAGGTGGGACAGCTGAACCCTGTCTCACAATAAATGTCAGCAAAAGATGACAATGGGTGTGTGATATAAAATGATTGTTACTTTCCATTGCATTTCCAAATCTCCCATAAGAGTTTCTTTTGTGGCTTGCCCTCGCTGAGAACATACAGGAAATGGAATTCAGCTGAGCTGAGCCATCACATTATAAAACCATCACACTCTATAATCAGATATTCTGAATGTATGTTTCCTTCTACCAGTTCAGCAGGAAAAAAGGGTGCATGATGCAAAATACACCCTTTTTTCTAAGGAAGGCACCATCAGCTGATGGTATAAATTTTGGTCTCTTTTACAATCTCAAGAGACAATCTCCCTGGAGACGATCTGTTCAGTGGCCAACCAAGTACGTACCATCCTGTAGGACATTATAACCTGATACTATTCTCAAGAGTTAGGAGTAAGTGAGTATTCCCTGGATTGCTGGAGGTGCGTGGCTCTGGGTAAGAGGAATATCCTCGTAGACTTTACATCTAGAACAAACTACATACTAATTGAGTCTCTTCAACAAGAAAGGGAGGGAAGGAGGGAGAAGAAGGGATTAAAAGAAGAAGAATGGATAAAGAGAAATAGAGAAAAGGAAAAGATAAAACCATTTATCTGAGATTTTATCCAGGTATCATCTAGGTACCTGAGGAAACAGGATCTTAGGTTACTATGGAAGGTCTTTATTGTTGTTGGTTTTTAATTTATTAGTCCTCACCAAAGAATCTATCCAGATTGAAGAATTATATAATATGATATACACTGGGATAGTCTCTGATATGGGACAATCTTCTTAGCAGCAATACCTATCAACTCCATGAGGACTCAGCCTTAACACTTGACAACTTAGGGAAGAGAGTAATCTGGGGGGAAAGGAAAGTGGGAGAAAACAAAGGAGGGGTAATACTGTTTGAAAAGAAATGTACTCATCACCTTACTTGTGTAACTGGAACCCCTCTGTACATCACCTTTACATCAATCAATCAATCAATCAGTTCATTCATTAATTAAAACTTGAATAGAATGTCTTAGAGACCTTCTGAGATTGAAAATAAAGAATTGCAAATTAGGCAAGCTGGAGTTTGGAGTCCTCCAAGACTGGATATGGAGGGCATTGCTGCCACACATTCTTGCCAAATATGATGGTTCTGGATGTTCAAGAAACGTACAATGGATTTTCTTCACCCTATCTTTACTAAGGAGAGAAAAAATAACAACAAAATACTAACCACTACCCCCCAAATTCAGGACAATATGTTAAATTTGAAAAGAGTTTAGAGTAAAATCAAGTTATTTTCTTATTTTTTAGTACATGCAGCTATCTGGAAGATTTAGTTCTGCAGAATCTCTCAGTGCTCAGCATACTAACTTTGCAGAACTGTGGTGAGTAGCACAAAACAGTCATCATTCTAAATACCAAGTGCTATCTTGTGCACTGAAGCAGTGATGTCTGTAAGGGTAGAGGCAGGGCACGAAATATCAGGACTAGAGGACAATCTGGGCTCATGCAGACTGGGCTTCTACTGTCCATATGCACTGCTGATACCATGTAGATGAGACAGTTTACCCAAGAACTTCCAGGTAGATCTGTGATTCCTTAGCTCCTTCTGTGACTCCTGGTCAATTTGGACAAAACTAACTTTTCCAACGCAGCGTCTTCCTGTTTCCCTGGGCATGCCAAGAGGGATACAGATGGCTCCACTCAGGAAGGATTCTAGGTACATCTTAGCATGTTCTGTGCATACTTCTGTTCTACACCATTACTCTCATAATACAAAATTAGCATATTTTCTACTTCCAAGTAGTTGCCTGTTAAGAACAACCATAGTGCTTTTCTGCTGAGTTTGTACCCTCTGGTGTACTGAAGGAGTCTGTTTTACCTTAAGGGAAGAAGGTGTGGGAGAAAACAAACATTGGGAGTCATTAAAAGAAAGAGAGTACATTAATTTCTCCTTTCCTCCTCTTTATCCCCTTCTGTCTTTTCTCTTCAGTGTGTGTTTCTATCAAGCAAAAGAAATATAGTAAGTAGAAGAGGGTCTAGTAAGAAGGTACCAAGAGGAGAAGGAAGGCAAGAAAGAAGAGTGACTAGACAATAAATATAATCAAATATGTTATATAGATGCATAAACATGTTATTGTGAGTCACATTATTTTGAACAATTAATATACAAGACTAAAAAATGGTATGAGACAGACCTTCCCAGGAGGAACTCAGAGTTTGATCCATGAGGAAGAAAGCAAAATAACCACGTGATTCACAAAGAGAGAACTCCAGCTAATACATGGCAGTAGACAAGGTATCTCTTGACTTGAAGTGACAGAGAACAAAGGCAAGAGGAACAAAAGGATGGTGTGCAGCCTATCTGCCACTGTAGCTAAAGCTCACCATGAGGAAGATCTAATCTATTCTACATGATGACTCTCAGGATCTCAGTATTGCTAGGATCCCCACTTTATGGATAAAAGAGCTGAGGCTCAGTGCCCACAGCAATCTGTGCAAGGTTATGCATGTGGAGACACAAGGCTGGCCATCAGTTTGGCCTTGGCTCTTTGCCTTCACTCTGCACAGTATCTAGGCTAATAGGAGGAGCAGTGAGGGCAGAATGAGGGATGGAACAAAAGTATCCAGGGTCAAAACTCCAAGACTGTCAAGGAAGCAAGCCCTTCCTACATTGTCTGCTTTGCTTGAACTAGGTCCACCCATTCTGTTTATGGCTTGGCCCCATCCTGCTGTCAGCATTGGGGAGCAGATGCTCACTTAATCCTCGGGATCAGCTCCAGATCATGGAGAATAATCAGCAGTCAGCCAAGGTGCAATGCAGGTGGCGCCCCACATAACACACTTCCAGATTCAGTTTGCTAAATGTAATACTGATGCCCAGTTTTAACCCCTAATTCTTCTCTAGAATGCATAAAAGAAACAGGAAGCTGACACAGCATGCCAAAAGTTCTAGCATTGTAGTTGGCAATGGAGATCAGGTTTCTGTTATATATATATATATATATAATATATGATATATATATATATATATATATATATATATATATATATATATCAAACTGAATTACAGAGAGGTTACAGTTTCATACATTAGGCATTGGATACATTTCTTGTACTGTTTGTTACCTCATCCCTCATTCCCTGCTCCCGCCTCCCCTTTTCTCTCCCCACCCCCCCCACGAGTTGTTCAATTCATTTACACCAAACAGTTTTGCAAGTATTGCTTTTGTAGTTGTTTGTCTTTTTTTTACCCTGTGTCTCTCGAGTTTGGTATTCGCTTCCAATTTCCTAGTTCTTATACCAGTATACCCGGTTTCTTATTGTTAGAAAAATGCTTTGAAATCCCCAGATAAAAAGTGACTTAATATGAGAGACAGAATGAAACAGAGATGGAAAAAAGGAGATAGGAATAGCCCTTAAAGTTAATTCTAGCACATTCTTAAAGTGTAACAATTCTAATTTTGATGTGTAGAATATATTATATTCATGAATGTTCAAAGAAAGACATCTTTCTAATGAAGAAAATATACAGTTGAGGCACACACACACACACACGACACACACATACAGAGAGAGAGAGAGAGAGAGAGATACTGAGACATGCTAAGGCCCTAATGAGTTATGTATTGTAGGCTAAGAGACCCTTCAGATCTGTTTCCCACTTTTCATCTCCAAGGTGGGTGGGCTGGCATTTGTCTTTCATATTTCCTAGGCTTGCTGTGAAAGGATCTATGTGTAAGTACTTTAGAAAGTAGAAAATGTCAAATAAATGAAAAGGATAATTAAAAATCATCATCACCACCACCACCGTCATCATTATCTTCATTTTATCATTATGTCATCATCCTGAGGATGACAAGCGTGGTTGTGAAGACCATTATAACTGTATGTAGAGAGCATATTTAAACCATATCTCCCACTTACCCATTGTCTGTGCTTTGGTACTTTGTTCTGAATCTGAGATTCATTTGTGAATAATGATGCTTTGTAAAGTGGTTGCTAGCAAGTGTGGGGGGGATTCTTCAAATTAAAAAGGGCTCTTATTTTTATTGAATTATCTCCAACCTGAGAAAACTTGTAAACAATCCTATATGAGTTAAACTTTCTAGAACACAATTACTTCTGGCCTCAATGCCCAATTCCATCTCGTGCCATGCCATCCCATCAATGTTCACTCCTGTACATGGGTCCATAGTAATCCTCAGACCCATCTTAGTGAAGCATTTTTAGCCTAGGGGCTAACCAAAGGGGGAAGCTACTAAATATAAGCAAGCATATTTTAGCTCCCTTAAAGTTACATCTTGATTAATAAATGACTTAAAGAATGACTTCTCAGAAGAAGAAGTAAATATGGCCTATAGACACACAAAAAAGAGTTCAACATCTCTGGCTATAAAAGAAACCCAAATCAAAACAATATCATGATTCCACCTCACCCCAGTTAGAATAGCCATTATCAAAAAAACTAACAATAAAAATGCTGATGTGGGATATTGCCAAAAAGGAACTCTATTACACTGTTGGTGGGAATGTAAACTTGTTCAACCACTCTGGGAAGCAGTATAGAGAGGGCTTCAAAAAACTAAACACAGAGCCTCCCTATGGCCCAACAATTCTATTTTGGTTCATTTATCCAATAGAACACAAACAAGGATATGCTAAAGCTACCACCACAACCATGTGTATTACAGCATTACTTACCATAGCCAAGATAGAGAATCACCCCCAGATGCTCCTCAATGGACAAATGGATCAAGAAAATGTGGGGCTGGGGATATAGCCTAGTGGCAAGAGTGCCTGCCTCGGATACACGAGGCCCTAGGTTCGATTCCCCAGCACCACATATACAGAAAACGGCCAGAAGCGGCGCTGTGGCTCAAGTGGTGGAGTGCTAGCCTTGAGCGGGAAGAAGCCAGGGACAGTGCTCAGGCCCGGAGTCCAAGGCCCAGGACTGGCCAAAAAAAAAAAAAAAAAGAAAGAAAAGAAAATGTGGTATATGTACACAGTGGAATTTTACTTATCCATCAGAAAGAATAACATTGACCCATTCATAAGGAAATGGAAAGACTTGGAGAGGATTTTGTTAAGCGAAGTAAGCCAGACCCAGAGAAGCCCAGGTTTCATTGTTTCCCTCATTAGTACAAACTAGAATGTGCCTACAAATCTGGAAGTAAGCACAATAGGTGGCACTCAAGTGGTTATGAATTAACTATCTGACGTATAATAGAATCTATGGTGGATACAAATAGTATAATTGTTTAGAAAGACCAAGTCAAAGTCTAACAAAATGAGTACCAGGAACATGCAAAAGTGAGGGGTCAAGAGGAGAAGGGTAGAAAAATGAACTGGGGAAGTGAGTAGAATGCAGGCAACACTGCATTGTATATTCCACAGAACTAAGGAAAATAAGGGGGGTGGTGAAGATGTTGAAGGGATGACACAGATCAAAATGCATTGTATACATAAATTGCTTTGTTCAATGGCAAAAATTTCAATATACAACCTAAAACTTAAGAAAAGTAAGGGAAAGGGTAGGGCAGGAGGGGTGGGTAAGAGTGATATAAAGGGTGACATTGGTCAAGAGACACTATATTCATAAACTATTCTGTTGAATGGCAACTCCTTTGTACAACTACATAAAGAAAATTAAAATATACTTTAAAAAATTACATCCCAACTCTAGCTGAAGTGAAATAATGAGTCAATTATTTACTCCTTCTAGAATTGCTCTAGGTTCTCATTTCCCAGCATAGCACCTCACTAGGAAATCCACCCTCTATGATTGTCTCCCATCTTTAAGCCCCTTCCTTCCCTCTCATCTTTACCTTCCTTCTCTGTCCTTTCCTAAAGGTGGGATCAGAAAAATAATTGCAAGTCTTGGCTTTTCCCTTCATGTTTCTATGACTTTCAACTTAAATTGTTTTTCTAGAATCACTTTTATAATACTTCCTTAACTTATTTTTCTCAGATACTGTCATATGCCATTTCATATGTCTGGGACATCATGTAATCTAGGCACACATTTTACTACTGAGCAACACCTCAAAACCCCTTTTCTGAATTTTTTTTGCCACGCCTGGGGCTTGAATGCAGGGGCTGGGTACTTTCTCTGAGCTTCTTTTGCTCAAGCCTAGCCCTCTACCACTTGAGACACAGTGCCACTTCTAGCTTTTTCTGTTTATGCGGTATTGAAGAATGGAACCCAGGGCTTCATGCATGCTAGGCAAGCACTCTACCACTAACCCACATTCCCAGTCCACGATGTTTTAATCTAATGTAATGGTTATTTAAAACAATAAGTGGAGCAGGATGACTCATCCCTGTATTCTCAGCTATTATAGGATGTATCTGTCAAAGGATAATAATCTAAGGCTAGCCCCAGGGTAAGGGGACTGCAAGAATATCATTGAAAAATAACTAATGCAAAAAAAGAGGGAGGTTTGTTCAAGTATAATTCCTTCCTAGCAACTTCATGGCTCTGAGTTCAAACTCCACTACTATAAAACATAAATAAAACTTTGCACAATATCTCTTTCCCTTCCTTCTCTCTCTTATACTATATTCAGTTATACTGTGCACTTGGAAAACAGCAGGTAGAAAACACAGTTCTCTAGGTATTATGTTATAGGTAATGAGAAAAGAGTTTGTAACTAGGCTCTTCTGACCGTTAGTTCTTCTCCCTTTGGTATACTCACCTTCAAATATCCTACTGACCTTTCTGAGCTTTGTGAAGGTCATCTGCATGGCCTTAGGAACCCCAGTGGAGAAATCTATTTGAAGAGAATCTTCCCCAGTTTGTGGGATTATAGATCATTTCTTCTACATTATCTTTGTTATTCTAAATATTCTACTTGGAGATTAAATTATTTTCTTAAATATATCATTGGTCTATATTTTTTAATCTTCCTGGGACAAACATTCCAGATATATACTGTACCATTTCTCTCCTGTCTTCAGAGCTCAGCTTAGTTCAAGACTACTGGGAGAGTTGTTTCTGCTTCCTCAAACCATATTAATTCCTTTTAAAGCAATGTTTTCATATTGTATAAACCCTCTCTAACCATTGCATAATGCTTTTTACTTTAATTATGCATAACCTGACATTAATATTTCCACAACTAATTTCCTTCCTCTGGATTTTTCTGTTCTGTTTTTATTCTATTTGTCTTTTACTTCTAACTTTTCTTCTTTTGCCATCTGGCTTAGCTGATTCTTTCCTTTAGATTTATTATTAAACTCAATAGGAAAGTCATCAATTTTAATATTGGCTGCTAAGGCGTTTATAATTACTGGAGTGACGCGTATCTTGCCCTACTTATCCCACCTGGTAAGCAGTCAATTATCTCACAGTCTTGTTTCTGTTTTGTTTTTCTGCTCCTGAATCTGTAGATATAATCTATCTGCTTATGTATTGTGTGGAGATTTGCAAATAAAAAGTATGGTATATGATTTTAATAGTTCACCATGTATACACATAAATTTCTCTCTATCAAAATTAAGATCAAATCAATCCATTTTTAAGCTAATTCACACCATTTTCTCCTCTTCTTTTTAAAGACTTATTTTCTGGATTTTTACAACATTAAGTTTCCATGACTAATTATTTCCAGCATTTTCTTGTTTCAGATAGCTCTTCAGCTTCTGATGTTCTCTGCTCCTACTGCATGGAGCCCAAGTTCTATGGTTTCTTGAATAGCACATCTTCATTGCTATCACAACAAGCAGAAAATTACAAGACTTTATTTGTGTTTAAGTAGATAAGACACCTTTTGAGAAAAGAGAGAGTGAATAAGAAGCAGGTGGAAAAAAACTTTTTGCCATGATCTGACCCCAGGGGATGAGAGAAATGGTGGAGGCTACATGTAGCTATGTAGCTTCTCAGCAAGGTCTTTAAGAGCTTCCAATTCTAGTTCAGCTGAAATGGGGGTGGGACATTTTTCTTTCATTTAAATGGAGTCTCTTTCAGGTCTATTTCTCTAAATCATGAAGCCCAGGCAAGTCCAGACTCTATGACCAGTGTCCCCACAGTGAATGGTTCCATGGGTCTGACAAATCATTGGGTATTACAGCAAGGCAGGTGAACACAGAAAGAAAAATGTATTGGCCTTAAACTGAGAAAGGCTCTGTTAGCCTATGAGTTATACCTCTGTGACTATCCAAAATAACCATTGACCTTCGCACAACTGTAAGTTCTGATCATGTGTCTTTATTAACTCTCTTGGCTGGATGTCTTCCAGGCTATTTCCATTTTTAAAATGACTTTATACCCAGATGATCATAGCTCATGCCTGTTATCCTAGTTACTCAGGAGGCTGAGATCTGAGGATTGCATCTCAAAGCTAGTCCAGGTAGGAATGTCCATGAGACTTCTTTCTCAGATTAACCACCAAAAAGCCAAACATAGAGCTGTGGCTCAATTGGTATAGCGCAAGCCTTGAGCAAAAAAGCTCAGAGACATCACCCACACTCTGAGTTCAAGCCCCAGGATCAGCACAAAATAATGGCAATAATAACTTTATACTATCCATTTGAACATTTATAGCACTCTTTGTTTTATAATTACATGCTTCACAAATACACATATCTCACTTGTTGCAGTTCTATACACTCTGGACTTTGTCTATCAACCTAGCCTCTTCTTGTCACCTGCAATCTGCTTTGTAGTTCCTGTGTACATGTGGTCATTACCTGTCTGATGTTTCTTCCCTCAAGAACTGCTCCCCTATATTTACAATCACATCTCAGAACCATCTTCCAACCACATTCTTGGGTGAAGAAAACTCTTCTTTCTTATGTCCTTGCTCTTCCCGAGGCCAACCCCCATGTCATTGTCAAAAACACTACTTCTTTTTTTAAAAAATTATTTATTTATTTATTGTCAAAATGATGTACAGAGGGGTTACAGTTTCATATGTAAGGCAGTGAGCACATTCCTTATCCAACTTTTTACCTCCTCCCTCATTTTTCCCCTGCCTTCTTCCCGCTCCATCCCCCCACCATGATTTACAGTTTATTTACACCACATAGTTTTATAAGTATTGCTGTTGCACTGGTTTGTCTTTTATCCTTTGTCTCTCCATTTTGATGTTCCCCTTCCCTTCCCTAGTTCCAATGCACGTATATGGTTTGGGCTTACATACTTATTACTATTTTACATTGTCAGGCTTTGAGAATAAAGGTCTCCATTGTTCTTGTTTATATTTCTCTAGAATTTAACATAGGAGAGGTGGTAGTGCATTCATGCTTATGGAGTAAGCAGAAATATTAGTGCACAAATAAGAGACAGTGGCCCAGATAGACTGTACAACTTATAGCAGAAGAAGAGAAATACTAGACTAACAAGTGAGGTTTTGCATTTGTTGGCAGCAGGGAGTCAAGAAGCCTCCAGAAGAAGCTAGTATTTTGAGTTCTCTGAAGAAAGTATCATTGCAGAGAGGTCAACTTGACCTGTATGTGCCCTGACTTCACTTTAACGAACTTAATGCCTGGGAATGGCACCCTTCAAGCATTTATATAGTGTTCCTCCTCTACAGTCTTAGAGAAATCATGTCAGCTAGAGGAACAGAAGTAAGGTAGAAATCTCATGTTCATTGACAAGAAGAATTTTTTTCTGCTATAATAATAGAGTTCATGAGCGCAGGAGTTTTGTTTAATTGAATAATAAATTCAAAATACAACAGCAGACTGAAAAAAACAATAATTTAACCCTTATTTCCAGTTAGCTTTCCCCCTATAATTACCAAGAACTTGTTATTAGAATTCCAAGGACAAAAGTAATTTTTAAATCATCAGATAGAGGCACTAAAGTAGTCTTTCTCATCACTGAAACACTAGGAAGACTCCTTTGAGCCTTAGGGATCTGAGTTTCCAGCATCCTCTAGCCATGAAAATGAGGTATCCCAAACCTGTGGTTATGCTTTGTTGTGAAAACATATTTGGATACCTGTGGTCGAAAGCAGAAGTATCCAATGCTGTCTGATTCAGACAGCACTTACCTTGGGAGAAGACTGGAAAGGATAAAAAAAAAAATCCAGAGCAGTACAGGAAGAAAACATAATCTGGAGACCACAGGGAGAAAACCTGTTAGGAACAGTGGCTATTGGGGAGCGGGATGGAAGAGACAAAAAGACAAGCCTATCATAGGAGAGTCCAATCTGTTCTCCTCTCAAGGGCCTGAAGATAACACTGTATTCTTGCAAAGTATCTAGGATTGTCTCCCAGCCACTGCTGGGGGAAAGTAAAATAGCTTCATAGCAACCCTGGTTGATGCTCCACCACTAGATCTTTAACAAAACTATGAAGTAGAATTATCATATGATCCTTCTACACAACGACTAGGTATATTTTAAGTGAAGAAACCAAAGTCAGTGCACAATGCAGACATCTCTATGCCCATGTTAATTGCAACAATTCACAATAGCTTAGTGTGGATTTGGCCTAGTTGTCCATCAACAGTTAAATGCATTAAAAATGAAGAATATATTCACAATGGAGTATGAAAATGGATGGAACTGGAAATAATTAAGCTCAATACTCAGAAAGATAAATATTACATTTCCACATGTGGAACCTAGATTTTCAAAACATGATGCAAAAGTAGAAGGGAAACTATGTTGAGGAGATCCCAACAGCAGAGAGAAGAGTAAGAGAGGGCGATATGGAAGTGAATATAATTGAAGTACATTGCATATATGTATGAAAATTTCATAGAGACAACTATACATACCTATAAACACAAGATGACTTCTTAAGAGGCAAGAGTCTTCAGTCCTGATCCAAGTGTTTCTTTAGAGTCTATAGACTTTAGTTTACACTGGCTCTACTGTATTTTGCACTCTTCCCGCAAATAAACAGATAGAGGTGAGGCAATCTTAAAAGTGGAAGCCACTAACCATGATTCCTTATAGCTAGAGAACTCCTCAGAATATGTATATCCACTAAACTAGTCTGTTGCAGCAACAGTAAGAACTCTAGTGAATGGAATGTATCTGTAAGTGAATAGAAAGGCAACACTTATTCAGAGCTAGTTGAATGTGAAAAACACGATTCTGTAAGGCCAATCTCTGTCCTTTAACCATAATAGTACCCACACTGACTCACCTTCTTTATCCTCCTATGGTCTCCTTTGGCTCCCAGAAAGTGGTAGAAGCACAGCCAAAGAATAAGTCTGAGGACTTAAGAGCCAGTTCAAATCTGTTTTCTTTCATAAGAGCAAATTCAGATTCTGAACTGTGAGTGGGCAAAAAAAATAAGAAGAAATGGAAACCCAGTGGAATTCTTAGGTCCTTTCCTGGACTTAGATGGGCATAGAAACAAAGCCACATGGTTAGATTTGGATTCTCTATCTTAAGCACAGCAAGGAGAAAAGGAGGACTTAGCTAGAGAAACAATTCCCTTTTATGACTTTCAGTGACTGTAGACACAAAAAGTTATCTTGGCTCATTGGACAAAAATAACTTTATCCTTCCCTTTATTCATTTCTTCATGTTTATCATAAATTTACAGTCATAGGCACTGGAGTTAAGGGAGACAGATAAAGGAAGGATGAGCGACTGATCATGGTTATTCACAAGCCTCTGTATCAGCCCACCAGGGAAGGATCAGGCAGAAAGACCTGACGTGCTGTCAGGAATGTCTGCACAATGAACTGCAAGGCTCTTTCTACCTGAATGACTCGGAAGGCATTTCTAAAAGAAGATGAGATTCGACTGAGTAGAAATTCTCCAGTACATGAAGGGGAAACATACAAATGCAAGGCGGCATGAAAGAACTCTTGAAGTCTTCTGGCACAATGAAAAGTTTGATATGAGTTCCCACACATCATGGTGGAGATGGTGGGAGGGCACATGGTTAGAAACCTCTCTCCATGTGAGATGGGAATAGCCCTAGGAGTGGGGAAAAGGCCAACATGGGGATTCTAATATTAATTTAATGTAAACACATTGAGTCAGTCAGACATTCATCATAATCCACCGTGTGCTACATATTGCACAGGGTGTGGGACCGTGAAGACAAGTAAGATTCAATCCTAATCCAAGAGGAATTCAGTAATTGAGGCACATGGAGAAAAAAAAAGCAGAACAATGTGATACAAAGGAAAATTAAGTAGGAAATTTCAGGGTCCTTAACTCACTATTATAGTCATTTTTCTCATAAAGAAGAACCTTCAGTAATGTAAATCGCAAACCCATGAAACATAGATCCATCCTTCTTTCTGAGTATAAGATAACATTGTGATCATAAAGAATGACTAAGCATTTCATAACCTTGAATTTAGTATATATACAGTCAGAGAAGCTGCTATCATGTGTTATCATCTAAGCCACAGTAGATTTTTAATGTTTAAAAAGTCACTGTATTTGATTTTGGTACCCTATGTATTGTATATACATTTATCTAAATTAGGGAAGGGAAGGGGAACAATAAAATGGTGAGAGAAAGGATAAGAGGCAAACCAATGTAACGGCAATACTCACAAGACAATATGTTGGATTGGGGAGGAGGGAAGGGGAGAGAAAATGAGGGAGGAGGTAAACAAATTTGACAAGAAATGTACTTACTACCTTATGTAATTGTAAACCCTCTGTACATCAATTTGACAATAAAAATTAAATTTACAAAACAAATTTAAAAAAGGGAAACCACCCTTAAAAAATAAAACTAGTAAAGTAGGTAGGCCCAGAAAGCCAGAAGGTGCATTTCTTCTCTCATATATGTGAATCTTAAGCCCATAATACAACCTCCCACATAAACACAAAGAAGCATGTTTCTTTTTTTTCTTTTTTTCTTTTTTTTTTTTGGCCAGTCCTGGGCCTTGAACTCAGGGCCTGAGTACTGTCCCTGGCTTCCTTTTGCTCAAGGCTAGCACTCTGCCACTTGAGCCACAGCGCCACTTCTGGCCGTTTTCTGTATATGTGGTGCTGGGGAATCGAACCCAGGGCCTCATGTATATGAAGCAAGCTCTCTTGCCACTAGGCCATATCCCCAGCCCCAAAGAAGCATGTTTCTATACACTATTCATTAGACAAAAGTTTAGGTAGTATATACAAAAGGGGAATTTCATGGAGTAAACCTAACATTTAAAAGACAACAAAATGGGTATCAAGAAGCTGAAGTGAGCTATAAATATGCACCAATGACAAAGGGAATGGGGGCAAATGCAGCAGGAATGCTGGATGCACACATACAGGAAATGTGAAATGAGTCTGGGAAGGGATCAGATGCAGTAGGGAGAATGATGAAAAGAGTGACTCTAATCAAGAAGCATTGAACACATAGTCATTAAATGGTAACCTTCTTGTACAAATGTTTGAAGTTCGGGGGTGGGGAAAGTAAATAAAAATTAAAAGCAGAGAGGAGGGATGTAGTGTTGTGCAATGGTAGAGGGCATTTTGAGCATGTTCAATGGCCTGGGTTTCAACCTCAGAATGGAAAAAAGGAGGAGAGGGAGAGAGAAACAGAGAGACAGACAGACAGACACAGAGAAGCACTTAAAATTGTAGTAGAAACAAGAACCCAGAATGTCCTATATCAATGGTTCTCAAAGTGTATCTTCCTTTATCATAACAGTGTCTCCTGTAATCACACAGAAATGCTTGTTCTTGAGAACTAATGAGTTGGAAACTCTGGAAGTAGGCCAGGAATCTTAGCTATAGTAAGCACTCTAGTTGATCCCAATGAATTCCAAGTGAAAACCAGAGCCTCAGACTATGGTATAAAACAATGATGCTTTCCCTGGGAGCCCTATTTTAAGCCTCAATTCAGACTAGGGAAGAAAGCAAGAATTCAGTCACCAAGAAAATATAATTTTGACATGATAAGAAAGGGTGGAAGGAATTCGCACCCCAAATTCTGGTAGATATTGAAAAGGGGGCAGGAGTGGGATCCATGAGTATGTTCTGTCAAGACCAAACTTTTCACTGTTGATCACACCTCATTTGCATTTTTAATAGCCCCCATTAGACAGCCTCTGAGCTAATTAGGCAGGCGTCTATAATAGAAGACTTCTGTTTCCTGTTTTCAGAACTTGGAAACTAATGGCTGAAGCACTGCAAAAACAATTAAGTAATAAGAAAAATACTGTGTAAGATTGGCAAAAGCACAGCTGCCATAAATCATTATAAATGACTTGCAGCTCAAAATATTTAATTAGGGAAGAAAAGTAACCTATCACATGTTGTATTGTTGGGGGAAGCAGAGGCAGAGGGACACCAGAACCCAGATTGTTCGCCCTCTGCCTAGTAGAGATGAGTTGGAGATTTGAGAGCCCAGAGAGTCTACTGACAAATGTTTTCCCATGCCTCCAGGGATGCCCAGAGACATCTTCTTTATACTTAAATCTAACAATAAATGACAACTGCAGCAAGCCAATGGAATCAGCACAAGTAGAGACTCAGACTCATTGGAAATGAAATGTGGGTCAGCTACCAGGGGAAGGACCCTAACCAACAAAGATCTTGGCTGGGGGGCAAATGAAACATAGAGTGCATGTGTATGAAACCAGGAAGTTATAAATCTTGAGTACAGACTTTTAGAATTTAAAACAATGACAGTATGACAGTGTATCTATATGATCACTCTTTATATGAATATTTACTTTGGCTAGTCAGTTTTACATTCTTTCTCTAACATAAGAAGTTGCATGAGGAATGTTGGTGACAGCTAGCCTTTCACTTTAGGATTCACAGAATATCCAGACAGAATTGTGACTGGACTGACTTCACACTGCCCAACATAGATATGGTGAATGATATCATCTTGTGTCTGAAGTATTTAGGATAGGATGAGTAAACTATTGCTAATATTAGGGTTAGTTATAGTTTCTTTTTTATTTTATTTTGATTATATTGGTGAGGTACAGAGGGGATACATTTACATGCGAGGTAATAAGTGTATTTCTTTTTGAATGGTGTCACCCTCTCTCTCATTTTCTCCCAGCTTCGTCCCTCCCAAGCCCCTCCCCCATATGGTATAGTTCAAAAATAGCAACAAATGGAAAAAATACAGAAAGAAAAATTGTAAAGAACTGCAAAAAGTAGATAAAAGATCTCTTGTTTCCACGTTTTGGAATTCATTTTACTAAGCATCATTTTATGTGTTCATATGCACAGAGCTATTGAGCCCTCTGATCCTTCTAAGAATATCCTCCTTTGGTCTCACTGTTGAGAGTGACTGTTTAATGTCCTGTTTAAGTCATCATGTCCAAGTGTATTTTTTGTCTTTTACTATCGATTGGGTTTACTTCTAGATTTACAGAACCGTTCTAGTTATTACAACTGAGGGAAACCATGCAACCTACATTTCTTTGGGTCTGGCTTACTTGCTTAGCATAGAGCTTTCCTATAACCCAGCAATCCCACTCCTGGGCATTTATACAGGCGACCACAAGCCAGGTGACACTAAAGCCACCAGTACATTGCAGCAATGTTTACCATAGCTAAGATATGGAATCAGCCCAGAGGCTCCTTGGTGGATGAATGGATTAAGAAAATGTGGTACACATACACAGTGGGATTCTTTGCTTCCATCAGAAAAAAATTAATATTGCCCCATTTGTAAGGAAATGGAAAGACTTGGAAAAAATATATGAAGCTGGTTACAGTTTCTTAAGTGGAGGCTAGATATTTTCATCATCATTGCATGAAAATGTAACTATAGAAGGAAACACAGTGCTATCTAATACTTCTCAGCTCTATCTCCAAAGATACTTTTATAAACTCTCCTTTCTACTGTGATGGTAAATGACTTGCAAGCTACATTTTCAACTTTGCTTCCCTCTATTTGAGATACCTCAAATGGTTTCTGTTTTGCCTGAGATGACTTTGAATGATGCATAGGATTTAATTAACTAGAATACAATCTGAGTGTAAATCTATTTTATTTGCTAGTGTCACTATAAATAGACTCACCTACATTCTAAATCCTGTTAATTTATATTGTTTGAGTGTAAATGCCTGTAATTTATATTGATTAACTTTTAAGTCTAGTATTATTTTAGAAAACAATGTATACAGTCATCAAAGCAGGATTGATTTGAGCACTTGAGAATAAACTCCAATGAGTATTTATTCTTTTTGTATTATTTAATACTTAGAGACAATAGAAAAGGTATTCAACACTATGCTAGGTACATTGAGTACAACAAGGCAGATTAATACATTCTTGGGTCTTGAAATAAAGATATGTTGTAATGCAATGACTTTTGAAGAAAAATAAGGACACATTTGTTTTTTTTTTTTTTTTTGGTTTTTTTTTTTTTTTGGCCAGTCCTGGGCCTTGGACTCAGGGCCTGAGCACTGTCCCTGGCTTCTTCCCGCTCAAGGCTAGCACTCTGCCACTTGAGCCACAGCGCCACTTCTGGCCGTTTTCTGTATATGTGGTGCTGGGGAATCGAACCTAGGGCCTCGTGTATCCGAGGCAGGCACTCTTGCCACTAGGCTATATCCCCAGCCCCATAAGGACACATTTGGAACAGTGGAACAGAAGGAAGTAAAATTGGAACTGAAACCTGCAGAACAATCTAGAGTCTAGAAAGAAAAGAAGTTTGTTCATTATTAGTATTTCAAATTCATTCTGTTTCACTTGCTTCACTTTTCAATTAGTTTATAGTCACTTAAAATAGAAATACAAAAATTTTGCTCTTGGGTCAAATCTGAACCAGTGGACTATTTTCATATATCCTATGAACTAAGAATAGTTTTAACTGTTTAAGAAGAAAAAGCTAGAAAGAAGAGTGATATTTTGTGATGCATATAAAGTACTCAAGTTTAGTGTTCATAAATAAATTTTATTGAAACACAGACACACCCATTTGTGTGCACAATGAGTTTGACTGCTTTTACTCTGCACAGACGGAACTGAATACCTGCAACAGAGACTGTGTTGCCTACAAAGCTTTAAAATGTTTACTATCTGGCTCTTTACAGAAAAAGGTTGTGGACTCCTAACTTAAAATATTGCCACATGGTTCACTTTGAATATCTCAGTTCAGAGCCCACAATATAGAGGCATTTTCAAAGCCTTTGTGCTTGACATTCAGCGTACCTCTTCATATCATTTCCTTTTTTAACATTTTAATTTTATTGTCAAGGTGATATGAAGAGGTGTTACAGTTATATATGTAAGGTAATGATTTCATTTCTTGTCAGACTTGTTACCCTCTCCCTCATTTTTCTCCCAAGTCCCATCGCCAAGTTATACAGTGAATTTCCAACGTACTCTCTTGTCAGTATCACTGTTGCTTTGGTTCGCCCTTTATCCTCTCTCTTTTTTTTTTTTTTTTTTTTTTTTTTTTGGCCAGTCCTGGGCCTTGGACTCAGGGCCTGAGTACTGTCCCTGGCTTCGTTTTTGCTCAAGGCTAGCACTCTGCCACTTGAGCCACAGCGCCGCTTCTGGCCGTTTTCTGTATATGTGGTGCTGGGGAATCGAACCTAGGGCCTCGTGTATCCGAGGCAGGCACTCTTGCCACTAGGCTATATCCCCAGCCCCTATCCTCTCTCATTTTGATAGTTCTCCTTCCCTTTTCTGATTCAGATAACTGCATATGCAATACTCAGGGGAACAAAATCAAATCCAGTGAGAACAGGGGATAAGCCACAGGAAAGAAAAATGAATGAAAAGGGAATAATTTCACATAGTACATTAAAAATAACAAAAACAATGAAAAGCCTCTTGTTTCCATATCTTGGAGTGCATTGCACTTTAGTAACTTCCTTTCTTTCCCCTTTTTTAATGTTCAGAACTGTCAGCTTTCATTCAGATGATTCACAATAGGCCCTTTTCCACCTCTTCCCCTGTACTTCCCATTGAAGATTTATTCTGTCCACTCTTCTGTTTTGAGAGGATGATAAATTGCTAAGTATATATAAATACATATAAATAGTGGTGTCAAAATCTAGTCTTCATACCATTGTGAAATTTCTGAGACCTCTGTAAAGAAATAGCACACCCTCAGTTTCCTCACCTGTAACTTCCAGGGACACTTCTATTATTTCCTAAGTTCATGGATTTGGGGCCAAGTCCTTCTATGCTTCACCTTCCCACCCCCTACCATTCACAGTCCCATGGCCCAGTGCTCTCTCTTCCCTTCTGAGACTTGGCCTTACCAGCATGGCTTTCTGAGTACTAAACATATAACCAAAGAAATAATTCCTATTCAGCTAATATTAGAATTTGGGCCTGGAAAACTCATAAAACTCTCCCAAGGCTCAGTGGATCTCCTGAATCAGGAAATGGTGAGCAAAAGGAGGATGACCATGAGAAAGAAAGTTCTTTATCATTTACCATGTCAGTAGATCCAGCAGCAATGACCATCAGAGGAATGTGGAAGCTGGTTTTACTACTGCCAAGTTGGAGTTAAAACCACTGGTGTCAACTTCAGTTATTTATAAGGACCAAAAGAGCTTGCTCAGAATAATTGCCTTGCTCCCAATCATGATTATCTGCTTCCTTGTTTTGATAAGTAGAGACCTTCACAATTACTTAACTCTTCTGACCATCTTTTCTCTTCTTCTCCTCCTAGTAGGAACCCTCAGCTGTTTCCAGGCCAATCATTCCCCAGTTCTATGTTTTTCTTCCTCCAAATCAGAAATTTTCCTCATGCATAATGTGAAAAATGAAGTGTTTCTTCATAAGCTTTCCTCACTACTATAAACTTATGTTTTAGTCAAGAAAACTTGGACCATCAAAACATTGGCCAACTATTCATTATTCAATGCAGTCATATATATATATATATATATATATATATATATCCTTCTTCCCTTCCTTCCTCCTTCCTTCCTTCCTTCCTTCCTTCTTTCCTTTCTTCTTCTTTCCCCTTCTTTCCCTTTCTTTGTCTTCTTATTGTTCTTGCATTGTTGTTCTCTCCCTTCCACTTTCCTTACCCCCTCTCTCCTTCCTCCTATTTCAAATGCTAGTTTTCCTCTTAAGCCCTGAATTTCAATATTGGAAAATATAGGTCAAGAAATATGTGGTTTTCAAAAGCTGAAGAGTCCTGAAAATTGGAACATAGCCAAAAACACTTATCTAGAACAGACATTAGAATCTAAGAAGTAATAAAAACGGTCCTATAACTATAGCCAGTCTCTAAATGCTTAGATAGTGCCTGTCTTCTCATGGAATGTTGCTTTTCTCATTTTGAGTTTATTATATTCTTCATTGAGATACATTATCAATCCCATTTCACAATTTCTTCTAAGCTATTCATAAAATGCTTGTGAAGATGTGACTAAAAGCCAAAATGTTCATGCACAAAAAAGTAACAATTTGAGTAGGAATATGAATCATAAATGAGAATATTGGAATGTAAACATTTTATCTTTTTTCAAGCATCTTCACTTTCCTGTAGTCCTGCCATCAATGAACACTGTAAGGGTCCATTTTGTTTTGTTTTTCCATTTTCAAGCCCCATATCCTCAAGTAGGAATACATATCTGTCGCTCTTACTTCACCTTGCTCCCTCTAGAAAGATTTTCGTTCTGAATAAAGAGAAAGACAGAGGGTGAAACTTGAGCAACAAGTCTAAATTTCAGCCCCCAAAGATTTCTATAAGACTTTGCCATACAGCCACTGATAGCCACTTTTCTCCATTTTATTTACATTTAGAAAATGTAATCACCCCAGTGAGGGCAGAAGGGATTCCTAGAAATTGTTTGTTCATAAAGATTTCTGATTACTATGACATCTAATGCTGTGAAATCTCAACACCAGTCTCCAAATACTGCTGCTAAGAATTTTTTCATTTATAGTGAATTTTATGTCTTGCAAATTGCGTATATTATTCTCCTTTTCCTTGAAGTTGTGATGACTTTGGGAATTGATTTGACAGACAGAATGTGACAGCAGTGTTATGTTAACACTCTTGAGCCTAGAGGACTTCAGAGGCCTGGCTGCATCTGTGTCCTCACTGTGGAAGCCTCACCACAATTCTGTAAGAAGGTACAAAGAGAAGAGAAGCCTAGGAAGACAACAGGCCATGTTAGACATCCCAGCCACAGCCAAACTCTCACAGCTGCGTGACTTATTCCAGCCGCTGTCAAATGATGACACACACCTGCCCAGTTGAGCTCTGTCTGAATTCCTCACCTATTAGATTTGGAGAAAAAATAAATTCTGTTTTTCATCTACTAAGTTGAGGAAGCATTTGTTATGCTACAATGGGTAACTAGAATTTTCTCTCTCACTTCCAACTAGAATCTTACATAATACGGCTGTTGAGATCTTAGGGCAGATGAAGCAAAACTATATGGAGAAACAGTCTTGCTTCAATACAGTAGTATCAATAGTAATGATCTTAAACCATCACAATGGCTTACATGCTATTTAAGGAAATTGGAATGCTCTGATTGGGCTTGTATGATATATTTTAGATATAATTCCACTTGGGTTTGTTAAAGTTGTGAATGTTGGTAGCCAACTTTAAGGATAAGTATCAGGAATCTGGAACAATGCCTTATGTGGGAAGCTTCATTCCTGAGGAAGTTAGACAAATAAATGATTTGTTGTTATTCAAAAAAAAATAGCCTTGCTTTGCGATCAAAGAGCCTGAAAAATCAGTTGAATGTAGGGCTTGCAAACAGAAGATGTTAAGATTTAGAGTAAAAGATAGCTGAAGCATGAGGGCCAGGAGTTAGAAGGGAGAAACTTCTTAGCAAATAGCCCTGTCACTGAACAATATACATTTACAACAGAGTACCTTCAAAGGGGGTGTCCGGACCCCATCCACACCACAACCATCTATTCCTGTAGGATGTAAGCAACATTACTTAACCTCTCCTGAATGTTAATTAAAGAGCAAGCTTGAATTCTACTGATTCTCCTTTCAGATAGATGGTAGAAATTTCTGTTTGCGGAAGAACCCCATACCCATCTAGGGGAACTGCTACTATTGGCACAATATGATCTTGCAAAAGGATTGGACAAGCCCCTTCAAGACTAACAAGTGTCCCTTATGGGTGTCCAGCCTAAGCCCACTATCAGGAATACACAGACATTTATTGTCTTGCACTTTTGAGATCAAGGTATAAACAGGTTAGTTCATTCCGACATATAGGGAAAACATGTTCCATGATTTCCTCCTAGATGCTGGTGTTCTGTAGGCCATCTTTAGCATGCTACAGTTTACAGATTCACCATCCAGATCTTTATCTCACATGCTTTTCTTCCTATAGGCATGACTTTGTATCCAAATTTCCCCTGTTTATAATCTACTAGTCATACCAGATTTAGAGCACACTCAGAAACTTGATTACAACTTGATTATTTCTTTGAAGATCCCATCTCCAAACAAGGTCACGTTCTGAGATACTAAGGGAGATAAGTCTTTAAAATATCTTTTTCCCCCAAGGGACACAATGTAAGTTATAACACCTGGTCAGTTAAGGTACACCATTTCAGCCTGTAGAACTGTAGAATCTGAGCATCATTAGAAAGCAGAAATTTTGGAAGTGCCTCTCCTAATGTCTCTCAGATTGATTGCTCCCTCATTCCATCATGGCCTATAACTTCCAGAGAAAAAATTCCATCAATTTGTCTGATGGCCTTTGCCTGCCTGTACCCCTGCAGGCTTCCCCCCATCTGTGGCCTCAAGCTCTAACTTTCAACCTTGTCCCCTACCTCCCAAGCATTCGCTCAGTCTGATTCTTCTAGATGCTGCAGATCACCATAGAGTCCTCTCCAGCATTTCCTCCACCATTGAGTTCCAAGTTCTGAATATACAGGCTTTGTGTGTTTTCTTTTTTAATGGTTTTCTTTTCTAAGCCAGAAAAGGCAAAATATCTGAATGGCAAATGGATATGTCACTTGCTTAGAAACTTTAGAGAGTGAAAAAAAAAAAACTCAGTCTTCAAAAAAGCAATCAGGAATAGCCACTTAAAAATTCAGTGACTGTCTTAATGCACATGCCTCCCTCCTAGTTAATTCTCTTACACTAACAACTGCTTTGGGCACCATAAATTATATACCTGCTTTGACTAAAAGGAGCTGTATGATGAGTGGTAGGGCTTATCAAAATCGAGTCAACATTGCAGCGCTGTCAGCATGATAGACAGAAAGGCAAGGTGTAATCCCAATGACTCCCCAGTGAAACATATACAGAGGCTTAACCTAATCCCTGAAGGAATGACAGGGAAAATAAGGTGAAAAACCAATTAGCCCCTTTCCACATAATCCTAAACTTACTGGTTAACTATTTTCATTTCTTCTACTGTGTGATTCACCAGGTTACAGGCAGGAGGGGAAAGAAGCCAATGTTTTTTTCTATGGAGTCATCTGATACTTTTTGGTGGAAGAGCTTACTGATGTTAACTGGACAGAAAAATGTACTGTATCAGCCCATGGCCTTTCTTTTCTTAGAACAATAGAAGACTGCCCCTTTATCCCTATGCTTTCCTAAATGGGGGAAAGTAGGAATGTTAGGAGACACAGTGTTTTCTTCCAAATGTCATCCACCATGCATTAATGTCTGCTTTGTGTTGACTCCTTGTTAGATAGAATAGAAGAGGCAAAGAAAAAGAAGTCATATTCTATGGCTACTGAGGTTTCAGAATCTAGAAAAGAAGGACCTAGATAAAACTCTGATGTAAGAAGAGAAAAGTCTTAAACTGTTATATTCTATATGTGATGGATTTTCCTCTTCGGTTTCATCAGGAAAAGGATTGCCTTTGGGTTTTATCCAACTTTCAGGATGTTATACACTGGGTGTTCATTATCTTTTTGTCCTCTTCATTCTCTAGCATCGAATGTAATCAATAGGATGCACTGTAAGGAAAAATAAGCAGAGTTAGAGTAACATTTGCAGAGGTACGTAGAGATGGAAAAAATGAATATATGATCTACAGGGCTGAGATGATGTGCCCACACAGGGAACTGACTAAAGGTACACTGGAAAAAAGATCAAAACCAGGATGAGGGAGTCAGTTCAGATTTCTGGGAGAATAATGTTTTCCTTCAGTTAATGTTGGCAATATTTACTCAAATGTACTGGTTGGCTTCAGTGGCCATGCTTCCTAAGTGAATTCTCCTTGCAGTAACCTACCCTAAGAGTTAATAAAGTCACTGAAGTTCTTTCACTCTTGGGACATGGTTCCATCACTGGAGGGAGTCAACATCCAAGCAACCTCAGTCAGTTCCAAATAATGGAATGTGTACATTCAGTGAGAACTCCATTTTGACTACTCTTTCTCCTCTACTGCTTTTGCCCACATATGCTATGCTTCTCCCTAATCAACTTCAATTAAATTTAATATAACAACGATTGATCATAATTACCATTACCCTAGACAAACAGCAAAATTTTCTCTTCCCACAGTGCTTTTTATTTTTATTTACACCATTTTCACACACACACACACACACACACACATACACACATACACATTAATTCCATGTATCTAACCAAGTGCTACTGTGGTGAATGCAAAGAGCACACCGTTGAGCAGCTCCTGACTTGCTAGAGCTTTTTATCCTAATTTCTTTCAAAGGTGGCTGTGAGAAAACTATCAGGCACAGACATCAGAGAGAAAACAAGGCTCTTTTATCAGAGGGAGAAAATGAACATTGTCATCCTACCAATCTTGACTATCATCACTCAATCCTCCCACATGACTGGTCTGGCCCTCCAGCTTGCTTCCAGCCCTTAGGTTTCTAGAGCTGCTTTCTTAATGGCCCCAAATGTCTTCATTTTCAATCTTACCTTATTCTAATCCAACCTGCTCCCTTATAACTTTCCCAGATTCTTTTATGTTGTATTTTTGGCTCTTGGCTAAGGTTTGCAACTCCTCCCAATTTAGCAACATGTGAAAATTTAATTAGCGGGCGGTTGTCTCCCTCTTCCACATAATTAATGAAGATGTTAAAATAAAACTGGATTAAGAATTTATTACACTATAATTTGCAAATCATTGCCACAGTTACTAGATAAGCTCTAACAAGGCAGGAGGGAGCAACTTAAGCAGGACAAGGGTGGCTGAGCCATCATGGTCTTTGCTCTTAGCTAGAAGTGTAGAGCAGAGGAAAAAGCTCAGGCTCAGAGTTGGGAGACAAGGTGCTGACTGGAAATCTGTCACTAATTAGTAGAGACTCCCTCATGATAATCTATCCTTAAGTTTCAATGCGTATGCTGAAGTAAATCGCAACTCAACACACGAAGAAGTTAGATGTTTATTTCTGCTTGGAACAAACACGGTGCTTCATTAGAAAAGGAAGCAATGAAGAACAGAGTAGAAAAATGTACATCCTTTCCAGCATATTGCAGTAATAGTAAGAACAGGAGTATTTGGAAGTTAAACAAGTTAAGATTAGGTTGAATCATACAGTACCAGGAAGTAATTCCTCCTATATATTTATCCATGACTAGTCAAAATAGCCATCTCTACACCAAAAATAAGCAATCACAAAGTACTTCTAATATTTAGAAATAATATAATAATAAATAATCAAATTTAGAAGTTTAATATCTTATTATGTTTTGCTTCTCCTGACCTTGGATTTATTCTAATTCTGGTGGTTTCCGATGACATGACATCTCCCATGTGAATCTGATATTTAACTTCCTAAAGAGAAAAACTTAGAAAAGAATTAGCTACATTTACCATGGATGTGTTATTAGAAGAACTAGTAGATCTTGAAGAAAACAATCTTAGCTTCACAAAGCAAATACATTAAGGATAACTACACTTGTGAAACCTTGTCAAGCCAATAAATGTTAAAGAATATAATTCATAAATTTTATTTGACTCTAAATTCTTTCAGTAATATCCAACATATGATTTGGCAAATCATATATAAGTTGACTGACTTGATGACCTCATGTTGTAAATTTAAAGTCAATATTGGTACTAGATACATTAATTTCAAAAATTGTGCCCTACAAGTTCTTTTTTTTATTTGAACCACTTTAATTGTTTGATTCACTTTAATATATTACTTGAGAGATCTAATTATACATAAATATTTGGTACAACATATCATTTTTTATGAATGTGATGCCTACAAGTTCTTTACTTCAAAGTACTGGAAAAAGAAATCTGTTCTGTCAGAAAAAGAAAAAAACTAAAGAAAAGAAAAAAGAAATAAAAGACTAACTAATGATTCATGCAAGTGAATACCTTGAAGCAGGCATAATTTATAAAACAAAATACCCTTAATATGACAGCAGTCAATTTAGCCTGATATAAAAGAGTGTCTGTGTTTTCTTTCATTTATATTTTTATGATACGTAATGTCTTTATAATTTCACCACTCCACATCAAAGCTGCCAACTGCTGAGTGCCTAAATAAGTAGCATGTGAAGAAAATGAATGAATTGCTAAATGTCCCATTACGTCCATAGAGAATATCCTTCTATTTGGAGTCAGGAATCTTAAATTGAGACAACAAACGAATGGTTTTCACTCCAATGGAGGGAGAGTTTTGGCAACTCTATTATGTTCAGCATTTGAATGGGAATAAGGGAAATATACAGAGAAATGAAGTTTTAAAAAATAATAAGTGTTGTTAGTGCCTGGATTCTGGCTCTGAATGTCAGCCTCTCTGTGAGACAGAGTGATGGGGACAGTAGGGGGCATAGCACATTCATAAAAGCTCCAGGGAGATGGAGGGAGGACCTGTCACTGGCGTGATTTCTCTAGCACAAAGAAGCTATTTGGAGAATCTTAACAAGTTCCAACGTGTTTGGCCCAACACATTAGGGCTGACATCAAAAATTGAAAAGCAAAGAATGTGTCGAGCTGGTTAAAGGAAATCACAATAATCATCAGCTCTTAAGGAACTTATACATAGACACCCTAAGGCTAGGGATAAGAAATGGAGGTGGGGTGACTACAGTACACTCTTAGAGCTCAGGGACCTTTAACCTCTACCCAGTGATCATCAGCGAAAGACTCTTCAAACAAAGACAATACAAGGGGTGCACAAAATGCCACACAGATCCACTGAAACTATGAAACATTGAAAACTTGTTTTTCTTGTTCCAGGTCTCATCTCCTTCATGTCTCTTCCTTTTACTCTGTAAATGCCATAGAGGATTCTTCTGAGCATGCCATTTTTTTCCACCCTCAATGTCAGAAGACAATGGGTTCACTGCTTTGCTGAGGTGGCTTCAAGGTCATGAGCTTGAAGTTTCTGAGTAAGACATAAGGCCCAAGAATTAACTGACCAAGAATGTATAAACAAAATAGATCAGACATAATTGAATTCAAGTGTTGAGATCATGGTACAGGATGATGCAATAGTTATCAAGTCAATTGCTTTTTTCCACATGAGGCTAAGCCAAACACTCATGGATATCTGAGAATGTGTGTGCCAGGTAATGTACGCACCATCAAAGTACAATGGAAAAAAGGCTATCACCACATCTTTCAGCGACTATTTTTTTTAAAAATTCAGACTCAAACATATACATATTTATATATGAAATCTAAGGATTACCCTTTCATACTAAACTGAGAGGGTTGGGAAAAGTAATCTGTGTTTATAGCTAATATTGACATATGATGTACATATCTCAGAACATAAACTTCGGGGTTTGAAAGCTATTCTTTTTAAGACAAATAATCAGTTGTCTGCTGTCTTACTGCCTTTAGTCTGCTAATTACAGGAGCAAGTGGTTTGGATTATATGATTTCTAAAGCCCAACCAAGTCTCAGATCATAACAATATAAATAATAATGTCACAACTACCAAATAGTGACACATCATCAACAACAACTTGGTCAATTACCATTTGCTAGTTTAGACTATTTGTTTACTGGCTTGTACACTTTCCCTCTTTTAAACCTCAAAATAACTTAATTAAAAATAAAGCTTTACTAGTTTCACTGTTTGAATGCAAACAAATTGCCAATATTACACATTTTGTGGGTGGCAAACTTTTCTCTAACCCAAGCCTATGTTCCTGGGTTAAAAACATTACTGAGTGTTTTAACTAGCATGATGGGAAAGGAGGGTGAGGCTGTAAGAGTCTGAAAAGTGGCAATATATTTAATGAGTGTTTATGATATTGTTGAACTGAAAAGAACAACATGTGGAAAAGATAAACATACAGTATGGTATGTGTGTAAGTGAGAGTCTGAATAGATCAGTCAATAAGAACTAAAGGATTTAGAGATGGGAAAATCATTATTGGTTAGATACTAGCAACAAACATAGTCGGAAAGGGCTTTGTGTCATTAGGCCTACAAAAGAAACAAAGGAGTGCTCACAGAAGTGTGAGCACAGGGATGTTTTTGGTGAGGAAAAGTGCATTAGCAAAAGCAAATGTTGAAATTACTGTGGTGTGAGCAAGGGGCAATTTAGAAAGTAGTTTACTTTTTTCTACTTTGAAAGGAAGCTTATGAAGTTTGATACTTTTCAAAAACTAAAAGGTTTATATACACATTCATGTCATTTCCTTTGGAAAATATGATCAGTATTTCTGAATGTACACTATTTTATCAGATCAGGCCTTTCAGGAATATGATTGGGGGGGGGCATGCATCAAGATGAGATATGGGCTCACCTAAAAAATGCAGATGAAGCAATTCTAACTGCAGAACTTCTTTCTACAAAACAAACTCAGAAATGTGTGTAGTCTTTCAAATCATTATTAATGAACTCTATTGTGGCAAAGTTTTCATACAATAAAATACTTACATGTATTTAGTATGGTAAGTTTTGACAAATCCTATATTCCAGTAACCTGTCTTCCAGGCAAGATGTGGGACATTTATATCACCCTAGAAACTTCAGGTAATCCTTTGCAGTTAACTCCTGTTGTTGTAGGTAACCTTGAGTATACTGGCTAATCGCCATAGATTAGTTTTGTCTTTCCTAGGATTTCTTAGAAGTAGATTCACATGTGCACTCCTCCATGACTAACTTCTCAACATAAACTCTTTGAGACACATCCATTGTGAACATCAGTAATTTGTTTTACTCATTGCTGAGTAGTATTTCATTACATTAGTATACCATTTGTTTGTTCATGGTCTTATTAATACACAATTGAGTAGGTTCCAAGTAGTGGCTCTTTTGAATAAAATCATTATGAACATAATTATAAACACCATTTTATACACAAATGCTTTTCTTCCTCTTGGATAATTAGGATATAAAATGGTTAAGACATATGTTATGTGTATCTATTTTTTAAAAAATGACCAGGAACCAGGCATTGTGACCCATCCTTGTAATCCCAGCTACTTGGGAGGCAGATATCTGGAGGTTCACAGATAAGGGGCCCCCTCAGAACTGAGTTAATAAGATCCAGTTACAGCAAGCAATCCAGGATGGGGGTTTGAACTTGTAAATTTGTATGCAGAAGACATAAGAAGGAGGTGTGTGCATATTCCTAGACAAACTCAGACAAAAAGGTGTGTGAGGCTCTACTTGAAAAAAATGACATAAAAAGCAAGAAAGATTGGGAATGTGGTTCATGTGGAAAAGCACTTGCATAGCAAGTAAAAAGTCATCAATTCAAATTCCAGAATTCCAACAATGACCACTCTGTTCTCACAAGCAGTTGAACTGCTCTGTAGTTCTACCAGCAATAGATGAACATGTCAGTTGCTTTGTATTTGGACACTTTATTTGCTATTGTCAAAGCCTCTAATTTCATAATTTCACAGATGTTTTTGATTAGTTTCCACGAAGTACAAACATTTTCAGCATTGTCATGATAATATACTAAAAATATTTTCTTTTCTTTTCAACTTTCCTTCTTATTTTTTACTATGAGTTTTTCAGTATTGACATACCATAAGTTTTCTCAAAATCTCTCTTTCTCTTTCTCAAAATCTCTCTCTCTCTCTCTCTCTCTCTCTCTCTCTTTCTCTCTCTCTCTCTCTCTCTCTCTCTCTCTCTCTCTCTCTCTCTCTCTCTCTCATGCTGGATCTGGGTCTTGAACTCTGCATAGGCACCACTGTCCCTGAACTTTTGTGCTCAAGACAATCACTCTTCAACTGGAGCTACAGCTCCACTTCTGGATAATTTTGGTAATGAACTGGAGATAAGAGTTTCACAAACTTTTCTGTCAGTGCTGGCTTTGAATCATGATCCTCAGATCTCAACCACCTGAGTAGCTAGAATTACAGGCATGAGCCACTGGTACCCAGAAAAACATTTTCTTTTATTCTTATTTTTAGTTTGCATTTTGAGTTAACATTAGGTGGTTTCATTTTAAATTTTTTTTTAGTTTTTATTATAAAACTGATGTACAGAGAGGTTACAGTTTCATACGTTAGGATTGGATACATTTCTTGGACTGTTTGTTACCTTGTCCCTCATACCCCCCTCCCACCTCCCCCTTTCCCCCCTTGAGGTGTTCAGTTCACTTACACCAAACAGTTTTGCAAGTATTGCTTTTGTTGTTGTTTCTCTTATTTTACCCTTTGTCTCTCAATTTCGGTATTCCCTTTCAATTTCCTAATTCTAATACCAGTATACACGGTTTCCAATATACTCACATAAGATTACAGAGATAGTGTAGATACAATCGCAAGAAGGTGATACAAGAACATCATCAATAGTAGAAACTACAGATACACATGAGCATAGTGCATTTTGAATGAATTTACCCATTCCTTTCCACCTTTCTTTCCTTCCTCTCATTTTCTAATTTCTCCTATAATTTCTTCTTTGACCTGTAAGTTGAGTAAAAAAGAAATATATTATTAAATTTCCAGATATTAGGATATTTTCTATATAACCTATTAATGGTTCTCAATTAAATTCTATTACTTAAAAAACATTTTATGAGATTCTAGTTTCTTGAGGTTTGAGGTTCTTCTTAGCAATGAAAATATCATCTCTCTGCGCTTGAATGTTCTGTGTACACTTGGAATAATATGTACTCTGCAATTCTTGTATATGATAATCTGTTAATGTCAAAGAAGCCAAGTTGCCTAGTATTATTTAGATCCTTTCTGACTTACATAACTATTGCTTATTTCTGCTGTTAACTAGAGTGGTTACCTTAAAACCCCATATATAATTACATTTATATATTTTGCATCCTTATATTTAACTTACCTTTTAACAAATTGTCCCTCATAAACAGTGTATATTTTACTTGATATGTCTAATCTAGTAATCTTTGCCTGTTGAGTCTTTATTCCATTTCTATTCGAAGTAGTTATTTGTATAATGTGGTTAAGGTTGGCGCTCTCACGCTTCTACTTATTTTTTCTTTATCTGGAATTTTAAAGCTAACTTTTTTGCTAAATGAAGAGCATAAGTGTTCTAATTTATTAATTCAATTGCCCTTTAGATACTGCTTTTTATTATTTTTATCCTTGTTGTTCTAGGCATAGTGTATGTGTTCTGAGGTCTACCCTCAGAATTAATATTTTACCATTTCACACTTTATACTGCCAACTTTGTAAGTGCATTATTGTCTTATATTTATTTTCTCTAGGTATTTTAATTTTACAGTGTCACTTTTTTGAGATCTTAGTCATTTAAAGAAAATCAGAAAACAAAACTTAAAAGCTAGTCTTTCCTATATTTATCAAGCTCAGCACTTCTTTTTTCTTCTAGCAAAATAAATATTCCATCCAATAGCATTTTCTTACACAGAGTTAAACTTTTTTAGTATTACTTTCTTTACTCTTTTCTTTATGGTTCTGGGGTTTGAATTCAGAACCCATACTTGCAAGGTAAGTATACTATTTCTTATATTTAAGATATTCTAGGATTAAATTGTCCCACTGTTCAAATATCCATACTTTATTTAAAAAATTCTTATTTTTTTCTCTTTGGTGTAATAGGGTTTAAAGTCAGGACTTGTATTTACTAGGCAAATACTCAACCACTTCAGCTATTCCATAGTGATTTCACTCATCATCATTTTTCCTTGATGGCTGACACTTAAACACTTGAGCCACTCCTCTAGTTCTTCATCATCATATTTAAGGATACATGCTTTTGCAAGTATCCTTCTTGTCTTGGTTAGCAGCCTTTTTAAGATTTTTCTTCATGAATTGTGAAGAAATGAATTCATTGTTTCTGATTAAAAATCAACCATCTTTTATCTTGTTGATCAGATGTACTAATGTGTTGTTGTTATTTATCCTGGCTTATTTTTATTTGCCTGTTTTCTCTATGAGCTTTGTTTTTTCAGAACTTTGTCTATTGTAAGTAAAATATGGTATATTTCTGTAGTTACTCTTTTGTGTACTTCTGTTATAAGTGTATTATGGATTCTATTTCCTTAATCACAATGGTGGAATGACAGATATTAAATTCCTAAACACAGTGCCATTTACTTTATGGACACTGAATATTAGAGATTTACAAAACTGTAGCAATCAAACTAATACCTATCCTGAAAAAAATGGGAATAGTTAATAAAACAATTATATTTTCTCAACAAATCTGTACTTCTAGGGTATAAAAATATTTCATAATGCCAGATATGATTTTCAAGGAAAATTTAGGAAAGAAAGAAAAACAACAGATGATAGGAGAAAAGGCATATGGAAAGGCCTAGTGCTAAATAAAACCTTAAACTTGAGGAGTTGGTAAGAGGCGTGCCTCAATTTAAATGGTCATCTTTAAACTCTATAATGAGAATAATGTATAGCCACAAACATAATAAATGTCAGAGATAAAAATGAATGTGAGAGACCAAGATAAGGGAATATTTCTGGCTTATAGTTAAACTCTCTGACCTTTCAAACTTCAAATTCTACCCACCCTTGCCCCCTGCCCACACACAATATGTGATAACCCTTTACTAAGTAGGAGAAGAGTTCTGAAATACTTTCCAAGCTATTAACAAAAATGCAAGAGCTTCTTGTTTCTTTAATACAACATAACCTGTATGTCAGGTTGCATTAAGATGCCTTGGGTTACGATGACATAAATAGTTCAACATAATGAAACATGACACTAAGAAATATGGGCATCGATCTATTCTGCTAATTTAAAGACACACTGGGTTTTGCCTTGATCTGTTTTTATGTTCTCCACCAGGAAATGACACATGGATAATAGGTATTGTCTGCTGCGTTGTTCTCAGGACAGGCTGCACAGCAAAGTTTTTTTTCATTATTGACACATTCATGGTATTGACAAAAGGGTTATCATATTCTCTTTCTCGTGTACTCTTGTCAAATGGTTATAACGTACATAAATGAGAATGGCATCATTCTAAACATGATCTCCAGGAAAATGGATTCCAATTTTTACCTTCCTCACACTTCAGTCTTCATGAGAGCTACGTTTTAATCTTGATTTAGTTGAACAATAAATAAACTATATGTGAGGTACTATATACTTGGGCTATGGATACAGAGATGACTAAGATTTTGACTTTGTAGATTGTCCAGAATTTATTACAATATTATTGCAGGGGTTACTAGAGATAGCCCTAAAAGCTGTGTTTTCTGGAAACGGGGAGTTAAATACATAGCAGAAAACTGGGATCAAAACGATTGTTCTATCACTGTTGTAATTACTTTCAACACACCATGTAAAATCGTAGCTTCTATTGTTGATGATCCTCTTGTATCCCCTTCATGTGGTTGTACCCACACTATCACTGTATCTTACCTGAGTACATTGGAAACTGTATATACTGGCATTAGACCTAGGAAAGTGAAAGGGAATATCAAAATCGAGAGACAAAGGATAAAAAGACAAACGACTACAAAAGCAATACTTGCAAAACTGTTTGGTGTAAACCAACTGAACAACTCATAGGGGGAGAGGGAAAGGGGAAGGAGAGAGGGGGGATTGAGGGAGGAGGTAACAAACAGTACAAGAAATGTACCCAAGGCCTAACGTATGAAACTGTAACCTCTCTGTACATCACTGACAATAAATAAGAAAAAAAGAAAGAAAGAGGAAAAAAAACTGGATTAACTAGAATTAATTCAGAATTATTTTTCTCTCACCTATATAGGAGTACTGTAGTCACAAAGCCCCCGCTCTGTGAACATTGAAACTGACTTATAAAATCTGTAATCATGCAAAAATGGTAGGCATCTGAGCCCTCAACAAGTATAGATGTAAGCTTTAAGTAAATATACATGGAACAGAGACCTCATATAAGAAATCAAATTAAAATCAATCCACAGCTAGTCAAAACTTAGGGCAGGAAAAAAAAGAATCCTTTTTTTTCCAGTCCAGAAACACCTAAGTTTCAACATAAAGCAGATCCTACCAACTACAGAAAATAATTATAAGCTGAAAGTTATTTAGGGAAATAAATCTCCATTACAGATAATAAACACATATAAAAACAAAAAAGGAAAAGAGGGATAATTTAAAACTTGTAAAGAAATATTAAAAATAAGTATATTAAAATGCCTTTATAAATTCAATTTATCACAATTTTTCCTCAGTATTAGTGCTTTCTTTGTCATGTTTAACAAATGTCTCCTTATTCTAAGAGAGTAAGTATATTTTCTTATGCTTCTTCCTGAAAACTTACTGTTTTCATTTTTCACACTAGTAGAAAATTGGTAAGAGTAGATATTTCCAAGACTGGCAAAATATTTCTATCTACAACAGATACAAAACTTCTACAAATCAACTGCAAATCTGGAAATATCTTTTAAAAATAAACACACGTGTAATTTATGACCCAATAACATACTGTACAAATAGTTACTCAATTTAAATGAAAGTCCATATTTACCTATATTATATAGAAGACTGTTCTTCCATGATAAGCATATTGAAAAAAATTATATTAATAGTAGAATGGGCAATGAAACTATGGTATATCCATATACCAAAATACGATACAGCAGTGACTTTTTTTTTTTGGCAGCCCTGGGCCTTGGACTCAGGGCCTGAGCACTGTCCCTGGCTTCTTTTTGCTCAAGGCTAGCACTCTGCCATTTGAGCCACAGCACCACTTCTGGCCGTTTTCTGTATATGTGGTGCTGAGGAATTGAACCCAGGGCCTCATATATGAGGCAAGCGCTCTTGCCACTAGGCCATATTCCCAGCCCCTAGCAGTGACTGTTTTTAATTGACTACTACAACAACATATTTGAGTTTTGTCAACATTGTGTAAGTCAAAATATCCAAAGCCTCTCCAACATGATGAGTGGAATTACCACAACTGTGGTGTTTTTATTCATTTTCTTTATGTAAGTTAATCTTTGTGGCTTAAAACATGAATTAATTATTCCACAACTTCTGTGGTTCAGGAGTTTTAGTTGGCTTACTTAATTGGGTCCTTGGTATAACTGTAAGCAACATATTAACAAGGAATAGACTTTCCTTCAGAGTCTCGGCTGATAATGAATCTGTTCCCAAGTACATTCAGGTAAACAAAAACCACTTCCTTTCAGCTGTAAGATGGAGGTCCCAAGCTCCTGTTGGCTGTTGGCCAGATGACATTCTCACGTTCATTGTAGAGGCTACCTGCAATTGCTTGTCACATAGCACCACTGAAACATAGCAGTTTGCTTGTGCCAAGTCACCAAAGGAGAAAAAGTGTGTCTATTGGCATATTATGAAGATGAAATGTGGAATGCACCAAAAAGAGGAAGAAGTGTTAAACTGTGTGAAATACGGTTCATAGGTCATAGAAGATGAAGAAGGGGACATTATTTTGGAATAGACACAGTAGATTGTTACTGGACATAAAGAACAGATTCAGGGAAATGATAGACTTGAGCATAGCTGGGAAGGAAGCAAGAGACTTAGGAGGAGAATAAGGGAGCAGAATAATTTGAATGACACTTCAGTTTTCTCCAGAAGAAAACTTTAGTTATACAAATACTCAATGAGCTTATTACCATAGATTTCCATTAAGGTATTCACTTCAGCAAAAAGAACATATACCTAGAGGTATGACTCACAATGAGGAAAAGAGAAAAAGGATTTTTAAATCAGCAAATTTAATTAGCTATGCATTATAAATAAATTTAACCTTCACTATAAAACCTAGAAATAATTTTTAAATTAATAAGGGAGAAGAAAGACTTATTCAGTGAAGAAATAAGCTAAAACTGACATAATTTTCAGAGCAAATGACTAATGTGTAATTATAGAAGAAAACTCAGAGATCTATTATGGATTTAAACAACAAATCTTTACCAATATGGTATTCCTGAACAATGAAATTTAAAAATATTCATCTAATAAGAATTTATAGAATTCTGCTTTGAAAAATATGAAGATTACATGCTGTTCCAGGTACATATAAAACATTTTTTATATTCACAACATGTGAATGAAATCACAAAAGCAACAGTGAGGCAGTTTTAAGCATTTAGTTCCATAAATACCATATTCATTGACCACAATGCCATTAAATAAAAAATTAATGGGAGTAAGTCAGTAAATAAACTTTAGATTATTGAAATGGTTGCTAAGAAACTTGTGAGTTTAAAAGAAAATCACAGTGGAAATTATACATTGTCTAAAAAGTACCATGAAGCTATAGAAGTATTAATTAAAAATATGATTGAAAATAAACGAATTAAGTTTCAACTGAAAAACCTGATAAGGGAAAGAATAAACCTAAAGAAAGTAGAAGGAAATAAAAAGATATGATCAGAAATTAATTAATCAATTAATTATTTTTATAATGTTTATAATTAAGTAGTAAAAACAAAGAAACAAAACAGATGAATACCAAAATTCTTAAAAAGATATTTCTTTGGAAGAAAATGAGTCAGATAAGTGAACTAACATGAGCAGCTAAGAAATACAGATAGAAACAGAAAATGGATAAACAACATTAGTAATTAAGAAGTGACTCAACCAACAGATATGAGATTAAAATAACAATAGTCTTTTAAGACATTTAGAACAAAAAGGGTGCACAAATTAAAATGCAAATATCATTTAACCATGAAAGAATACTTATTAATGAAAATAAACTATAAAATACAGAATAATACCCCACTAAAAGTTCCATATGGGAAAGAAATAAGAGATAATCATAAAAACTACTTCAAAGAAAGGAAAACAGTGAAAGGTCTCATTTTTATTATATTGGTGTAGCTCTGGTACCAGAATTCTCAAGGACATTTTAAAAAATTGTAGACTAACCCCCTTATTAATAGACACAAAAGGACCTAAATAAACCAACATAATTTGAAGTTTGTGTGTGCCTGTGTGATTTTTTTAAGTCACATTCTTAAGAATGCAAGGTTATCTCAAAATCAGAAACATTTATTTACTATATTTATTGCTATTTTAAAGAAAATGATCTTGGGCGGGGAATGTGGCTTAGTGATAGAGTGCTTGTCTTGCATTCATGAGGCCCTGGGTTCTATTTCCCAGCACCACATAAACAGAAAAATCTGGGACTGGCACTATGGATCAAGTGGTAGAGGGCTAGCCCTGAGCAAAAAAAAATGCCAGGGACAGTGCTCAGGCCCTGAGTCGAAGCCCCAGGAATGGCCAAAAAAAAGAAAAAAGAAAATTGTCTTCTAATTTCCATACACATACATAAAGAATTTCAATCTTACTATTTTCTTCATTACCGCTTTCCTTCCAAGAAGACTGATAGTGGTATTAGGGAGAATGGTAATCAAAAATGGAAGATTAATTTGATCACAGCATATTGTCTGCATGTTTGGAAATACTACAATGGAACTCAGCCTTATACAGCTAGTTTATGCTAAAGGGAGAATCATGAAAGGGGTGACATCCATCAAGATGCATTGTACTTATAAAGTGATTTATACAATTACTTAATGAGAATAAAATATAATTTTAAAACTTAAAAGTTTTAGTTTACTAACTTTCTAAGCACAGTGCTCATGGCTCATGCTTGTAACCCTAGCTACTCAGGAGGTTGAGACCTGAAGACTGACATTCAAAGCCAGCAGGCAGGAATTTTTTTGTGTTTTTTTTTTTTCATTATTGTCAGAGTGATGTACAGAGGGGTTACAGTTTCATACGTAGGGGAAGTGCGTATATTTCTTATCCAACTTTTTACCTCCTCCCTCATTTCCCCTGACTTCCCCCACCCCATTTCCCTTTCCCCCCAAATGACTTGTACAGTTGGTTTATACCATATAGTTTTGTAAGTATTTTGCTGCATTGGTTTGTCTTTTTATCCTTTGTCTCTCGATTTTGATATCCCCCTTCCCTTCCCTGTAAACATATATACAGTACCCAGTGTACTGAAGTCACTAACAGTGACGTCAGGGGTTAAACCATGGGAAAGACAAAAGAAAAGGCATAATTTCATGGTATGTTGAAAATAACAACAGTGTTAAACCCCTTGATTCCATAACTTGGAGTTCATTTCACTTAGCATCATCTTATGTGTTCATATGGACATAGCTATTGAGTTATTGTGCTCTTCTGCTAGGATAGTTCTAGACATGCACTCATTATTCCCAATGACAGAAACCATAAAGTCCATGTTTCTTTGGGTCTTGCTTGCTTCACTTAGTATGCTTTTCCCCAAGTCCTTCCATTTTCTTAGGAACGGGGCAACGTCATTCTTTCTGACAGAGGCATAAGATTCCATGGTGCATATGTACCACAGTTTCTTGATCTACTCATCTACTGAGTGACATCTGGGTTGGTTCCATATTTTAACAATGATGAATTGGGCTGCGATGAACATAGTTGTGCTGGTGGATTTGGTTTGGTCTTGCTTGTATTCTTTTGGGCAGATGCCCAAAAGTAGGGCTGCTAGGTCATAGGGGAGCCCTATGTTTAGCCTTTGATGAATCTCCATACTGCTTTCCAGAGGGATTGAACAAGTTTACACTCCCACCAACAGTGTAGTAGGGTTCCCTTTTGGCCACATACTTTCCAGCATTTGTTATTATTAGTTTTCTTGATAATGGACATTCTTACTGGGATGAGGTGGAATCTCACGGTTGTTATGATTTGCATTCCTTTTATGGCCAGTGATATTAAGCACTTCATGGGTCTCTTGGCTATTCTCATTTCCTCTTCAGAGAAGTCTCATTTTAGGTCTTTAGCCCATTTGTTGAGGGGGCACTTGGTTCTTTAAGGATTTGTTTTGGAGCAATTTAATTTTTTTGAGTTCTACATATACTTTAGATATAAGGCCTTTTTCTGTTGTATAGCTGGTAAAGATCTTCTCCCAGTGTGGGCTTCTAGTTATCTTGCAAGCTATGTCATTTGCCATGCAGAAGCTCTGCAGTTTGGTGCAATTCCATTTGTCCAACCTTTCTTTGATTTGTTTTGTTTCTGGGCCTTTATTAAGAAAATTTTGTCCTGTGCCAAGGAGCCCAAGTGTTTCTCCTATTCCTTCTTATAATGTTTTCAGGGTATCTGCTTTTACCTTGAGGTATTTGATCCATTTGGGATCGATTCTGATGCAAGGTGCTATATAAGGATCGAGTTTTAGTTTGTTACAGAGGTTGAACCAGTTTCAGGCAGGAAATTTTGTCAGACTCTTATCTCCAGTGAAACACACACACACACACACGCACACACACGTATGTGTACACATATACATACATAAAGCTGGAAGTGGATCTGTGGCTTAAATGGAAGAATGTTAGCTTTGACCACAAAAGCTCAGGGACAGAACCCAGACCTTGAGTTTATACTCCAGGACTGGCACACACACACACACACACACACACACACACACACACACACACACACACACACACCTAATTTAGAAATAGTTCATGAGGGTTGTCATTAACAAATACTACCTATCAAAAACCCATAACTTAGTTATGACAGTTTAGAGTCAGTTCTCTGTGGATGTTAGAGGAAAGGAATAAACATATTTTCATGTTCCATTACCTTGGGCTTCCAAGCTAATCCAGTATGGCAAAAACAAATGTAAGACCATAGGAAATGAAATTACAGGCAAGATTGAATTTTTTACACTTGCATTTTTCTTGTTCATTGCTGTTAATGACAGAAATATTTTCTTTCCTCTTTTTTAGTTGTCCCTGTCAGTTGTGGGCCTTGAACTCTTGGCCTGGGCCCAGTCCCTAAGCTCTTCAGCTCAAGGCTAGTGCTTTACCACCTTGAGACACAGAACTACATCCAGTTTTCTGGTGATTAGTTGGAGATAAGAGTCTCATAGACTCTCCCAGGCTGGTTTTGAACCTCAATACTCAGATTTCAGCCTCCTGAGTAGCTAGGATTACAGGCATGAGCCACTGGTGCCGGCAGCTTCAGTTTTTGAAATTTATTATGGTTACCAATATAAGATTTGCCATATTTTCCACAAGGAAATTCCAAAATGGAAAACCTAAAGATTATATACTATTGTTGTTGTTGTTGTTGTTGTTGTTGTTATTGACAGCCTTGGGCTTAAACTCATGGCTTGGGCATCATTCCTGATCTTTTGTGCTCAAGGTTAGTACTCAACCATTTAGGCCATTCCTTCACTTTTGGAGTTTGGGCATTAATTGGAGATTATGAGTCTCATGGTCTTTCCTGCCAAGGTTGGCTTTGAACCATGATCCTCAGATATCAGCTTCCTTAGTAGCTAGGATTATAGGCATGAGCTACCAGTGCCCAGCAAGGTATTTTTATTCATGTCAAATCCTTACCTTTCTTTCCCTTCTTTTTTCCATTTCACTTAGAATTTGGTGGTGATAGCTTATTCATTTCTGAATTTCATAAGAATACTATACAGTTTCTTCATCAAAATGACATTTGCTTTCTGTGTTACTAGAAATTCTTTATAAAAAATAATGAAGTTTATTTTCATTGACATTGTTCATTCTTATTAAAACTTAAGAGCTACTTTTCAATTTTATTTATTTTAATGCATTTTTACTGTTTTTGTAAAGGTGATATACAGAGGGATTACAATTATACAAGTCAAATAATGACTACATTTCCTTCTAAACAATGTCATTCCTTCCCTCGTTCCCAGTTTTTTTCTCCTATCTCCACCCACAAGTTATATAATTCATTTTCAACATAGTGTCTAATGAATACCCCTGATGCATTTTTCACAATGATTGCTTTAATATATTGATTGATAATACAGATATTTCACTGTAACTAATAATATGGGGACTTGTATTAATAAATATATTGTGATTGATACTGCTTTACATCATGGGACTAAAAACTATTTGGTCTTACTGATGTTACTTACGAGGCTATAAATTTTATGTGCTGCTTAGTTATAATTTTCTATTTTATTAGATGTGTTTTACATGTTTATTTTAGAATCTATATATTTTGTGTGTGTGTCATACTAGGGTTGTGCTCTCACTTGGATTTTTTTGGCTCAAAGCTGGAGCTCTACCACTTGAGGCATTCCTCCACTTCTTGCTTTTTGCTAGTTAATTGGAGCTAAAAGTCTTTTACAGACTTTTCTGTCTAGGCTTGTTTCAAACCAAGATCCTAAAATCTCAGCCTCTTGAGTAGCTAGGATTACAGGTCTGAGCCCCCAGTATCTGCTACAATTCCATGAATTTTCTTTTGTATGCTATCTTATTTATTCTTATTATCTTATTACTAAGTGAATACTGAAAATTCTTTTATATAAAAGGTCCTTGTTTGTCCTTGCTTCTAATCAAATAAAATGTTGAATGTTTAAAATAAGTTTGAAAATTCTTGAAGTTTTAATAAGCTTAATTTATCAGTATGTGATTTTAAGTTTTCAAATTGATCAGAACTATGTGTTGATATGTATTTTGTGTATACTATTGCATTATTTATTATATATGTGCTTATATGAGATATATGTATTTTATATATGTGTGGCATATGTTCTCATGTCCATTCTATTTGCATGTGTACTTTACAATGTTCACTGGAAGTGACTCAGTTTCATTTAAAGAAAGTATTTTCGTTTGGTGATTCCTTTTTTGTGTGTTTTTATTTTGTAAATTGCTGGTCTTACCTGTATTTTCCCATGTGTCTTACTTTGTTTTTGTAAATTTACATACCCATAACATTAATTCATATTTTTCTTTTTTGATGTATGCACGTCAGATTATAGATTCTGGATTTCTTCCTAAATGACATTTTAGTTTCATCTCAGAGGTATTTCATTTCTGAGTATTTTGTAATTTCTTACATATTCTTTGGTGATACATGAGAGTAAAAAATATGGCTTTCAATATCTAAACTAATAAAATATGTTAAGGAGTTTTCTACTGGTACATATTTTTGTTATACAGGCAATATGATCTATACAATACTATTGCTCAGAGCTTTGTTGAAAAATGTTTGAACTTGCATACTTCTTTTACATGTGTTTGATCTATGTCCAAAAGGAAGAATTACATGGGTTAAAAATTAGTGGATCCCAAGCTAAAACAGTGGTAGATCACACCTGTAGCTACTCCAGAGGCTGAGACCTGTGGATCACAATTTGAAGCCAGCTCAGTGAGGAAAGCTCTTGAGAATTCTTACCCAAATTAACCACTGAAAGTGCTGAAAGTGGGGCTAAAGCTCAAGTGCTAGAAGGCTAGCCTTGAGTAAAAAAGCTCAAGGACAGTACTCAGGGGCTGAGTTCAGGCCGTGGCACTGGTACAAACACACACACACACACTCAAAAGGATCCAGTAAATGGAAATAGCTAATTGGCTATTGTGAAAAGCAAGAGTGTTTTCAAATGTTTAATTAAGAATATTTTCAAATACTCAAAAGCTCTCTCAGCTGTTGTAGTAACCTCTTAAATTTATTGTATTTGCTGTCTCAGAGTCTGTCTACCTATCCTTCTATTCATTCAGTAATACATTTATATACCACCACACACTAAATAGCACATCTCAATATACTTTTTTATCTTATCATTAGTTGTGTATTTCATTTTTATTTCAATTCATATACTTGATTTTTTCATTCATATGATGCCTCTTAGCATTATTTTTAATGATTGTTTTAAGATTAAAATATACATCTTAACATTTCGTAATAAACCTGGAGCTATATTGTATCATCTCACTTAAAATGTTGAAAGTTAGCAACAGTTTAAGTTCATTGCCATGCTAATGTTGTAATATTTGCTTTATACACATGTAGTCGTTTTAAAGAATTCAAAGAAAAGGAAATATAGACTCTCATGTTTATATAGACATATGAGGTTTACATTTTACTTTTGTTTTCTGAAGATTGTTTTACTTTGTGATCTTATCCTCTCAGAAAAAAAATGATTTCAAAATGATTATAATATCCAAATATAACCCAAGTGTATACATTGAGGAATCTCAGTGATTACCACAAAAGAATATTCTTAGGCACATCTTATATTATATCAAGGAGAAAATTCTTAAATTCAGATGAAGGAAAGTCATTCTGTATAATGGGAAACAGTAATGGGGGGATACTCTTTTTCAAAAAACAATGAAAGGTGAAAAATAATGGAACACCACATTGAAAGGTTTTAAACTTATTGGACATTGTGGCTTATCTCTAAAATCCCAACTACTTTCATCGGGAGATGGCAGTCATGAGCATCATGATCCCAAGCCAGCTCAGACAAAACCCTTTCAACTAATAAGCTGTATGTAGAGGTACATACCTGTAACCCCAGCTGTGTGGCAGGCACATGCAGCAGGATCAATGTCCTCAGTGAGCCCTGGAAGAAAACAAGATACTGCCTAAAAAATAAATCAAGCAAAAAGAGTAGGTTTGTGGCTGACTAATGAAGGTGAGGCCCTGTGTGAAACCACAGTAACATTAAAAAAAAAAGTTCTTAAACTTCATTTTTTAAAGAAACGTTTTTATCTGGGCTCCAGTGGCTCACACCTGTTATCCTAGCTACACGGGAGGCTGAGATCTGAGTATCATGATTCAAAGCCAGCCTGGGCAGAAAAGTCAGTGAGACTCTTACCTCCAATTAACCACCAGGAAACCAGAAGTGGCTCTGTAGCTCAAGTTGTAAAGCGCCAGTTTTGAGCAAAAGAGGGATAGTGCCCAAGACCAAAGTTCAAGCCCCACGACTGACGTTCTTGACAGAGAATTAGAAGAATATGCAATGCAAACATCATTTTTTAACTGAAATCAAAATGAACACTTTTTTAACGTAGGTGAATTTTTCACCTCCATTTGCTATAGAAAATAAATTTCTGCAGATTTTCTGATATTTCTATACTATTTACCGAAGAGTAACATTTATCCACTGAAAATAATTTATGCCTCTCCCAAAAACCAAATCATCATATTTTTTCACTTTTTCATATTCGTCATCAATTAGCACACTTATCATATTGCCAATATTAGTGCCTTAATTACTAGGTATTTACCTTAAGTTTTAAATATGAATAATTAATATAGTTCTTACAACTATAGTTTTTCAAACAGCTTTAGGTATTACAGTTTCATTGCAGTTCCACATAAATTTTAGAATTATATTGCTTGTGTCTTTTTTTTAATATTGTGAGATTTTTATTGGTTGATTATAACCATGCCATTATAATGTTGGGTCTTTTAGCCCATGATCAGGACATATCTCTCTCCATTTCAGTACATATTACTTGCTATATATTTCAAGAGCACATTACCTTGTGCATCATGAAGAACCTGAACAAGCACAACTTTCATTAGATATATGCCTAAGAATTTCTTTTCTTCAATTTTAAATACCATCTATATAAAAATTTTGGTATCAAGGCATGCATTGCTGGCATAAAGAAAAGGTATTTTACCATCATATGCTGACCTATAATTGTGCAAACTTGCCTAACCTTCCTTTATATTTTCACATTTATAGATTTTTCTTGAATTTTTTTTCAGGGATAATGATGTCATTTGCAATGACAAGTTCATGTCCGTGTTTGCACTGGCTAAAATTTCCAGTCCAATGTGGAATTGAATTGGTGAAAATGGATGTGTGTGTGCTTGTTCCTAATCTTAAAGGGAAATCACCCAATCTATTATCACTAAGGATGCTGTGATGCTTAGGGATTCTGTAATGTTACCTCATCATAGTGAAATTTTATTTTATTTCTTATATACTTGAATGTTTTATGAATGTAGACAGTCATATGTTCTTCTCCATCGTTTGCAAAGATAGTGTGTTATGTTTCTTCTTTAGATTGTGAATATGGCATATTATATTTGCAAATGAACCAGCATTGCATTCTGGTATAAAGCACCTGTTGGGATCATACTTTCTTTCATTTGACTAATCTGTCAACCTGTTAAGGTCACAAGCTCCAAAGTTCTTCCTACACATTGTAACTACTGTTAGTTCAAGTTTGAGAGGCTTTTCAATAGAATTCCTCCTCCACATTTTGTGGTTGCTCTAGGTGTTCCCCTGTGACCTAAGTGTGCTTCTTAAGTTGTGCATCTTTTCTTTAATCACTGGTGTCTATGCTTATCCCAGTTATTCCTAATATTAGATTCCCAGATCATATAGCAAGTGTAATTCCAGGTAAATCCCTTAGAAAAATCGACTCCTTTTTCCCTAAAGAGATCTGTTTGGAGATAGATACTGCAGGACTGTTTTAAATACTGAAAAATTGGTATTACAGTGAGTGATCATTAATAGATAAATCCATGTGCTGTGTTGTGACTTTGCAATTGAATATTATAAAAGCAAAACAGAAAAATTCACATTTATAATGTTACTCTACTAAAGTCAGAAAATAAGTGGAAAACACAATTTGCCTTTAGTATGTATTGTTTGTAGAGATTATATATACATGCATTTACAGAATAAATAAATGTTACATTTATATAGTTAAATACAACTTGAAGCTACAAGTATATATCACATTTATAATAGCCAATAACACTGGAAGAAACACTAGACAGAATTGGTCTAGAATGGGAAAAAAGAGACTTCTATCTTCTGCATTATAACCTTTTTTTAATTTAAAAATTATAAAGCCAAATAATATTGTTAATAGTAATTCAGAGTCTTTGAGACACTGTTATTGCTTTTGTGTTTTGTTTATGCTTTTTAACAAAAAATAATAAAAAGCAATTAAGCAAGTTACTTTAATGTAGGTACATGGTATATGACCAAGAATTAGTATATCACTTTTCCCCCCGTGGAGCACCTGAACAAACTAGCAGAATGCAAGTCTAGCCTTCAATGTGAATGTATTTACACTGACGTTTTTCTTTCCACTTTTCTAGGCTTGTATTTCCACTCTGTCCTGAAGTATGTGTATTAGCTCAACTTTCTACTTACTACACATACACAGAGCAGATATTATACCCTAAGCACCAGCAAAAGATCATTATATTGAACATGAGGCTTGCAGCTCTTTGCATCTAAATTCTTTTCCTGACCAGTAGAGATAACAACTCTTGCCTCCATAGCTTTTTTGTGTGATTCTAATGTGCTTAGAAATATAAAAGAGCTAGATCAGTGATTCTCAATGGGAATCAATTTGGCCTCTACTTTCCCTCCCCATACCTGCTAGAGGACATTTATCAAGGTCTAAAGACTATTGTATTATCTGCACTGTAAGGTAAACATCACTTGCATGTAGGGGGCTGTGGTGCTCGGACAAGCCATACACAGCATATTCTGGTCCCTAATGTGTGTTCTACATAATGTAAGACATTATCATTACAGAAATGAACATACCATCTTGGGATAAAGCTTAGGCTTAGCTCACCAATGGATCAAGTCTTTGAAAAGATGGGAAATTAGAGAAGAGAGAAATGTGGAAAATACTGATTCCCAATTTATCCCATCAAGGAATGTATGCCACAGACTCCTCCACCCTTTCACATAGCACTGTGGCAACGTTCAGTTCTCTGATGAAGAAAACTCATTTGATTTCAAGTTTCCTATTTTCTTTTATTTGTCTCTTTAAGTAGCTGTAGAGAGGAGTTGCTATTCAACAAAGCAGAATATTTTCTAATGAATCTGACTCATGTTCTTCAACAAGAGCAAGCATAGCTCTATTTTCTTTTTTTAAAATGCTTCTTGAAGTTTTAATTAAGCTGATGCTCTTAAAAAAAAAACACCACAGGTACTCTGGACTTAACATAGGTAGAGGCACAAGAAAATTGATCATTCAGTAATTCAGTAAGCAATCGGTCCCAAGAGGATGCCTGCTGCCTAAAAGTAACAGAAGACCTATATCTGTGAAGCATAAGTTCAATAATCATCCATCTTAAGCTCTGCAGGTCATGCAGTTTTTACTATGGAAAATGACCACATAAACTGATTTGAATGAGATTACTGATTGTACGGAAGAAAGGAAATATTTTTTGAGCAAGAGAATTATAAAGATACACTATGCTTTCCTATTCTAATTTTTTTTATCACTTGATTGTTCTGAAAGAATTCTAGAATAGAAGAGAACCTACTTGTGTTTAATAATTTGGGTTATGCCATGGTGATTCTATGCATTCCGATGTTCATATGCTAAATGGCTTTCCTAGACTGGGCCCTGTTACTGTCAGCAGCAGGTGAAGTGGCCATCGTATGGCTGAGGAATTCATCACAAACATTGAGCTAAAGTACAAAGGTCAGTAACTTTGCAGATGATTCAATGCACTCTGCTCCCATCTTCAAAATTAGGAGATCTTTTTTTCTTGTGAATGGAGCTTAATACACAACTTACTAAATTATGTAAAATAATATATCCATATGCAGTCATTTTATCAATTCATTCAAAGTATCAAAATGAAATTGTTAAACCTTTTTTCTATACAAATAGCTGCTGGATTGTTCTAAAGCTGTTCAAACTGTTCGATTTTCCCATGAAAAATTGAAATGTTCTCCATTATGGCCAGAGTGTATTTCAGAAGAATCTTATATTGCACACTTTTTGGAAGCAGAGAGATTACCCTGCTTCACTTTGGTGACACTTGAATACATCCTGCTTTTAAAACACCAATTGTTTCACTTTGGACATAGACAAGAGGGAGATAATTTAAGCAATTTCTTTGCAAAAAGTTTCAAATTTGTGGTTTGTTTTTTTTTTTGTACAACAGCCCCCTTGATAAACTTGAAGACATCTGACTAAGAGCCTACCTAATTTTACAAGCAACAAGGACTCACAAAATAAAAAAAATTATTCTCTAGTAGAATAGGAAACATATTTTTCCAGAGTAGCCTGAAACAAATTTGATGTACAAGTAGTGAACAGCAATGCTGAAAATTCACTGTATTTTCTTACTTCTAATGTCTAAAATAGAAAGGTGAGGAAAGTTCAGAGAAACTTCACCCCCAGTACTTGTGTCAGTTGCTTTCAGCAGTGATCTTAATCCAGGATTCTATCAAAAATTAGACTTCTGAAATACGGTCTCTCAAAATATGGTGACAGTTCTTGAAATTCTTTAAGGATTACTCCTCTCAAATCCCTATTTTTTTCTTCAAAAATTCTAATATGGCTCTATCACTAAAGAAACCTTTGTTCTTTGAAAAGAAATTTCAACCAGTTTGTATCCAAATATTGAAAACAGAGAGGTTTTGCTGTCGTTCATCTTACTTCCAACAAAATACAAGTCCTTTATGATCAGATGTGGGTATGTTGTAAGAAAGCTCAGGGTTCTCACAGTTCTCACATTTCTCAAATGCTTAACTTAATTTTTTTTCCATTCCTGGGGCTTGAACTCAGGGCCTGGACACTGTCCTTGAGCTTCTTTTTGCTCAAGACTAGCACTCTACCACTTGAGCCACAGCAATCAAAAACCAGTAGTAAAGCTGTTACTCAACGTGGTAGAGTACTAGCCTTGAGTGAAAAATCTTAGGGGCAGGGCCCTGGCTCTGAGTTCAAGCCCAAGAGTGACCTAAGGGGGGGAAAAAGGAATATGGAAAGAGGTCAGCATACTACCCCTGATACTTTTATATCATTTGGGGTCAATCATCAACCTAATGATTTGAAAAACTTCAGGCAACCACCCTAAGTATATACTCCTTTAGGACATTTATACAAAGTTCTTTTCAGGATCTTAAAACATTAGATGAGGGGCAGATTTTTTTTCCATCATAATAGTATTTGGACTTTTTTTCTTTACTCGGAGTTAAAATTTATAGAAACACTAAGTTAAAAAAAATAATGGTTTCATCTTCATTCCAAGACTGGATAGCAGTCATGTAAATTATGATGAATTAATGGGAGAAATGTTCAATTAGTATAAAAATAAAATCCTAATTCTCCAAACACAGAATTGATGGGAAAACAAAAAGTGAAAATTCTTAGAAATGAGGTCAAAAGAAGTGTTTACTTTGTCTAGGTTCTGCAAGCTGCTCAGAATCCATTAAAAAAAAATCTGTCTCCCTTGAAACATTTATTCTATTTTTCTCACCTTCTGCAAACTGTTTTTGAGAATGGTTTCTAAAACTCAGTATCAAGGATTAATTGGGTGGGTGAGTAATTGATCTCAAAGCATAATGTCATGAAAAAAAAAATTCATGGTGACATCTACCAAATTGGTTAGCAATGAGTAGGAGAAAACGGCAAAGTAAAAACATGCTTTTGTCTCTTGGCCCACATAACTTTAAACAATAAGGAACCTTGAAAGTCCTTTGATTTACTTTCCTCTATATACTTTAAGACTCCTCGAAGACAGGGACAGTATGGAAGTTATATTCTCCAATGTGTTTACATATCAAATAATGTGAGGGTGTTGACATTAGGAAACTGGACATGCCATTATTCTTCTTCCCTGCTTCTGCAATAGTTGGAAAGTCAAGATGCATTGTATTCGTAAACTGCTTTGTTGAACAGAAATTCTTTGAACAACTACTTAAGGATAATGAAAATATTTTTTTCTTTATTGTCAAAGTGAAGTACAGAGGGCCTACAGTTTCATATGTAAGGCAGTGAATACATTTCTTATCCAACTTGTTACCTCCTCCTTCATTTTTCCCCCAACTTTCCCCTCCCCAGTTCCCTCTCCCGCCCATCAGTTGTACAGTTGGTTTAGACCATATAGTTTTGCAAGTATTTCTGCTGCATTGGTTTATTTTTTTATCCTTTGTCTCTCAATTTTGGTATTCCCTTTCCCTTCTGGAAAGAAGGAGGCACAGAAACAAGAGATATTTCCTTTATAACCACCAACTGGGACACTGTTAAATGGAAGAATGACATTGTGGCAAATTTCACAACAAATAATTTAGCTGATCTAATGTGCAAATAGTTTGGCTCCAAATAAAGTAACAATAGTCTAAAACTGAGCAGTGAAATTCATTTTTTAAAAATGTAATTTATTATCTTAAAGTAGATGTACTAAGGAGTTACGGTTCAGCAAATCAATTTATAAGTACAATGCATCTTTTGGGAGGAATGTAAAATTTTTCTTTTATTTTCTTTAACTATTTGTACAGAAGATTTGCCAATTAGCAAAGTATTATATGAGCACATTTTGATGAGTGTCATCCCTTTCATAACTCTTTTCCATCACTCCAAACCCACCCCTCCTCTCTATTTGCTTAGTTTCTTAGGGTATGCATTGAATATTATGGCTGCATTGTCCCCTTCCCTTCTGCTCTTCATTCCTCTACACACCTGTTAAGTGACAATTTTCTGATATTCATTGTGGTGGATTGTGAGCTCATTTTTCTTTCTTTTTTTCTTTCTTTCTTTTTTGAAGTTATTTTAGTCACTTTATTTTTTAATTTTCTTTGTTTTCTTTATTGTCAAAGTGAAGTACAGAGGGGTTACCGTTTCATACATAAGGCAGTGAGTACATTTCTTATCCAAATTGTTACCTCCTCCCTCATTTTTTCCCTTGCCTCCCTCCTCCCGCTTCCCCCTGCCCATGAGTTGTACAGTTGGTTTACACCAAATGGTTTTGTAAGTATTGCTTTTGGAATGGTTTGTCATTTTATCTTTTGTCTCTCGATTTTGGTATTCCCTTTCCCTTCCCTAGTTCTAATGCACATATATACAGTATCGGGTACTAAGATCAGATACAGTGACAGCAGGGGTAAAACCATGGGAAAGGAATATGAGAGAAAAAATAGTAGTTTCACAGGGCATGTTGAAAATAATTACAACAATGATATACCACTTGTTTCCATAACATGGAGTTCATTTCACTTAGCATCATCTTATGTGTTCATACGGGCACAGTTACCTGGGCTCTTGTGATCTTCTGCTATGACTAACCTAAACATGTACTAATTATTCACTATGAAGCCCTAGAGTCCATGTTTCTTTGGGTCTGGCTCACTTCACTTAGTAGTATGATTTTTTTCAATGATGGCAATCCTAACCAGGGTGAGATGGAGCTCAGTGTTGTTTTGATTTACATTTCCTTTATTGCCAGAGATGTAGAGCATTTCTTCACATATCTATTAGCTATTTTTCCTTCTTATACTTAAAAGACTATATTTACCTTATTTGCCCATTTATTAATTGGGTTCTTTTTTTATTATTAATTGGGTTCTTGATTCCCTAAGGATTTAATTTCTTGAGCACTTTATATATTCTGGGTATAATCCAGTGTCTGATGTATAGCTGGCAAAGATCCCCATTCTATAGGCTGTCTTTTTAGTTTGTTAACTAGGTCCTTTTCCATACAGAAACTTTTTGGTTCGATCCAATCTTATTCGTCAATTCTTTCTTTGATTTGCTGAGCCCCAGGAACTTTACTCAGAAACTTTCTGCCTGCAGGCACTGAAATTCTGAAATTAGTTAAGGGAATTTTCTAAGAAGTAAATGCTAAGAATTGATATGAAAGTATATAGCTGACATATTCCTGCTCTAATATAGCTCTTAAACTGTGTGCTTGAATATGCTATGCATTTTCTGTTATTTATAATAATCTTTTAAGCATTTTAATAGTAATACACTATAAAGTATATTGACAGGAGAATTTTTCTAACTGGTGCTTATTTGTTTTGTTTTAGTTGCCAATCCTGGGGTGTGGACTCAGGGCCTGAACACTGTCCCTAGCTTCCTTTTGCTCAAGGATAACACTATACCTCTTGAGCCACAGCATCACTTCCAGCTTTTTTCTATATGTGGTACTGAGGAATCGAACCCAGTGCTTCATGTATACAAGGCAAGCACTTTACCACTAGGCCATATTTCCCAGCCCCCTTCTAACTGGTGTAAATACACAAAAACATATGCACTCAGATTTCATTTTTTGAAAATGATGATAATAAACAACTTGTAGCTTCACTCTACAAATTTGAAAGATCAAAGAAAAATGTAGAATTTTTTAAATGAAAAGATTTTTATTATTTATTTGATCATTGGTTTAGTCAGTTACGTTTTGTATTCTTTTATTTTTTTTCACTTTTTAATTTTAATTTTATTTTTTTGTGAGTTGTGGGGCTTGAACTCAGGGCCTGGGCACTGCCCCTGAACCTGTTTGTGCTCTATCACTTAAGCCACAGTACTACTACCGGCTTTTTCTGAGTCTGGCGGGGACTTTTCTGCCCTGGCTGGCTTCAAACCATGATCCTCAGGTCTGAGACCTGATTACAAGTCTGGATTACAAGTGTGAGCCACCAGGGCCCAACTCATCCTCACTCTTTTTTTAAAACTTTTTTTATTGTCAAAATAATGTACAGTTACATACATAAGGCAGTGAGTACATTTCTTATCAAACTTGTTACCACCTCCTTCATTTTTCTTCCGCCCTCCCTTTGTTTCCTCCTTACCCTCCTCTGAGATGTACAGTTTGTTTACAGCATATTGTCTTGTAAGTATTGCTGTTGCATTGGTTTTCCTTTTACGCTTTGTCTCTCCATTTTTGTGTTCCCCTCCCCTAGTTCCAGTAAATGTACATACAATACCCATAGTACCAAAGTCAGTTACAGTGACATCAGGGGTAAAGCTATGGGGAAGAAATACAAAAGAAAAAGGCATAATTTCATAGGGTATCTTGGAAATAACAACAACCAAGATAAACCACTTATCTCCAAGTCTTCTAGTTCATTTCGCTTAGTATCATCTTATGTGATCATATGTACATACCTATTGAGGTATTGTGTTCCTCTGCTAAGACTCTCCTAGATAAGTACTAATTGTTTCCAATGAGTGAAACTATAGAGTTTATATTTTTGGGGGTCTGGCTCACTTCACTTAGTATGGTGTTTTTCCCAAGTCTTCCCATTTCCTCACAAATGAGGTTAAGTCATTCTTTTTAATAGATTCATAGAAATTCCTCTGTGTATATGTACCACATTTTCTTGGACCATCTACTGAGGGGCATCTAGGTTGGTCTCATATTTTAGCGATGGTAAATTGTGCTGCAATAAACATAGTTGTGCTGGTAGATTTAGTGTGATCTCTCTTGTAATCCTTTAGGTAAATGCCCCAAAACAGAGTTGCTAGATCATAGGGGAGTTCTATGTTTAGCCCTTTGAGGAACCACCACACTGTTTCCAGAGTGGTTGAACAAGTTTACAACAGTGTAGTTGGGTTCCCTTTTGGCCATATCCCCACCAGCATATTTTGTTGTTAGTTTTCTTGATAATGGATATTCTTACTGGGATGAGGTGGAATTCAATGTTGTTTTATTTGCATTTCTTTTAGGCCAGTGATGTTGAGGACTTCATGTGATTCTTGGCCATTCTCATTTCCTCTTCACTGAAGTCTCTCTTCAAGTGATTAGCCCATTTGTTGAGGGGGAAGTTGCTTCTTTTCGAATTTGTTTTGGGGAATTTTTTGTTTTTTAGTTCTAAGTATATTTTAGATATGAGGCCCTTGTCTATTGTATGGCCAGTAAAAAATTTCTCCCAGTCTCAGGGATTTCTATTTATCTTGTATCTTGTTAGCAATCTCATTTGCCATGCAGGAGTTCCGCAGTTTAATGGAATCCCATTCATCCAGCCTTTCTTTGATTTGTTGTGTTTCTGAGTCCTTATTATGAAAGTTTTGACCTGTGCCAAGGAGCGCTAGTGTTTCTCCTATTCCTTCCAGCAATGTTTCAGGGTATCTGCTTTTACCTCGAGGTCTTTGATCCAATTGGAATTGATTCTGGTGCAGGGTGATATATAAGGATCTACTTTTAGGATTTTACAGGGGCTTAACCAATTTGGCCAGCACCCTTTGTTGAAGAGGCTCTCTTTCTTCCATCCTGTGTTTTGGGCTCCCTTATCAAAGATTATGGGGCCATAGATCTGTGGGTCCATTTCTGAGTCTTCAATTCTATTCCATTAGTCCTCAGGCCTGTTCTTATGCCAGTACCAAGCTGTTTTTATTACTATAGCTTTGTAATAAAGTTTGAAGTTTGGTGTTGATATTCCTCCAGCACTGTTCTTCCTGCTAAGGACTGTTTTTGCTATTTGCAGTCTTTTCTTGTTCCCTATGAATTTTTGAATTGCTTCCTCTATTTCATTATAGAAAGGTGTTGGGATATTGTGGTGTATCGCATTGATTTGTTGTTGTTTTTTTGCTTTTTTGGCCAGTCCTGGACCTTGGACTCAAGGCCTGAGCCTTCCTGCTTCTTCCTGCTCAAGGCTAGCACTCTGCCACCTGAGCCACAGCGCCCCTTCTGGCCATTTTCCATATATGTGGTGCTGGGGAATCAAACCAAGAGCTTCATGTGTAGGAGGCAAGCACTCTGGCCACTAGGCCATATTCCCAGCTCGCATTGATTTGTAAACAGTGCATTCTTTAAAATGTTAATTCTTCAAGGATATCAGTTCCTGACACCTTACTAAGTGACCCTAACTCTCACTAGCTTGTACCTATATAAAAACAAAGGTCTCCTCCTGATATTAACAAAACTTTTTAAAAGAAAGTTGGCTGCCATTTCTCTGTCTCTAGGAAGCCAGGAACTTTAACATTTAATTAGCTTTTGTCTTTCAAGATATAATAAGCACAGAAAGAAATAATGCCATTTTTTTAACTTTCAGACAGTAGCTTCTGTCTCTTAAGCTGACAGTGTCAGTCCCACAGAATGAATTTCCATGGAAGATAAATGAAAAGTCACTCTCATTGTATCCTGGAAGTGTTTGTTAAAGCAATAATGATCGTGGTCTAAGCCATTGCCCCTGGGATTAATGAGAGTCCAGGAGGAGTTGATGGTCCAAGACGCATACAAGAGTCATTAAACCCCAGATAACTATTAAGTCCCTTGGTAATTCAGTGTGGCTAAAGACTGTGATGGTGAAAAAGGAATATTATAGAGATAGGCCTGGGAGGGACAGCAAGAGATGGGTGGGTTTAGTGAAGAGATGAATTTTCTAGTACTCATAATAATGATTGCTTTGTTCAGTTAAATACCTGCAGGCAATTCTCATTTCCTCAACTCCACATTGGAAGTATGAAGCTCAAAGATTTTATCTTTGTAATACTGAGTAGAACCACTGTTACTCTGCCATAATTTGCAATAACTTCTCTTTGTTTATTTGCTTTTCAAGGTTTATTCTGCACATTTCCATTCTGCAAATACCCACTAAAACCAAACCTTTCAATAATGTCTGTATTATGGACATTTTTTGAAAAAACAGTGAAAGTTTGTACACTGAAGACTGTGGCAAAGTCCTCACTATTTGAACTGAACTAAATGTGTATAGAAATCTGTTGTAAATACTAGAGCTCAGAGGGAACAAATCCACTCACCTCAAAGAAGCATTGTCAGCACAAGGGTTGCACTGACCAGTGTGATCAAGGAAACCAGTACACACCAACTGAGGTTACGGACTATGTGTCTCTTCTTTCTCATCCTGCCCTGTGTTAATTCAACAACATTTCACATTAGTCACTGGGGATCTATTATGTGCACAGAAGATACACTGATGAATTAAAAAATACAACTTCTGCTTTCATTTGCTTTTTTCCTGAGGATACTAAGTTCTCAATAAAAATTAGCCATTGTTAATATCATTATTAGTATCATCATTATTAGTTTGCAATGATGAAGATGAACTCAGGGCCTCATGCATGCTAGAAAAACTGAGCTACAAATGAAGCCTTTATTATTATTATCATCAGTATCATATTTCTTAGTGTCAGGTGCCACTCTCAGAAGTTTCAAATATCTTACTCTCACATCAAACATCCCTCATCAGGGTGGTTTAAAATAATTATGGTAAACTCTAATTTTATTACACCAGAAATATATTAAAAATGTAGATCTTTTATAATTCCTTCAATTAACAGTAGACACTTCTTGATTACTTTCTAATTAAATCATTTCACTCTAAGACTTGGTAATTACAACAAGAAGTTATTAAAATTAGAAAACATTTGCTAACTCAGTACTTTTGATTATTAAGCCTTTGTCATTTAATATTGCCAAACAGTCTATGAAGATATATGAGCAAAGAAACTGATTTTAATGTCTTTAGCTACAATAATTAACTACAGGTGTCCCAAACAATGTCTGTTTCTTTCTTATCACATATTTTCTGAGAAAATCTATTACTATTGCCACCAATTGGATTTTGTTTCCTTTGGCCTATTAAACTGTGTTTTCTCTTTGTATTACTGTTCCCCCAGTGGGAAACAGTTATACCCTTGAAACTCCTCTGCTTAGGAATTTTATCTTTCTTGGATGCCTTGATTTAAAAGAACATAACCACAGCTTATGATAGAAATCCAAGTGGCTCAGCCTTTGATGGTTTTATCTGACCGATCACCACATTCCGATCTATAGGACAATAAACTTCCCAAATCAGATACTTTCCTAGAAAGAAAAACATCCATATTGCTGGCACCTGGAAAGTGCACTGGAAAGTGCAATTTTCCATCTCAATATGTCAATGAGGTGACAATTTACTTTCATCAGATTTCTTAGGAGGTGTGATAACTTTTATCTTCAGTGGATGGTGCTTAGTGGGGTGGGGGAGAGGTGGAGAGAAAAACTGTTCTTTCTTTTAGATAAGATTCAAAGAACATCAAAGGGCTCATTTCTATGCTGCTCTTTGCAAATCAGTATGAGCAAGGGGTGTACACATCATCACCGATAGGAAATGACTTTTGAAACATAAGATTGGATCCATAGAACCAAATGATCCCTGCAAGCTGTGATCAGTCAAAGTAAATTCCCCCAAATGTGATTCTGAAGCTTAGGGTGAGGTGCTAATGGCTGTCTATTGGAATATCGGTTTGACAAAATGTACCTAGAAAAGGTATTGACAGGCTTTTCAGTGTTCTAGCAGGAAAGAGATTCTTGAAATCAAGCCCATTGCTCCTCTGCCTGCCTTCTGCTGAGAAACCAAGGGAAGGATTGAGCAAATTCATCACCCCTTAACAAAGCAATAAGTGAAAACTGATGAGTTTCTCTGCCTGATGGAAAGGTAGTATTCTGTCCATGGTGAATAGCAACTCTTTTAGACTCTTACACTGATCAGAGAACATCTAGGGAATCGTGTTCTATTTGGGGCACAATGTTTTCCCAAGGACAGAGAGAAATATCCAAAGGAGAAGAAACACAGTGTGAAGAATGAAAGGATGAACAGAATCAGAAAGCTGAGCTTGGTGATGAAAGACTGGTGTGGAAGGAAGACTGGGGTTGTCTTCAGGTAAGTAAGGGGTTATTAGGAATCATAGCAAGGGTGGCTCTACACACAGCACCAGAGGTCAATCTAGGACAAGAAAGGAGAGTCAAGAGAAATTTTATTCCATATCCCAATCAGAAATAATGTTCTTGGGCAGGATTGGCAATCAGTGAATGACTTCACTTGCTGGATATACACAAACAGAGACCAGATGAAATGTTGGGGAAGTGATGAAAGTTGGATAAACACCAGCATGATATGAGATATAAAATGTAGACTCACCTCCTGGCCCATACTCCTGACTTATTCTCCTGGCCCAACTCTATAGGAATGAAAACTACACTTCGGCTGTGTTTAATTTGTGACTTTGGATCATTTATAATTGCCTAAACAGATTGAGAAGGAAGTATGAAGTCTGTGGATGATGTTTAATAATTCTTAATTGGTTTGAAGAATGCATCTTTATTATTAAGTGTACTTATTAGCTAAACCAATAAAACTAATAGCGATGTGTTTACTCCTACCTCAATGACATCAAATTGTACATGTGGGGCTCACCGACTGGCCCCACCTGTTCCTGCCCTGGAGGTGTGTGACTGTTGCGCCACCTCCTGGGAGTGAGGCCCTGAAGAGCCCTGCCTGCCTCAGTCCCTGGGGGTGTGTTTGTTTACACCGGAACCCAGAAGAGGGATCCCAGCTAGCCCCGCCTGCCTTCTGAGTCTGGAACTGGAAAGCCACTCTAGCTGGCCACGCCTCCCAGCCTTAAGACCACGTGCCGCAAGATGGCAGCCAGTGGTAACCTGGAGGTGGTCCTGCTCGTAGTGACATAGATTTAGGCCGCCCCTTAGGGAGGTTCCATGGCCTTCCACCCTTGACTGACAGCTTTGACCACCAATCGTAGCCCCTGGCTAGGTAAGTTACACCGCCCCTCTTCCTGCCGCCATTGCCCATATTTAAGATCAGGTTTGTGCCAATAAACCCAGAGCGGTCTTGAACTTCTCCCAAGTCATCTGATTGTCTAACTGCCTGCGAAAGGTTGGGTTGGGCTGTGTGTGGGTGACTCTCAGCTCATTACCTATTCTTGGTTCACCCTTGGCAGGGTGTGCTTCCTAGCCTCTCCCACTGGTCGGGAGAGTGCCTGGGGTGCAGGGACCCCTGCATGTACATGCTTATAGTATGCACATATATAGTGTGAAACCTTTCAAAGCAGCAAACAAACAAAAAATTAGGATTAACCAAGTGACAGCTAAATGATTCAGCTCTCAAATTTTTGAAATTACCTTAGCAGCTTGAGGAAACGTCTCTTCGCAGGGACTTTATGTTCTTGTCTACATAAGAAAGGACTAGAAGAGAAGACTGTGGTTGAGTTCTGTTCTTTTTAATGTATATGAGAACCCATGATCATGAATATATACACATACTTACACATGTGTGTCAATGAGAAACTGTGTTATGAACTGTATCACCACAGGCAATGTATACTGCGAGAATATTACTTTTGCTAATATGCACCACATTTTTCTTCCCTGGAGTCCTAGAAGATGAAAGCATTCAAGAAGAACCTTGGTAAATGCTTTGATCCACTAAGGAGATTCACAACATAAGCTTATATTTCTTGAGTTTTAACCATGCTGAGATAAACCCAATATCTCAATTTCTGCATTATAGTTATTAGAAAAACAATGTAAATCTCCACCAACTGGCTTATTTACATGCCTTTGAGTTACAGATTCATAGAATATTAAACCAGCAGGCACTTGGAGGCATCTAATCCCAACGCCCTCCATTTCACAAAGACTGCACTGAAACCCAAAATAGCTCCATGATTTAGCTAAGGACATAGTTAATTTGAGCCAAGGTTAAAGAAGCAAATTGGTGCTTCTAACTCCTCATGCAATTATATTCTTTCATTGGAATAAATCACTCCTCCATTGACATTAAAGAGCCTTTTGATTGTTATATTTTACTACGGTTATTGATATCTAGTTATAAATTTACCTTAGCGAAAAAAATGTTATTCTTTTAGAAACAATCCTGTCTAGTTTTGTTTTTTTTGTAGTATATTTTTCATTCATGTCTCCTTTAATGGGAAGGATGAGATTTGTGCCTAAACTTTCTGTGCTTTCAAAGGAAACTGCTCAGAGGTGGGCACAAATTCTGCAAGTCTACTCATGAGGTGTTTGGGGAAAACCAGTTAGAACAGCACTAATATCAAGTGAGAGTCTGTGTTTCTTGGCAGAAAAAAAGGAGCAGGCTGGCTTGGCTAGAGAATGAAGACTATGTGCAATTCCCTGATATCAGAGTGTTGTGTCAGAGTGACTTGTTTGCCCAGCACCCAAAAAAATTGGCAGAATATGAGAAAAAGCAGACTTTTTTCCTCTAGGCAAGCCACAATTTTCCAGTTGAATAAAATCTTAAGGGCAATAATGATAAAATGGAAAATCTAGATAGATCTACTAGATTACCAAAATTAAATGATTTGTAATTTGAAACTGATGACCATCCATAGGGCTGACTAATTCAAATCTGATTTATGATATTGTTCTTGCTCTATGAGAAGGTGGGAGGCTGATTTGTTTGAGTGAACTAGTCAGATATAATCACCAAAATAATTATTAATGAGTAGGAAAAAGCTGCAATGGAGCAGATGGTTAGCCCACATGTAAGCTCAGCACTTGACATGCATCATTTCAGAGAAATTTTGTGCTCATTGATTGGAATTGACCTGAAGTGGTTGGGAAATGATGTGAGGCTTGGATCAATATAGACACAAATCAGTTTTTCAGGATTTCCAACAACTTGTAACCCTCTGTCTGGGTTCAGAATATATAGAATGATTGTGGTAACAGAATAGTTCTCTATTTGGCCTGACCTGTTGACCCTCTGGAAGTTCTCCCATAACTAACTCTATTCTCACAGGAAAAGCAAAGAAAGGACAGTAAATAAAACCATGTTTGTAAGTAGACCCTTGGCTGGTCTGAACACTTCCCTAGCTAAAACTACAATATGGCTATAATCAGAGAAAGTCCCTTGAAATGAATTACCTTGCAATTTATTATATGTCTCCAGATCATCCTCTGCAGATGTAACACTCTTAGCCTGGGGAATGAGGCTTCCTTCTTAATATGGTCAGAGTATGATACAATTGCCCCTAGTTACTCATCAATCCAAATTATTTTATGTGATTTTAATTAGTACAAACAAGGGACCCAGTAATTATTATAACTGTACTGTAGGAAAAAAAGAAATAAAAAAACACTTCCTGGTTTAAAAAAAAATTTCTGGTGCCTCAGACACATGAAGACACACCAAAATAACTGCTATTTATTTTACAAGATGGAAAAAATATTGACTGCCCTCTGGTCATAGAAGGCATTTTCTTTTGGGATTACAAGTGCAGAGATGAATTAGGTACACTTAGGATCAATATCTGTTTCTCTTCTTGGCTCAAGATGGGATTTGTCAAAATTCGAGAGCAGCTTCTATTGAGTGTCAGCTACAAATCCTTCCACTACTGAGTCACACACCTATTCAGGTTGAAATATAAAAGGCAAAGGGCTTTTTCAGCAACAATATCTGGGGTCAGAAGGCTGAACCGCTTCTCTGCCTTTTCCTTTAATGAGCTTTAGCTTGATGAAGTGACCTTACCACCAGAGAATGGAAGTAAAGACTCAGCGCTAGCAAGGGACAGTGACTCTTGGGGATGAAGGAGATGGAGTAAGAAACACTCACAATAGACCAATAGGGAAAGAAAGAGAGTGACAAAGGGAAAGAAGAAACTGGATGAAGCTACTATGGTCAAAGTTATGATAGGATAGACAGATAAGGAACAATGATGTGGGAATTGTCTCTACTCTTCCAAATATTTAGGATTTCAACAATTTATCAATTCAATGTGCTATGTATTTGCTGTCCTTGTGGACCTCAAATTTGAGAGGCTCTTTCTGCATGATAACAGTTTAAGGAGAAGGTTTCAGGTATTCCACAAGCAGAACTAACCAAAGAGGAGTGGAGAATGAACTCTTAACATAACCTTAGGCATGCCTGAACAGGTTTTTGGAGGCTTGTATTTCATAGATTAGGAAACAGATGGGCACGAGTTAGCAGAACAACAAAAGTACAGACTTTTTCTTTGTCTTGAATGTTGTAAACAGTCAAGAATTAAAATACATTTCATGTAGAATTGAGAAATAAGACAAAAGAACAAAAAATAAAATTTATGATCTAAGGAAGCAAACTTTTAGTTGAGTAGGCAAAGCTAAAGAAACATAGTGCTATATAGAAAAAGGCCTTGAGAACACTGAGAATGGAAAAGAAACAATCACTAAAAACTTGGTTTCCAAAAATGCCATGGAATAGGAAAGCCATGCAACATATGGCAAAAAAGTTCCTATCAAAATAAGGAAGTTGATCTGGACCTTATGTAGAGAAAGAATTTATCATTGTAGACAGAACAAGGGAGAGATTTTGAGATAAGAAGACAAGTAAATAAAGAAGAAGTAGAAAAAAATGATGATGTAAAAAAGGGAGCCATAATGATGTTAACCTTTATGCTCTACCGTGAATGTGTTGCACAAAGAGAGATGCAGGCATTCTGGTCAACCTGACCTTCATTCATTCTCAAATGTCAGTTTTCTCCAGAGATAATAACATCTATTGCTTAGCAATGTTGAGGGTTGAAAGGAATGATACACCATCTCCTCTGGTAGCCAGACTATTAAATTTCTCTTCTCTATACCTACCTACAACCTGGTTGAAGTCGCTAAATTTAATTCTAATGTTTTCTTACAGCTTATAGTAACATCTAATGAAAGTCAGTGGCTGTTTCACTGGCACATAGTCTTATTTGAGGGAGTCTTAACTCATAAAGTGTTGCTCATTCCTATCCTAGTTGATCTCAGCTGTTAGGCCCTTTGAAACTCTTCAGTCTGATTTTTTTAAAATTTCCTTTCTTCCTCCCTCTGTCAGGCTGTCAGCTACTACTTTCTGGTACTGCCATTTCTGTCTAAATTTCTCTTAATCTGCTATAGACCAGGAAACACTGTGAAAATATAGTGAGCTCGGGGGGCCTTGAAGATGAGATTTAAAAATGAAAAAAGTCAATCAGAAATCATGAGGGCTCTGTTCAACTCCATGTTTATCTTATGTAAACCTTTCAATGTTGCTAATCGTAAGAAAATACTTTCCTCTTGAGAGTAATAGAAAGCTGTGTTTAACAGCTTTAGACACAGTGTTTCCCCATCTCTTAAAATAATAAAATTTCACATGATTAGAATCATGTGAATTAAACTGCAAAAATTTAAGAATGGTAGAGTTAATGTATCGTTTTATTGTTTACATCTCTTTCTCAGCAACCTAATAACGTATACTTCTTTCTCCAAACACAATTCTCGGAACTCTGATTCTCACATAAGCTTAGATGAATAGGGTCCATTTCATATGGCATTATTCAGATTATTTTCATATTAACAGAAATGTCTTTCATTCACATAGAGACTTTCTCAGGGAGAATCTAAGAACTCTGAATGAAGAAGATTTTGAGTGAAGGAATTAGTGAGGGGGTGGGAGGTAACCAGAAGGAATCCATTAAACCTCAGCAGGTAGTCAGATGACCTCCTATCTTCCTTATGTGTCCTAACTCCCAGAAAAGGGACTGAACAATTGTGATTCATGTTACAAAGTACCTATTTAGTAATGCACTTGGCTCTCAGGTATTCTACAGATGATCTAGTCTGTAACTTCTCTTGAACTCAGCTTCCCCAGGTGGAAACCATGGTAATTCTCTTCTTTATGTCAAGGATGTGTCCTCAAAACTAGGCATTTATTTTTAGAACAGGATTTACGATCCTTTGGAGAATAACACCATTGGAGGTGAACATGGCTCCCTGGTCTCTCAGGCTGCCTCTTCTTTGTATTATAGAGTGAAATTGACTAGGGCATTTCTAACTGAGAAAAATGTGTAGTTGGGTTAGATTGAACCATACAAGAGAATTAATATAAAGCAGTAATAGTTCACAGGCCAGCTCACTCCTCCTTGAAATTTGAATGCCTAGAAAAATTAGTCTCCTGTCTCCTCTCTGTTCCCTATTTTTAATTATAGCTTGCTGAGGCACTGACTAATACCCTTTAATCTCTTTTAATAACTACCCTATCCTCGGTTTCTCTAAGCATCCTTCTCAAGATATCCACGAATCCAAGAATGCACTTAAGATTGACGACTGACTGATCTCTTCGCTCTGTTGATTTACTGTCACAAGGTTTATTCCTCCAGCCCTGTCTTTGTGGGGATGCAAGGAAAAGCCAGAATGTGAACTCTTTCTAGACCCAGAAGAAGGCAAGCCCACAGGATATTTGGGGAGATGGCTAAGTGTGTTTCTAGGCATGCTCATTTCATCTTTCCTTATCGGTTGTCTTTCTCAGATCTCTGTCTCCTACTTAGCATCTCATGACAACTACTCCACAGTGGGGTGTGGGGATAATAATGCTCCTTTTTCTTATGGATATCATGTGTTCAAAGAAGACCAAGATGAAATGAGAAGTGTATTCCTGCTGGAGGATTCTGAGGCAACATGTTTGGTCTATAAGGGAAGCATTTGCAGCAGTTAGCTCAGCCAGAGGGTCACAAGTCATGGTAGATGGCAAACCATTTAGCCCTCCTTATTGGGGCACTTAGATGCATTTTGATGGCATGATATAAAGCTTAAAAATGATCCCCCAACCTCAGAAGGCATGGTAGCTGGCCTCAGGCCACTTTCCAACCCCACCCTTTTCCACAAGGAGTGGATGTGTAATGAGAGGCAAATAGAAGCAAGCAGTCAAGTATTTATTAAAGCCCCTACTCTGCTTGGCCCAGATGAATAAAGACTTGTGAGACATTGCTTCCAACTGTGACAGAAGAAAAGAAAAATGAGCAAGGTATGTGTTCAAAGCTATTATTCAGGAACTGAGTACCTAGGAAGGTCAATGAAGAGAGATTGATGGAGATCCATGTATCAAGAAAGTCTTTGTAGAAAGACTAGTATTGTATATCTAGAAACAAATGAGAAATATAAGTGTGAGTGTGAGTGTGTGTGTGTGAGAGAGAGACAGACAGAGAGGCACAGAGAGAGATACCACCAGGAACAGGGAATGGTAGCAACAGTTTAGAAATAAGGATTAGGAACAGAATATGGATGCCCTAGAGAAATGTTTGAGATTAGGAACCAAAGAACTGATTTGTGAAGGAAATGCTGACTCAGGCATATGTAGGATGCATATTTACTTCACTGTCAGAAATCTCTTTCAGAAACCACTGTAATAAGCAGATTCTGCTCAAGGAAAGCTAGAATGGCGGCAGTCACCATTTCAGCAGTCACCATTAACCCTACTCACAGCCATCCCCTAATCCCAAAGTCTTCTTTCTGCAGCCCAAAGATCTAAGATAACACTGTCTAAAACATAAATGTGATTTAAAGAAGAACTGGATATTGATGGCTCACACCTGTAATCTTAGCTACTTATGGGGCCAAAATCCAAAGGATCACGGCTCAGATCCAGTCTGGGTAGAGAAGTCTGTGAGATTCTGTTGCCAAATTAACCAGCAAAATGCAGGACTAGAGGTATGGCTCAGGTGGTAGAATGCCAGCCAAATCAAGAAAGTCAAGTGAGTGTAAGACCTTGAATTCCAACCCCCAGACCACATTTAAAAAAATAGTAAAAACAAAAAGACAAGCTAGCCATGTGGTTATAAGTTTTCTAGTAGCTACGTGTAATTTTAATATCTCTTGCTTGCTCTGCAAGCATCCTAGCACTTGAGCCACATACTTAGTCCTTTTTATTTTAGTTGTTGTTCAGGTAGGGTCTCAACTTCTGCCCCAAGCCAGCCTCAGACCACAGTCTTCCTACCTGTGGTCTTACATATAGTGGGAACCTCAGCAAATGCCACCACACCCAGCTGTGTTTATAGAGATGTTGTCACATTAACTTTCTGCTTGGGCTGGCCTCAAACAACAACCCTCCTGATCTCTGCCTATCAAATTGGTGCAATTGCATCCAGGATGAACCATGAACCATGAGAAGATGAAATTAATCATGTTGTACTTTAACACAATGTATGTAAAGTGTTATGGTTGTAAAATATAATCAATACAAAGCAAGTCTTAATATGCTGCATTCATTTTCTGACAGTAACTTTTTTTTACATCCATGTTGCATTAAAAATCAGTTCAAACTACCATATTTACAGTGTTCAGTAGTTCCATATGGCTAAATGGCTACCATGTTGGACAGCTCAATTTTAGCACTTGGCAGTCTATTGTCTGATCCTCTCAGATGCTAATCCGTTAAACTGCTCCATTGTAAGGTGCTAATATCTAGGTATTATTTGCTATATCACTACTCCCAGATGCCATCTTTTCATATGCTGGGAATCTTCTCATTTCAAAACAGCTTGTCTTGATGGCCCACCACATGCACAAGGTGAATTTATCTGACATTCTGAACAGACCCATATGAAATTTCTATTACCTCTGGAAACCTCCTGACTCCTCCTGTCCTGCCAGAGTCCCTTGGTCTCCAGTTTTGGAGGAAGTAAAAGCTCTCCATGTGTTCAGACAATCTTTCGAGAAGGGCTGAGCTGGCTGTTAGTTGCAAGATGACCCTTAAGCACCAAAAGACCCAATGTCACAAATACTTGTTCATTCCCAAGGGCCCTGGAATCCAGATCTAAAATCAGTTAACTGTGATAGGTTAGCAAAGTAGAATCTCAACTGTGCAAGAACAGATGCTAAAAATGATGTTGAAGAGAAATGTTGCATTAAAAGAAGGTGGACTGATTGTACACAGGGCCGTAACTGCACAGGTCACTTAATGAGGAATGAGGATAAAAGAGATGTTGGAAAACACGAGTCTTGCAAAGCAGACATAATGGCTGTAAGGTATAATGTTGTTGTTTTTTTAAAAGAACATTGGCTGCTTGAATATGATCCCCTATTCAGCCATTCATAAGTTGGCTGACTTTGAGCAAATTATTTAACATTTTTATAACCTGAGGTTATAGATGCATCCTCAGAAGATTGTTACATCAAGAGACTTTACTGGGTGCCTGATATATTGTGTTTATAGTAAAATAAAGATAGGTAGATAGATAGATAGATAGATAGATAGATAGATAGATAGATAGATAGATAGATAGACAGACAGACAGATAATGCATTCATATATACAGGCATAAATAGTAGTCCAGTAGAAAAGAAAGGGACTGAAATATAGGTGGCAAGAATAAAAATATATTCACTGAATACTATGTATACATATGCATGCTAATGCAAATATGCTTGTACACATGTAGAATCCCACACATGTACAAGCAATCTGCATGTGAACACATATAACTTGCTCACAAACATGCATAATGATTCAACAATCTGAGCCACAAAATGTTAGCATTGCTCTTAGGCTCTACTTCTATAGCTGATAGTTTCTGGTTTCAATACCTCTTCTCCTCATGGTCCCATGCATCCTTTGTGCCCTGTCTAATGTTCTTAGAGAGGGAAAATAAAACTGTGGCCTTATCAGGAAAGGGAAGCCTTGCTTTCCCTCCATTCAATATGGTAGATATCTGATTCCCTTGACCATGTGATCTCATAAGAACAGATGCTGTTGCTTGTGAGCAAAATACCATGTCCCCTCTACAATGAGAATCCAAAGGTACTTAGTAGATACCATAAATTATTATTGGCTAAAAGGCCCTGAAACCCTGATGCAATCAAGTTATCCTACCTTCCTAGCTCACTTCACATGCTGCATGAACCATGTATAATGAATGTTCTGACATTTGTTGCTACAGTTTATTCCCATGAATGTGTGAAGGAGTCTGTACCAGAATGCCATAGCAAGAGGTAAGGAAATTTAGTAGATTACATAAGAACTAAGTCAAGCAAATCAACAAGGACTTGATAGACCTAGAGGATTGAAATTCACAAGAAAAAGCATGATGGCATCTAAAAGATTGAATCTCATTCATGAAAATTAAAAAGGAATTAAAGCTATGATACTGCTCCTACTGACCTGACTTGACCACTCTTGAATGATCATCAAATACCTGGTTCTGTAGTGAGGATTTTGATATATTACCTAATTAAATTCCTGAAATAAAGCCAGTTAAATTCTATTGTTCCCATTTCTATATGAGAAAACTGCAAATTAGAGGATTAACTCACTTGCTCCATTTCAAACAATTTAATTAAAAGACACCAAAGCTCTAGAATAGTAATGGAGTCAAAACTGGAACTGAGCATGACTAATGTAGAACCAGTACTTAACCCTCACAGCCAAGAAGCAGAATTCCTCCTGGCACAGCTTCTGCTGGCTTCTCCTTTTAGAAGTCCAGTTGATCTTTTCCAAAGCAGCTCATTACTTACCTCTATTGTGAAGTCTCTAAAATCCACCTGCTCTGACATTCTGCTTTAAACATTTGTTCATTTAATATACATATAAGTCCTTTTCTCTAACTTACGTGCATGTTACAGGTATGTTATGTCAGAAGAGAATCAGTAGTACCGCTACTACTGATACTTGTGATATTAGCTCTTCTAAAAAAAAGTGCTGCATATTCCTAACAACCAGATAATAGAGCAGTGACTCTGTCTTGCTCCTCGAAGCTGACCCACTGCCTAGATTAGTGGTTGACAAAGGCATGTTGAATAAAGGCACCTAGCGTTCAAACTATAAAAGACAGTGTGAGAAAAGGAGATGTAAAAACACTAATCAAATACCCTAATTACCATCAAGGAACCAACATTAAGTGTAATCTGCAGCATTCCCCCAATAAATAACATTTGTAATGTAAATTTGAAAGTAGCAAATACGGAAACAGAATTGAGATCTGCAAAAGGGAGGGCATGGGAACCAACAACATCAGACCTTGATCGCAAGTGGCCTGACACAATTAAATTACAATATTCAAACTTGAAGCTTTGGATAGTTGCTGTCTCACTTACAGGACTTTGTGTAGATATTCACAATTGATCTAATCTTGAATCCATAAAATGGCATATAAAGAAAAGCATACATAGTAAATATAATTTGACTCAGATGTCTGTCCTTCCAAACCTTTCATTTCTTGACTCACAACCATATCTCTCATTGCTATGATTTCTCCAATATCACCGAAGTGAGTAAATAAAAAATGTGTGTTGAACACCCTCTGGGGCTAGTGACCCATCAGTCTACAGGAAGATGTGATAACTTGTCCTTGAGGTCACAGAATCCACATGTCTGCTTCCCACAGGGGATCTTGGCTCTGCTTTCTCCCTATTTAATCCCAGGAGGATTCAGGAAGGGGTCATTTCTCACACTGTGTGTGGCTCTCACCCACCTTTTGCCTATCACTCTTTGTGTTGGTGTAGTCACCACCTGCCCCTCTGGCAGCAAAGCTCCCCATGGCAAGCAGCTGGCTCCTCATTTGCCTTTAGTCTTCAAATGCTTGGCCATTATCATTACTGAGACTGCCAGGGAAAAAGGAATACAATTTTGGAAACAGACACACACACACTCTGTCTCTGTCTCTGTCTCTGTCTATGTCTCTGTCTCTCTCTCTTTCTCTCTCTCTCTCTCTCTCTCTCTCTCTCTCTCTCTCTCTCTCATCTGTCAGAAGATATCTGAGAGCATCCCAGTGCTATCCCTTTCTAGTGAGTATCAACTGTACAGGAGCACTGGGTCAACAGGGATTCAAGCATAGTTTCACACAACCAGACACCTTGACTGGCCTCCCCTAACAGATCTCCTCCTTCATGGGAACCTTTCTTTTCCTCTCCATAGTTGACATTTGTCACATCCTATCAACCATCTCCAAGTTATATCCAGATATATCTGGTCCACAAAGATTATGGCTGAGGGATGCCAAGCAGGTCATGACATTTAGAGGGATCTTGTCTTCTTAGTGTACACTTCAGGGATGGAAAGTGTTGCCCAATGCTGTGTATTTTTCTATCCAAATGTCAGAGTCCCAATTCTATGAATCAGTTCTAGAGAACCAAAGAGAATAAAAATTATGATTGAAATATGATGTGATTATTTTCTATTCCTGCAACTTTCTTGTACCCTATGCATAAGATAGAAAAAAGATTAAGTAAACTCTCACCCTTAAATCACATGTAAGGTAAAATAAAGTCTAGGTAACATGGTAATAACTGATAGAAAGCTTCCAGGGAAGCTACTTTTTTGTTGTTGTTCCAGTCTTCAAGCTTGTACTCAGAGCTGGGCATGCATGCTCTCTGAGCTTTTGTACTCAAGGCTAGCTAGCACTCTCCCCATATAAGCCACAATTCAGGATCCAGCTTTTTGCTGGTTAATTGGAGATAAGAGTCTCAGGCTGGCTTCAGACTACAATCCTCAGATTTCAACCACCTGAGTAGCAAGGAGTAAATGAATGGGCCACTGGTGCCTGGCTGCTTTTTTAAAATTAAAAACTAAAACAACAAAATCCATTCACAAATGTATTTAGAAATAACCACCATTACAATTTATTATTACTACTAATGAAATAATGAAATTACTTCCTATGTGGGTCCTTCCTGGATAGACTATCATTTCTTGTTTATTTTAGCATAAAAACTGAAGATTTGCATCTCACTCATATAGCCTGGAAAGGTTTCATTCATGAATGTGGTTGAAGAACATCGAATATAACAGTCCAACCATTTCATATTCTTCAAAAAATGGGTATGACAGATGTTCCCTGTGTAAGACTCATTGGAAATCTTCTTTAAAGTGATGTTTCCAGTTTCCTCAAGGAAGGCCAAGAATTGAATCTTTCCTGACTTGCAATGTTAACTTTCCAAGTAAACCTTATCTGCAATGTGTGTAAGGACCAACCATTCAACACCCTTAGTAAAGCTAGCCTATTGTGTTGCTGTTTTGGATAGGGGAGCTGAAGAAAAACTACTCGATGTTTGGACCACTCTGCTTGAATCTACTGTACAATAAGTCCACATGAGTAGCAACCCAGCAACTACTGCTGAGTTCCACTTCTCCTTAGGATCTCACATACCCTGAACTTCTTCAGCTCGCACAAGCATCAGTGTGGCCCAGGCCTGTGTGCCTTCTAGGACCATGGCCTTGGGTGAGCCATGAATGTCATTTTTTAACATACTTCCTAAAGGTCGTATAAGCTTTAGCCATATGTTGACATCCATGTACTGGCTCACTCAACCTGGAGGCTGAGCTAAGATCTCTGCACTCAGTCTATTCCTACTGGCTTTTCTTTTTTGTACTGCTGGTTTTCCTCTTTGCCTCTCCTGCATGAGTCAAATTTCTGTTCCTTCCGCTTCCCCAGTAGCATGACTACAAATTTGCACATCAATAAAGAAACCAGAAGAGATGCTCTTTCTGCTGGTTTTTCCTTGCATGCTGCAGAAAGAACAGGTGGATCCAGTGACTCTTTGGATAACTGCTCTCCTGTTTTTTTCTCTCCCACATGGAGCAAAACCACAGGACAGTGGCATGAGTAGCTTCATGCAGCTGGGTATAGTATTCGTTTCCTTCCTCCCAATGTTGACTTCAGCCTTGAGTAGAAACTGTGATTAACTAGCATAGGAAAGAAAGTACTCCATGTTATTTGGCCCAATCTGCCAGATAATTAATCAGATTTAAAGGATTAGGTGTAAGAGCATGAAAAATCAGTTGTTACATTAAAATTGTCTCTTGTGTCACAACTCCCCACAGAACTTCTGATACTCAAATTGGCAGACATTAAAGAGTATCCCCCGATCCGTCAAAATCCACAAAATCACACTCAGTGTGTGCAGCAAACCTGTGTATTTGGAATGGAGTTTGGAATACCATACATGGAAGCCAACTCGGAAGTCTTTTAAATAATTGGCGCGTATGTCACTGTGTTAAGCAGTGGCTTAACATTTTAGCATCATGTCTTTCTTGAGTTACATTTACTCATACTATATGTTCTCTTTTTGATACCCTGATGAATAGGCAAGAAATACACCATGTTTTGGGAGAATCTGGACCATCTGACCTCACCTCAGTATGAGCATATGATACATTGTTGACCACACTGAAGTTTCCACCTGAAATCTAGACTTGTGCCTCCTTAATTTGCTCTTTCACCCACTGGGACTGCACTAGATCACAATTGGCTGAATTTAATCTGAATGCAAATGTCTCCTCCCTTTTGCCCCAAGTTAACTTCCACTTTGCACCCAGGCCTTCTAAACAGATTTCTGACTTTCTCACTGTGATTACCAAATAATTTCTTGTGGATTTCTCCATCCCTAGTCAAGCTTGCCTGCTAGAGTTCTGGTCACAAGTACCTTTCTGTTGCTAGTCTGTCTAATTTTTATCTACAAACTCCTGTACACTCTACAAAAAAGATCTTAGGAAAGAAGAAAACAACATTATGCACAGGTGAGACTTTGGATTTTGACATATGAAAAATGTGCTCAGGTATACCTGGGTTCAACCCTTGTCTCTGGAAATCATCAGCTCTGGGATCTGCAAGGGGATGAATTTGATAGTCCAACTTCATGGAATACTTGTAGAAATATAAGGGGTAACATAGTTATGATGAGAGGCCATTAAAACCTAATGAATATTCATTCCTTTTTTCTCTTTCCCTTACCCTTCATGTGCATTTGACTTGAAGGATGACAGTTTTTCTACTCCTAATGTAGCTAAATGATCACAGCTTTCATTTGTAAAGTACAAACCACATTTGGAGGACTTTCACTCTCAAAGATATTCTGTGAGTGGATGGAGTGAGTGTCATTATTCTCATCTTCAAGGTGAGAAAGTAGGACTTAAAGGAGTTAAAGCTTTGTTTTAAACCCCATACCATGAGCTCTTCAATGTAGACAGTAAATCTTCTCAAGAGATAGTTAAAAAGAAAAACCAACTGAAAATCTGGTAGGAGAGACACTGCTGATTACTCCAGGCTTCCAACAATCTTGACACCCCTTCCTAAGCAAACTCTCTTCTATCCCGGTTTAGTGCTTCTGAGAACTTGCACAGAGCAATCTGACCCATGAATTCACAGGAACGTACCAGGGGCTGACAACGGCTTAATATACTAACAGTCCACACTATTGACAGTTTAAAGAAACAAGAGTTAATACTGCAAGGCAGAGAAAGAGAAAAGATCGAGTCCCAAATGCTAGCTCTGGTCAATTAGAGGTAGAATCCCAGTACTGTTTAGGCTCAGAAGAAAGGTCCCATAATTCATTGCTGATGTCTGCTATAAGTGGCTGAGCCAAGAGAAGCAGGATTTCCCTAGTCCCATCATCCCTCAGCTCTAATCCCAGATTCTTCAGAAGCCTGCTAAAAAAGCTCTGTCTTTTATCTAATACATCTTCCCCCAATCCTTCAAGATATACCCTGTGGTCTAGAAATGGTAAAGTGGATCTACACCAGAGTTCTTACACAAGTGCTAGCATCTCTCCTAAGTATAAGTTTTCTCAGGAAGAACACTAACAGAGATACTGGATTCAACAGCACTTCAAAATTATAAATACAACTCAGATATGATATGTAGCTGCTATGAGTCCAGCAGGAGGGGTAGGAGTCTTCCAGCATTCTCAGGTGAACCCTGGAAATAGGGAGTAATTTACTTAACCTAAATTAAGGAGCAGGTTTGGTTTCTAAGGTCACCTTTGTCTTTACCAGTCACTTTCCTCTTACTCTCTGCCCTCCAGGAGATGAGCTAAACAAGCTATTCCTGCAGCATTTCCTCCTCCTCCCAAGTTGGGTATTGGCATCATTATCTGAATATCAGCAATAACAGATAGGAGCAGTAGATACCAATGTTTCATTACCTTTGGCGCCTCTGGGGATTGCTGCCCGGATATTTGGATTCACGTGGATTTCTCTCTCCGAGACTGACATTGGAAAAAAAAAATGAATTTGCCTTAATAGGTTAACCACTGCAGGCCTGGGAGTTAGAGCTCCCTCTTGTTCTTTGTATTTCTCTGGATCTCCTGCTAGGCTATGCCCAGTGCCATCTAATGCTATTCACAGCAATACCAGCCTCCTATTTCCATAACCATTCCATTGTCTGTAGCACTAAGAAAACACTTACCACCCTGCCATGTAAAGATTTCCATGCTCCTTACCTGTCTTTCAAAATTAGCATACATTCTTATCACTCACCTTTTGCTTCCAAAAAACCAGACTATGTACTATATCTTACATCCTTATTTGCAGAGTCCCCCAGGCCAAGCTGTTTGCTCTCCTTGAAATATTCAAACCCTCCCCTGTTCAGTGCTACCCCTATGTGTCACTTTCACAAGGTCCACTGTGACCTCTCACTAATGGTTCCTCTTCTTTTCAATAGATATCTGATAATAGCACACACACACACACACACACACACACATACACACACACATATATATACATACATACACAAAGACGTGGGGGGGGTGGCTGTCTGTACATGAGCTCTATACTCTTTAACTTTATATCCACACTCTCATTTAATTATTGCAACAGCCCTATGACTAGGCACCCATACTGAGCCAGTTTTATAGGTACACAAGATAGAGAAATCAAGGTATATACTTATAAGAAGACAACCAGTAAGCATGGGAACTGCTTTTAGGCCCTGCTTTCTGTCTCTAGGTCCTATGCCGAGAATGTCCACCCCAGGGTATATCAGGTCCACCTTTGTGCTCCAAAAGTACCTCTTCTGTTGACATAATTTATATTCTGCTGGTGTGAGATCTCACTGTGATCTTGCCTCCAACCCCTGCCTTCATATAAATTCTTGTATTATCAGAAAGAGGACACATCTTCCTAGTTTTTGTGACTCCACCCAGAGAAAGTGCTGAGTAACTCTCCGGATTTAATTAACCACCTCTGATTTCAGTTTATTTCTATGCTCTACATCCTGAGCCTACCTTCTCATAGCCTAATCTGCTTAAATGTTTCCCCTAGTCAATTCTCCCACAGCCTATCCCCAACACCACATGCTTTCCCTGCATCTTCTTTACTTGAAATTTCCACTCTTGATCCTGAATCATCATTGCCTTCGTACATCTTGTTCTAACTTTACAACTATTCTGGGAGTTCACAGGTTGATGTACCTTCCTAATCTTGATAGTTCAACTTGTCTTTTCCTGAGCAGAACTAGAAACACATATAGGGGCTGGGAATTTGGCCTAGTGGCAAGAGTGCTTGCCTCATATACATGAAGCCCTGGGTTCAATTCCTCACCAGCACATATATAGAAAATGGCCAGAAGTGGCACTGTGGCTCAAGTGGCAAAGTGCTTGCCTTGAGCAAAGAAGTCGGGGACAGTACACAGGCCCTGAATTCAAGGCCCAGGACTGGCCAAAAAAATAAAAGAGAGAGAGAGAGAAACACATATAACTGGTAATTAATCATGCCCATTATGTGCTGGATTCTATATTAGGCAATGTAGGGATTTAAGGAGTATAACACAAACATAGTCCCTCCCTTCACATGGTAAATCATTGCCTGTGTAGAAAGCTAACAAAAATGTCTAGTAGTTTGTGTCCAATGGGCAGTCCAGACAGATGTGATCAAGGAACTCGGAGAAAGATGAGAGCATGATGTAGGTCAGCTGCATAGTGGGTTAGCTCAAGTTAAAGTATACCTGGAGGAAATTGAGCTAAGTAGAGGAGTCCTATCAGGGAAAATAAAAAGGAATAGCAAGTATTCCAGGAATGACAATAAGGGAATAACTTGGTGTAAATATGAAACAAGAATGCCTTGTGAAGGAGATGCTAAAGGGACAGGTAAGACAAAGAGAATAGTGACAGGGAAAATAAAGGTATTGAATATAATTTTAGAAGCCTTGTTTCCATGTGAAATGTCTCTCAAACTCTCAGTTAAGTGAGAGATTATGTAAGTCAACGACGCTGATGTGGCCCAACACTGACAAAACTAGGGTTGTGACTCCAGGACTTAAAGTCCAGTAGTCCCTGAGGACAGTCTCATGACAGCCCTAGTGAGGTCACCTATACTTCTAAGAGCTTGAATGTATTTATCTCATGAGGGTGGAGGAACCAGGAAGTTTAAGATTATAGCCAAATCCCAGGATCATGGTAGAACTTAACGAGATGCTGCAATTCTAGTGTTTAGCACTGTGCGAAGCACATAGGAAATTCTCAATGTAAATTACCTTTTATATGAAGCACAGGGGTAATAATACTTCTCCCAAAGTGATATGTAGTCTATGCAATTAAATAACAAAACCCAAACCAAGATTTCCTGGGAGCAGCAGTCTATTCCCACCTACATCTATAGTACAGACACAGTGCCTGCCAGCCAGCCACAAATGTGTAGCTCCTGAACTCTCTAGCCCAGAGCACCATCCATCGTAGATATTTAATAAAGATTTCTGAGCTGAATGGATTTAAATTGGATCAAATTTAATTGGATCCTTTGTTTAAAATTTAAAAGTCTGCCACTGAGAAGAAGCTGAATGGAATATTTCTTGGGTATGGGGCTTGTTAATTCTAGTGATCAGACTTGACCTGTCATTCATCTGTATTGGTAATTCCCAACAGAATGCCCTTGCTGGGTTTTCCCTCCTAGACTGCCAGGAGAGTTGATTGAACATAAAAATCACAGTTGGGGTTGGGGAATCATCATCTGCGATTACCTCCCTGGGACAACAGACCACCCAATCCTCCATGCAGAGAAGATAATCAGCCTTAGGATTTCAGGAGAAAGCCCATTTCCCACCCACGTTAAATCTCAAATTTCTCCTTCAATAGGAAATCAAAATGTGTTTTCCCCAGGTAACACAGAAACCCATACCCTCATACCATCATGCATTATATATATGCACATTTTATCCTCACCCGTAGACAAATTCACATATTGGTATACATTCCTTTCCACATATCTAAGCAGATAAGCATGAATGCTTACATAGATATACAAACACACACAGGCACACAGTCAATGTTTTAAAGAACCATCTAAAAATCTTTGAATTTCTATGACTAGAGAAAGTTATATAGGTAAAATATGTACCCGAAATTCCTCTTTGTTTCAAACATCACATGGCTAAGAATTCGGAATCCTGAAAAGCCACTAAGCTGTTTCTCCATGTTTTAAGATAAAGGGATAAACCCTAGAAAGGTGAAATACTTGTCTGAGGTTGCCCAACCACTTAAGACACAGAAGCTCTGACTTCCTAATCACTGTTGCAGTGCACCCTAGCCCAACTTGGGGCACGATAGGCTTCCATTCAACTTCCGAGAATAGTCCTGGAAAGCTTGCTTTTTCCAGACAAGTTTGAATTCTCTAGGCCCTTCATTATATGTTGCCCCTGTAATAGATACTGAGCTGATACCCAGACTCATTTCTACCTGGCTTTGCTTTTTCTCCATCTCAAGGGCTGAAAGCCTAGAAACCTTATCACCTGGAACTCTTGACCAGCTGCTGTTTAGAGGCCCTCACTGCAGCTGAATGTAGAAAGTAGGAAGAATCCTGATTCTGCTAAAGACCATGGTGAAATGTGAGCAACATAAAGCTCTGGCAATACACTTGGCCATCAGGGATAGGAGCTTAGAGGCTTCTGATGGTGTATCAATGGCAGCAACATTTGCCTGCTGTGGAACTCCAGCCTTAGAAGCCACACTGGAAAACCACACTGTTATTTTTCTCCTTCAGCTATCCCAATATATATGTGATCAAGTGCCAGCATTAAATGCTCATTTAGTTGAAGTATCTGGAGCCTTCTGTACTTTCACCACACCATAAGACTCACAGTATGGAAAAAAATGTTTCTTAATTAGTTCATTATAAATCACCAAAATAATTTTTCATTGTTTTTTTTTTTTTTTGCAGTATTGGAAAATTGAACTCAGCCACATGGGTGCAGATCATAAGTTAGAAAAAGAGGAGCCAAGGAAAGTCCTAGAACACACTTTGCCATCACTCATAGAATCACCCTAGGAAATTCATCTTAGCACTTGCAGGCCTCCGATGTAAGACATAGATGACTACAAGGAGGGAGGGAGCACTGTGTTCCACAGCCAAAGTTCGGAGGTTGTGAGGGGGGAATAAACCATTGCTAAGGCAAGGTTTAAGCATAATGGCCAGACCAACTTCCATGCAATGCTTATAATGAGTATCTGTCTCTTAAATAAGATAGTTTACTTAAATAAAATAGCCCGAGCTCCTACCTCCTCAACAAAGCAGAACCTCAGCATGCACTAGAGGTGACTGTAAGGTAAAATTGCAGATCTTATCAAGATTACAGCTTTGAAATGATGTGTGCCTTGTGAAGTTATTGCTTTTTGCTTTGTTTTGTGTTGAGAAGGGAAAAACTAACAACAACAACATATCCAAACCTTTAAGAAATCTAATTACATGTTTGAGTTATAGACTGGGTTTTAACAACAACAAAAAAAATTAACAAAAAGGGGGCTCATTAAGAGTCTTTTGTCTCCAAAACAAGTGTGCTTTCGTAAGCCATAGAGCAAGCAAATTCTAATTGCTGGCTTCATTATACAGAAAAGTCTAAGTGTAACAATCAGAAGCCTTATTACACATACATAATTGAGTTTCATTGCAACTTATGAAAACATAAACTCTCTTAAACACACTTGCAGAAAATGTCGCATCATCAAATCAACACTTTTATTATACAAAAGTAATTGTGTTTAAAGACACCAAACATATGTTACTTATACCAAAAAAAGATGAGTTGTACTATGATTCAGAAGTCTAAATCTTGAATCTGAGAGTAATGTTTTGTTTGCAAATGCAGGGCAAAAAATGGCAAATTACAAAGTTTACTAATGAAATGTAAAGGAACTTTCCCTAGAAATACTTTATTTTCCTTTTTTTTTTTTTGCCACTTCTGGGCCTTGAACTCAGGGCCTGAACCCTGTCCCTGGTTTCTTTTTGCTTAAGGCTAGCACTCTATCTCTTGAACCACTGTGTCACTCTCGACTTTTTCTGTTTTATGTGGTGCTGAGGAATCGAAACCAGGATGTTGTACATGCTAGGCAAGCACTTTACTGCTAAGCCACATTCCCAGACAGCAAAATTTAAAAATTTTAAATTCCTTTTTCGGGAAAGCTTTTCCACAAGCCTACTTTCTTCTGTGCCTTGCTCCTTCCAAACCTATTTCTTGTCGGGATTCTTTTAAATTTTTTCTTCTGGTTTGAAAACTTTCTATATCTAGTCTATTTCTAGTTATTTTCATTTCTCTTTGGCCAGTTCTAGTCATCCTTTTGATCCTAAAACATTCCTTGTTCCACTCACCCCTCCCTAAACTCCAATGTCTGCTTCCTATACTACCAACTCTGGCCAGAGTTTCCTCTGGAAGACTTCTCTCCTGCTCTACCCACAGGAATCTCTTAGTTCAGATCTAGAAAAACATCTCTGAAGAAGAAGGATGCCCCTCAAAACAGCACATACCTGGAACAATCAGATTGTTCTGGGAGCTTGGGCTCACCAGTGAACAAAACGGGAAAGATATCATCTCTCGGTTTATGATCTAGTATAAGCAGAAAATTAGACAACAAATGAAAATCTAAAATGTTATACAACATACAATACCAAGTATTAAAAATATAGGAGAAGAAAACATGGTAAGGTAGGTTCATGAGAGATTTCATGGTTTAACATTAAAACCTTTTGAAAGTCTTATTGACAAGGAAAGAGTTGAGGAGAACAAAGAGCTATGAAGGAGTTGAAGGAGGGAGCTGTGTGGCTCTCTGAGAGGAGTTTCCTGCATAAAAGGAGCAGATGTTACAAAGGGTGGGAGTGGGACTCAGGGAAGCTCAGTTTTAGTGGAAGTCACCAAGACTGAGCACATAGGGAGAGTAATAGCAAACATAGTTGTAAAGTATAAGGGCTCAGGCTAATGTAAGAAAGACCCAGAGGTACCGTTAGAATTTCAGATTTGCTGTGAGTGAAATGGGAGCTTGTAAGGAGTGATTTAGTATAACTTCCAGTTAGCTATTTAGTCAGTTAGTTAACTAGTTATACATTTTGGGAGTATTAGGGTTTTGAACTCAGGATATGCTGTTTGCTAAGCAAAGACTCTATTATTAGAGTCATGTCTCCAGCCCTTTTATATATATTTTTTCAAATAAGCAAGGATTCAGCCTCAGGCTATAATACTTCTACCTCTGCCTCTTCCTTATTGGTGTTTTAAGTGTGTGCCCAAATGACTGACCTCTGTAACTTATATTTTAAAAGAATTTCTTGAACCACCAAAATGAAATAGATTCGATGAGGTAAAGACAGGAGCAAGGGGCTGGAAAACTACCACAAAGTTACAAAAACAAAAAAAAGGGAACAATGAATAAAACAAAGTTTACAGCAACAGACTTGGTAAGAACTGATCCAAATATCCACACATAATATGACCAGTCAGTCTCGATTATTCTTCTCCCCTTCCATCCAGGTGCCAGATTCACCTGCCTTTCAAAAATACCTTCTTCCAAAACAAAACCGCAAAGAACCAATAGCCCCCTCATCAAGTGGGCTAAAGACTTACAAAGAAACTTCTCTGATGAGGAAATGAGAATGGCCAATAGACATATGAAAAAATGCTCTACATCACTGGCCATAAAGGAAATGCAAATCAAAACAACATTGAGATTCCATCTTACCCCAGCAAGAATGTCATATATCAAGAAAACTAATAATAACAATTGTTGGAGGGGATGTGGCCAAAAGGGAACCCTACTTCATTGTTGGTGGGAATGTAAACTGGTTCAGCCACTCTGGCAAGCAGTATGGAGATTCCTCAGAAGGCTAAATATAGAACTCCCCTATGACCCAGCAGCCCCACTTTTGGGTATCTATCCAAAAGCCCACAAACAAAATCACAGTAATGCCACCAGCACAACAATGTTCATCGCAGCACAATTTGTCATAGCGAGAATCTGGAACCAACCCAGATGCCCCTTCATAGATGAATGGATCATGAAAATGTGGTACATATACACAATGGAATTTTATGCCTCTATCAGAAAGAATGACATTGTTCCATTTGTAAGGAAATGGAAGGACTTGGAAAAAGTTATACTAAGTGAAGTGAGCCAGACCCAAAGAAACATGGACTCTATGGCCTCCCTTATTGGGAATAATTAGTACAGGTTTAGGCAAGCCATAGCAGAGCATCACAAGGCCCAATAGCTATACCCTTATGAACACATAAGATGATGCTAAGTGAAATGAACTCCATGTTATGGAAACAATTGTTATATCACAGTTGTAACTACTTTCAACGTCCTATGTGTATGTGTAGTTTCTATTATTGATGATGTTCTTGTATCACCTTCCTATGGTTGTACCTACACTATCTCTGTAATCTTATCTGAGTATATTGGAAACTGTGTTTACTGGTATTGGAAGTAGGAAATTCAAAGGGAATACCAAATTTGAGAGACACAGAGTAAAAAAAAAAAAGAGAAATAACTACAAAAGCAATACTTGCAAAACTGTTTGGTGTAAGTGAACTGAACACCTGGGGGCGGAGGGAAAGAGGGGGAGTGAGGGGGGCATGAGGGACAAGGCAACAAAGAGTACAAGAAATGTATCCAATGCCCAACGTATGATACTGTAACCTCTCTGTACATCAGTTTGATAATAAAAATTTGAGGAAAAAAAAAGTTTTGAAAGAGAAAACAGATTTTCAGTAATAAAAAGGGGAACTAGGAATGCATATTTTTAAAGAAGATTTAAGATATTCAATAAAGAAAAATAGTATAAAAAATATCCTCTTGGAAGTCTCTTCAAACCTGTTATCTTTGGCTAAATTCTCTTAGTTCTGAACTTCCACAGTACTACAGCCATCTCATTTTCAGAATCTGTCTATGTCAAAATTACTGATGTTATTGTCTCTCTCCATCAGAATGTTGCTACCTTAAGGCTAAGCTGCCCTATACTTCTTTGTATGTTTAGAAAGCAGTGTTTATGAGTGTTCAATAAAAGCCTGATGATGGAACAACACAGATGTTCAGAGTATGTTACCCTATCTGTCCCCATATATACATCAAATTCCAGTATCAGGAAATTCAAACAATGGTCAGTTCCCAGAAGCAATTATCTACACAAGAGCCATGCCAACTGGGTAGAGCTAAGGAGAACAAAAGAGAATTCCTACCACCCTTTCCTAGGTCACATAGTTAACGAAAATCATAATGATCAGTATTTGATGTATAAAATACCTAGAAAAGACATGAGGCTTGGTTATTGATAACTTTCTCCTCACTCTGTTAGTCAGTAGTAAGATATAGTGAAAATAAAAATGATACCTACATTAGACAAATGAGATTGACAGCAATTGGGGAAATTACTCACATTCTGAGCAGAAGGATATCATGTACTGTACAGACATCATGTACAGAGATTGCCATTAGGAATATACTGAACAGGCTAGGATTACAGGAGGTGAGTTTTGCAGTAACAAAGGCATGAGATAGCCCCAAATTTCTATGAGTGGATGTAATTGGCCAATTAAAAGAAATTCACGAGGGAGGAGGTAATAAGTTTGACAAGCAATGTACTCACTACCTTACTGTAACTGTAACCCCCATGTACATCACCTTGACAATAAAATTAAATTTAAAGAAAGGATTTCACAAGAATGGCCATCATGTTGAAGACTTGGTACACAACAGCCAGTCTTGTTGATAAAGGGACTAGCTATACAGGGAGGCTTTCCACTTAGTGGTGAGAGTAGGAGAATTGATAGTCAGGCCTTCAGAGGTCTATAATGCTTACAGATGTAAAAGCAGCATTTAATATTGCATGTTGATTTCAGACAAATTTCCAAAATGGAAGCAAAGGAAATGTGCAAATATAATATTAGAGGGGGAAGAAGATGGCAGACAAAATTAGGAATGGTTTGCTTCTTGGGGTCAGCATTGAAATCAGGAGTTATCACTAATGCAGGGTCCAAAATATGACTAATAACAGAAGATAGTTTGGTAACAAACATAGACAATGATTTAAGTCACAATTTCATAGATAGATCAATGAACTAATTCTAAAACACCCTGGGTAGATACATCAGGGAATCTGCAATATATTCCCTGCCTTACTGTGAAACTTCCTGGAAAACTGAGCAAAGCTGATCTGGCAGTAGGGTAAATGTGTGGGTCCAAGTGGGTGGCTGACACCAGGATGCCTGGAGAAAAATCCTGTTATGTACTTTATATTATGTTCAGAGCAATATTCTAGAACTCCCACCACTAATGTCCTCATATTACCAATGCTTTACCATTTCCTGAACTACAAATTCTCTAATCTGTTGGTGAATATCTCCATACTAACCAATTCTACTTACATTTCCTTGGCTTTTATTTCTCTCTTACATGAACCATCCATTGTTAAACTCTACCTCTTGGGGAAACAACCTTTCAAAGTAACAGAGCTCACAGTGATGATGCTAGGCAATTAATGTTCAGCAATAAGAATTTTTTACTGGATATCAACTCACTGCCAATACCATACTGGGAGTTCAAAATGCAAAGAGATGCAAGATAAACTCTTAGATGAAGGGGCTACAAATCTTACTGTGTAACAGAGAATGTTCTCACATAAATCAGAGTGATATAAGGTTAAAAGAAGTAAGATAGGATGAAGGGTAAGAAGAGGTCATTATTCAGACGCATTTGTAATATAATTGGGGTGGGGCGGAGACAAAGGGACTGATTTTTGGCCTATTCTTCCTCCTTATATACGGTTAAAAAATAAACAGAAATACTAGTTTCTACTTTTGTACAGCAGGACCTGACACTATTTCTTACATTGCTGACTGATTGACTACACAATTAACTGATACATTGATGCTTGCTTTCCCCTTTGGAATCATTCAAATATGCCTCTTTCTGTTCTTTCATATCAGTAAATTTCAAATTAACTCATCTTAAAGGGTCTTATCACCCTTGGGAAATTTAGTATTTCTAACTCAATATTCTACCTTCTCATGCTGGGAGGTAGATATTATTACTATAATAATTAAGACCATATTAATTAGATTTTTTCAATCACCTGGATTTCAGAAGACTCCACACTAAGGACTTCAGTAGCTATGTATGGTATAAGGTATAAAAGACCTGGGAAAAGCCTCTTGACCCCAGATATTGCACACAGCTGGACTCCTACAGTGGCTAACATTTGAAATGAGTCTAGTCAGATAATACAACTCTTACCTATGCAGGAATTGCTTTTGGAATATGAATCCCTGTAGTACAGTGAAAGGTAACCAATGTGTGTAAACTTGAGATGTAATCTGTGAACTTTTCAAAGAACTCTTCCTGTGCACCAGATATTCTGCTGTCTACCATGGTGGGGGGTGTAATACTGGCCTAGCTCAGTCCTCACCATCAAGCCCATCAATATTCTAGTTAGTAGAAGAAGGTTTTCAGTCTCCTGCTTTGTATATTTATAGAGAAACAGCTCATAATGAAGTGACAATCATGAGTATGATTGTGGGAAAATGGTTTAGTTCATAGGTCTTGTCACTAAGGGATGTGTGGTCTTGACTACTACTCTGATCTCTGATTCTTTATGATGATGTTTAGCTATAGGATACATTTTGAACACTCTCAGTGACATCAGAAGAAACAGAAAGCAAAGCCAACACAACACATTGAAAACAATAAAGAGGAATCAGAGTGTCTAGGAGATCATCAGAGAGAAGAAGAAGGAGATATTGAATATCTGCTCGGATATCAATCCGTTATGGTCTACTACATCCCACTATGTTTGACACTTTGTTTAAATTTAGGGTATCTCTTGAGATGTACATCACAAGCAATCTACTTGAGAAAACAAACTATATCCCTTGCCCACTGCACCAGTTTTTTGCTATAGAATTATTTTCTGTTGTCTCCTTGTTTATTTTTCAGTAAGGAATGATACCAAAGCATAGAAAGAGAATCTTCTGCAAGCATCTCCTTTACTTGGGATACTATACCTCTTATAATCTTTGCTGGACCCCTGAGAAGTATGTATTCGGCTGCCTATTTTACAGGTCAGGAAAATGAAGACCCATGAGACTAAGCAATTCATCGAAGGCTCTTATTCAGATGTATGTGAACAAAGATTTGAACCCTGAAAACAGAGCAAACGCTCATGGTGTGCAGTTGGAAGAGGTCCTGACTCTCAGGTACTAAATCCACATATGAATAAACTGGGCTTCGCTTCACCATAGTCCTTCCTGCTTTTGCTCACAAAGCTGTCGGCCCACAAAACCCAACCACTTTATCAAATCTCACACACACACACACACACACACACACACACACACACACACACACACACACACACACTCCTCTATGGCCAGCTTGTCAGCAGTCATACCATTCTCTGGGAAGCCCATGGGAGGGATAATTCCTTGGCAAACACAGAAACACTGGCACCCGTGTAACTGCTAACTACATTCCCAGAGGATTTTCAGACAAGGCCAAGCAGGAAAATAAAGATAGATAAATCATTGTCAACCAGAACTGCCCCTAGAGGTACATATGACATTCACATGTGAAGCAACTCTTGGGTGTTACTGTAACCCTTGCTGAAGCTAAAGAGGGGTGCTGGAGAAATTGCTCTAAATACATCAATTTTGGAGCAACAGAATGTTTGCAAGAAGAGTTGGACTTGCCAGTGACACACAGATATCCTGTTCCTTTAGCTTATGTAGACACTGTAATAACTTACCTTGAGAGGAACAATGGTATCTCTTAGACCAGAATGTTCTTGAAAGTCTCAGAAAAAAATGATCACTGAACTCTAGCCCAGATCTACCACATATCACTTCTTCATATTCTTTCAAGTATTGAAACAGAGATTCACGTGGCAAGCAGCACACTGGTGGATATCAGACCCAAGAGGGGAACCATATAGGCAGAACCGAGGGACTACATTAAAAAGACAGCATAAATCTTTCAGAGCAGCACTATGTCTCTGTCAACAATCACATCAGGTTGCTGAATGACTCTTTTCTGCTGAGGTAAGACTAGGGCTATACTCGCTATGTTATCTTACTGTCACTACAATCCTAGGAAGTATTATTTTTTGTCCCTACCTTACAAGTAACTGAGTCTGAAAGTCAAGAAACCATAGCCAAGTTGCCTAGCTAAACAGTGCTTTTAGACCCAATCAAACAGGCCAGGTGAAACCTATGATCTTTCCAGAATTTCTGTCTTACAGGCTGATATCTTCAGTGGGCAATGCTGGTGGTAGCAGCAGTGGTAATGTCAGCATTGCTCAACGTTGCTGTCATCATTACATAAAATGTTTCCCCTGTGATTGTGGATGACAGAAAGCACAGAGCAACTATGTTAGCTGAGGGATTCTGTATATGAAATAGCAATGGGTATTATATATAAAAGCTATCTCGCTTAGCTCTTCCTGTCATCTGACTGTTGCATTTACTCCATGTACTACTTGTTTATGTGTCAATTATCACTCTACTCTAACTTAAATGTAAATTTCCAAGTGGAAAGTGATGTTTTTTCATTCAATATACCCAAACATTTAAAAGAGTGCCTAAATCTTGCTCAAATGTTATCATGCATGCATGCATGAATGAATGAATAAATGAATGAATGAATGTATGGTATGGTGTGTTTCTAGAGGAATCAAGACCATTTCCTTTTACCCCATGGAGCTCCCTTCTTGAATACCATCCAGCCTTTCCTGTCCCTTAGAATGCTAGGGACTCATACTAGCATTTTTGTGGAGGTGGTATCTCTTCTTGATTTAGCATACTTTTGCTCTAGCTGTTTATATTTGTGTAGAATGTTATAAATGTGTAGAATTTCTCTACTAGAAACTTTGTCTTATTGTTCAAATACCACAAACTTCCTCTATATCATGTTCATCCATAATGTAACTCTATATCATGTGAGATATAGGAATATAGAGAAAAATTGCAAAGTGACAGCAAGGTTCTGGATGAACACAATATAGAATTACATTATTGTTAAGTAAAGGGGTTTCTGGATGGTCAGTAGGCATCAGCTATCCTGACTGTGATTCAAAAATTAGGTGGAGATTAGGCTAAACAAACTCTAAGATGCCAGACAACTCTGAAACAAGACATTTCTGTGCTTCTCTTTATTGTACTCACTTGGGAATCCTCAGAACAATCCAGAAATATCCTCAGTGAGGCCTAGATCCAGCATCAAAGGCCACCAATTTTGGCTACCTCCTCCAAACCTCCTGACTTTCAATCTAGCCATAGCCACTCTACATACCTTGTTAAACTTTTCCTCAGCCTCCCTGAAGACTCTCATCAGAGACAGCCATCGCCTTTGTCACTTTGTGCCCTCCCTCCCCACAATTCTTATATCATCATTATGTATGTGCTGAGTTTGGGGACCTCAGAGCCTGCACTGTGCTGCATGCCCACTAATAACATGTGAAGAAAATCAAGATCCATGCATGCATTAGTGGCTATAGACAGAATACCTCACCACAGAGAAATGTGCATGTCCTCTTGAAGAACATTCATCACAAGGTAAATCCCAAAGAATTCCAGGTTCATAAAAATGGATAAGAAAATATAACAAAATGCAATGGAAACCACAGTTAACACTGGAAGCTGCAATCCAGTTAGAAGGGAGGACTACAAGGTCCTGTTTTTGTAGTTCTAATTGCCAAGCAAGACATATGAGTGTATGTGTATACTTGTAACGTCTATCTACTCTCAGTAACTTTATGTATAGTTTATAGAGTTATGAGAATATAGATATTGGTCTCCATTCTCAGTCTTGGTAGTGTCATTGATTGGGATATGAGGAAAGCAGATATCCTTCAATAATTACAATATTAGGAAAATGATTATTAAGGTATCTGAGATTAACAGGTCAGAAAGAAAAGACTCATCGTGGTCACTGAGAAGATGCAAGCAAATTCCTATGATAAATTGTGCAAAAGGCAGAGCCACCAGAATGTCTGGTCTCCCTTAATCAATGCCTCTTTCAAAATCATGGTGTGTTTGAATTTTCTTTTCTGTTATAAAACACCTAAGGAAAAAATGTCTGGAAGCAGAAGTGAGGAAGTGACCAAGAATGAGGTATTACATTCAAAAATTTGTCCCCTTAGTTGCTTACTTTCTCCAGCTAGGCCTTGTCTACTAAAGTTTATACAACTTCCCAAAAGAGCACCACCAACTGGGTACCAACCATTAGTGCCTATGGTTCATATTCAAACCACAATATTTAAATAGCAAGGAAATCTTAGAAATAGGTTGAAGTATGTTTAAAGAAGTGGCCATAGTTCTCTCAGACTCAAAAAGCAAGATTCCCCAAAACAACCAGTGCCCCAATGGTGAAGTAATAATTACCTATTAGTGATAAAGCTATATGAATTATTTTAGCTAACTAACCTTTGCAAGTTGGAGCAATAACGGAAACATTTTCTCTGAACACAGTGAAGAATTGCATAGCTCATTCACATCATACCCAGAATGGAGGAGACCAAAGAAGCAGCTCCTGGGCCCTCCCTAGTGACACAAACACTAGTCATGACATGGCTCAGAAGGTTCCATAAGCACAATAACACTTGGACTTATATATACTCACATCAGGTGAGGCAGGAAAACTTCCTGCTGCTTCCTGTACAGACTGTCTTCCATCCCTGAATTTAAGGCTATATAGGTTGTGACAGGAGCTAAGGGAAGATACTGATGGTGAGCTCATGCCCAATTCTCTGAGACCACAGCTTTCTCCTAAAGTCACTTGGCCTTAGACATCTTACCCAGACTGCTTTAATAAGTGGCTCAGGATTCCTCTCGCCTATGTTCTTTGTCAAAACACTCTGCCTTGATTCCAAGACCACATAGTTGCTGTCATTGGTGACAGGTTACCAATGTAATGAAAAATGTCTATGATAATATAAGGGATCAAATGAGGCATTGATTGAGATTCTCCTATGTACCTAATACAGTTTCTTTTTTTTTCACTGAGTAGGCATATTATTCTGACAGTAGATGATTCCCAAATATACTTCTGGCAAACCAAGGGCTCATGATGGTAAAATCGAAGACTGATGGGTATCCGCAGTCTTTAGGGACCAGAGTTTTGACATCATACAAACTGGTTGTCACCATCAACACTCACTTGTTTCAATTAAAGCATGTGTTTTATACATAGAAAAAATATTGCCTATTCTTACACTGTACCAGGCAGTGGTAAGTGGCTGGAGAGTTGAGACAAGTATGTCAGCCTGGCTCTCAGTCATAGGCCCTCATTAACCACCCTTTAGGTCCCTGGGTTTTCTTTTTTTACATTAAGCTTAATGAACCAGTTTTTAAATTTTGCTAGCTGGACTAGTCTAGTCTTACAAAACTGGGTAACCCTTCCCCCAGCTCAGGGGCTTTCAGCTCCACTGATTGAGTTGCATAATTTGATTTAATAAATCAGGAGAATTTGCAGTGGGTTTTGGATGCTTTCATTAGGGAAGATGTATGTGGTATGGCTGCTGTTTGGTCGTGTGTTTAATTAAATTAATGAATTAGTGTCTTTGGTGGTAAGAATTCTAGGCGTATAGACCCCTCTTATTTTTTTAGCCCTCAGGCTTTACTCTGGAAGATTTCTATGTTAAGCACAAATAGATTTTGAGAAAAGAGCTAGAGCTAACTTGTTATTCTCTTAACAAAATTGCAAAGCATAGTAACCCTAAAGTGAAGGGATATCATCAGCTCCTACTTTTGAAGTTAGCATTATTGAACCCACCAGCTCCATGAACTCATCTGTACATAGAACCCTCAGTGCCTCAACTCACTTCTCCTCTACTTTACATCAAGACATTGCTCTCACATCCTCATTCTCACCGAAATGGCATGTGTTGTACCACCACCAGGAACCCAATAAGGACTTAAAATCTGTCCACAGAGAACTGAGTCAGAACCTTCAAGGATATCCAAATTTCAAGTCCCTTGAATAAAACAAAAAAATATTTTCCAACCTATGTACATAAATTAACTCCAGGTAGTTTATCATACTAGTATATCAAAATTGTTGTTTTTCTCTATTATTTTAGAAATAACGACCAGAAAACAGTAGTGCATATATATATACATATACATATATATATATGTTTCGTAAAATGCTAGATTTGTTTTGAATATTTTTTTACCAGTGGTTGATTGATGGTTGAGGAGCTCATAGATACAGAGGAATGTTTATATTTCATGTTGGTGTGGTATGCTGGTGCTCACCTATAATCTCAGCACTCTGGGGATGGATACAGGAAGATGGAGAACAGCCTGGGCAATTCAAACTTACAAAGACAAAAACATCACCTTGTGACCCATCAATGTGTTCAGTTTGTCATATAAAAAGTAAGTTTCAGAAAAACTAAAGGAGGAAACACCAGTATTATTATTGCAGATCCAGAGAGCAGAAAAGAAAAAGGGTTGTTTGAGGTTAGCATTTTTGAAGCCTCCCTTTACTAAAGAGAATGCCCTTCACCAGCCTAATGCCAGTGATGCCCAGTGAAAGAAGTAGTGCATCTAGGCATCTGGCCTGCCCAAACCCCCTCTTGTTGGACTCCTCCCATTACTCGTGTTTTCTCTGACTAACAAGCTTCTGGAGTTCTGCATAAAGCAAATGAAGCTGTAATCAAGGTCTTTGTCACTCCCACATTTGCATGTAGGAAATGCTGTAGATTGGGGACAGCTCATCAGTCCTCAGTTTGCTCAGAAACTGGTTTTATTTTTTCAAGAACAAAAGAAAAATAAAAAGGGCCTTGGGTGTTTTGAGACCAGTTTTGGAGACACAGCAGACAAAAATATTCTAATTCCTCCTTAGTTTACTTTGTAAAATATATGCGTCCAACAATGTCAAGGACTGGACTCACAAACAAAAAGAGGGCAACTCTGTTTGCAATGCTACTGGGTTGTTTTGTATCTGGATCTGGAGTTGCAACCCTGAATAGTAGTCAGTTCCACAGGCAAGGAGACCCTGAAATCCAACTACAACAGCAGAGCTAAAGGGCACATCTTCAAGGGAAAGAAAGATGCCAGGCCACACAACACACACCCAGGAATCAATTGAATCTATAAACTATAGCTTCAATTTTTAAAACATATTGTAGAATCATCTATGTCTTATCTGTGAGATTAAGACACATTCATGGCTTTCAAATTATTCTGTGGCACCACTTACATTTTCTAAACAAATATAAAGAAATCTTATGTGCAAATCAGATTCAAAGGAAGCTTATAGAAGTTCCAGGGTTGGAAAATCTTTCCTATAGTCATTCCTGGAGGCATCTCCAAGGAACATTTATTAATCAACTCTGTTGTTACAACAAAAGTAAATCTAAGGCAGATAACTCTATAAAGAGAAAAGGTAGGAACATTTATTTATATCATAATTTGTGAGTTTTCAAAGGCATACTGTCTACAACGGGAAGGCTTATAGTATGAAACAGAAGTCAAAAAACTCTCCAAATATTTTAGAAGGTCTGCCCCAATGACCTAAAACCTTTCTACCAGGCCCCACCTCTCAAAGCTTCTACTACCTCCCCAAAACATCACACTGGATATCATGTCTTTAATTATATTAAATGTGTGGAGTACAGAATTAAACAAATAAACCTAATCCAAATAATTCTAGAATATCTTCTAGGACACTTTCAAAGTTATTGTGCCAGTTCTTGAATCATTTAGAAAGTAATCTCTCTGATTACAGCAAACTCTTAACTGAGCTACTGAGGTAGGCTTCAAACAAGGTGAGAAGCTTTTAGATCATTCTAAATAGAAAAAAAAAAAAAGGACTAGGAAAGACAAAAGCCTGTCTGGGTAGCAGGAAAGATAAACATTATGAAACAGTCACCTTTTCTGCTTCCCAGAAAACCAATTCTGTTTCTCCATGGTGGTGGGTACTGGTGATATTAGTCAAGTATTTATAGCTGTCTAGATTCTGGATTCATATTGGGATTGCTTTTCTGTTCCTCCCTCATGGTCAGCTGCAGCTATAACTATTTCTGGAAAATGATCTGTACTGAGTGCTCATTCTACCACTGATGCCAGGCTCAGCAATGCTTTGTTTCTGTAGTTGTGAAAGCAGCTTCCTGAATTCCAGAGGAATCCCTTATCTTTCCAGTGACCCATGATGAATATGTAGCATGAGCAAGGGAATTCCTTGTTGCTTTACATCACTGAGATTTGGAGGTTATTTATTACTAATGAAAACTTAGCCAATCAAAAATAACACATTCCTTCATGACAGCCCCACAATTTCCTAAGACAAAGGTCAAATTGATTGGATTAATATAAAGAAAGCAACTATTCAGTTCACTATTTATGACAAAAACATGCTCTCTTCATGAATTCTAAAAAGAAGAACATGTCTGTGTTCTCAGAGGTTTATTGTCTTGGCTGAAAATATACATTTCATTATTGAGAGGCATTAGGGAATACTTTGATATTGGAATATGAAGTTACTTGCTTTAAATGTTGATGATATTCCACACTGAAGGTTGTTATGAACTGAATGTCCTTTCTTCTTCTCCAAATGTATATGTGGGTATACTAACCACATGTGGATGTAGTTAGAATAGGAAAATAATTGAGGTGAAATGAAGTCATAAGCATGGAACCTTGCTCGGATAACATTAGCGTCTTTATAAAAAGGGACAGAAGAAAGTTTGTTTATTTTCTTGCTATGTCTAAATATTGAGGGGAAATACATGAAGGTATGGAGAAAAGATGGCTATTTGCAAACCAGGAAGAGATTTTACCAAAAACCAACTCTACTAGACCTTGATTTGGGACTTTCAGCCTCCAGAATTTTGAGAAAATAAGTTTCTGTTATTTCAGCCACCTAGCATGGTATCTTTACACAGATAAAACAGAGTAAAAGACTTTAGCCTAGGCTTCCAGAAGATCTTCTGGAGGATACAGTACTTTCTCTGGCATTAAAAGAGAATGCTGAGAATAAGCATTAATGTCAGTTATTTTTATATATTATCTCTTTTCAATTTTAGTTTACATTTTAACTTTCTGATTGACACAAACAATTGATACTACTATCTATGGGGCAGGATGATACAGTAAAATAAGAAGAATGAAGTCCTTTGACCTGTGGAGCAATAAAATAACACTGTTAACAACAATGCAATTTAAATCTCAAAATAGTTGAAAGAGAAGAAATGATGTCTAAATGATGGATATGTTAATTGCACTGATTTGATCATTACCCAGTGTGGACATAAACCCAAACATTCCATTAGTTTTCATTTTAAAACAATATTCAGAGAAAGAATTATCATCTCTTTTACAGAAATGAGGCTTGAGAGGTGGAGGGTAGAAAACACACAAAATCTACACATTGTTCGTTCTCTTTTCTACCGCATAGTGCTTCATGAAAATGATTTCAGAGGCAAAAGACAGGTGAGTCTGGCTCCTTGAAGGTTGTCATTTTTAGGGACAGACTAAGAAATGAGACTAAGATGTGTGCCAAGAAGCAATGGGAAATATAGTGATTCATAAAGACTTGGATGATATTAGACTCTACTAATCTACTACCTTCCTTGTTTCACTATAAGAAGATGTTATAGGAATTCCTTATAGAAATATCTAGATTATGCAAACCTGAAACTATGATCTTGGTATGAAGTCTGAGGACCAGTATACTCTTCATCATCAAGTGTACTTTCTGATCATCTTCAATATTAATCCAATTCACATGTGAAGTTGTCCTACAAAGCCCCTTTCCTCTTTTTGATTTTTGGTTTACTTCTTTGTTTGACACAGCCTTTGGACACAAGCTTCATTTAAGAAAAACTGGGGGCTGGGGATATAGCCTAGTGGCAAGAGTGCCTGCCTCGGATACACGAGGCCCTAGGTTCGATTCCCCAGCACCACATATACAGAAAAACGGCCAGAAGTGGCGCTGTGGCTCAAGTGGCAGAGTGCTAGCCTTGAGCAGGAAGAAGCCAGGGACAGTGCTCAGGCCCTGAGTCCAAGGCCCAGGACTGGCCAAAAAAAAAAAAAAAAAAAAAGAAAAACTGGACTTCAAGTTGATTGATTTCAGAAGGCCAATCTAAAGAGACAGAGAATCTATGTGACTCATAGAAAATGCTCAAACAAACGGACTACCCATAATTTCTGACTCCCAAAAAAAGTAACTTTAGTAGCCCTTGATTAGGACATCTCTACAGCTTGTGTGAGAGAACAGAGAACAGTGGATTTCCTCTGCCCAGCAGCTGGCTCAGCCTTCTCTCCTGCTGCTTTTACAGCCTTTTAGGTAATAACCATTTTCTATTAAGACAAAGTCCCAAACCCTTTAAGCCCCAGCAGAGATGAACTTAAAAATAAGACTCCCCAGGTGGCTGTGGTGAGAAACTGAAACTTCTGTCCCCTGCTGTCCCCTGGGGTAGGAGTTCCTGCTCAGAGACAACAGAGATGCTGGGTTGTCTATGAGAATTAGAAATCTATGCACAATTGTATGTTAATATTTATTCTTCCAGGAAAAAAGACTGCAGAGGAAATATCACATCTTTTATCTGTCCAAAGTGTACAATCCTAGGGACCCTTACCTTAAGATCACTAGAGTCCAGAAAATCAAAGTGGCTCAGGAAAAAAGATGTGAAGACTGAAGGACTGGGTTTCAACTGTGGCTTGGCAATATTAATCTGTGACCTTCTGCTGGGATTGTGACTCTCTGCATCGTTTCTTTGTTCAGATTTTGCATCTCTTCCCTTGTAGAGGTAAAAATTAGAGATGAGGTCTATCATGAGGATTCAGTAGAACTACTTCTATCCAAGCTGGAATGAACTAATATCAAAAGAAATCTCTCCATAGTATGCAGTTCTGGGAATACTTTTCAGATTCGTATTCAGTAAAGTCCTGTGTGTTCATGAATCAGAGTAGGGACCACCAACGTTCAGGAAGGAAAGCCAAAGGAGGGAGCAATACAGTGATGGCTTTAGTAAGCCTCTGACAGATAAAGACCCAGAATTATCTTCTCAAGATGTGTAAGGAAGACTCATCTTGAAGGAGTAACCATTCCCAGGCTCCAGTGTAAGTTCCACGCCTATTCTCTTTGAAAATCCTCTCCAGAATAACTACCTCTCCAGTTAAATGAAAAGTAATACCTGATTAGCATTCTACATAGGACAGTAATGAAGACAAAAGGTAATCCTGAATGATGTCCAACTCAATGTGTATGAAACAATTCTATAAAGCTTCAAGGGCTAAAAATGAAAGAAATAATCACCAGCATCCACATTGTGAACTTAATCATCAATCCACATTGAAGTCTTCACAGAATTAAGCAGGCTGTGTTAAAGACAAGTGCTTCCTAGATAGGCAAAAATGGTCTGGCCTCAGACAGTGGGAGATGAGCCATCTGTTCCCTTCCTGTTTCTGTCTATTCCCCCAAAACATATACAGAAATATCACATGATTCTGTGTGTGGGATATCTTTTCTGCTATGATTAGTGTATGTTAATTACTTTGTTTTAAATATTTGTAGAATGATACTCATTAACAAGCTCTTTATGCCATTCCTACAAGGAAAGCCTCTTCTTCCTCTCCTCTTTCTTATCATGGTGCTGCTGTTTCCCACTTGCTCAACACTCCCAGACTCAGTTCTGGGAGCAGCTCTGAGCACGAGGCTGAAGGAGTCCAGGACACCACACTGAGGTGCATATCTATGCTATAGTCCCTGCTGATGTTTCTCTTCTGACCAAACACACCTATTAGAACCCTTTACTTTGCCCATCCTTGCTTTTCCACCTCCTCTGCTTCTAGCAAAAACTAGGCGCTTCCTTGTAACTTATCATTCAAAGTTATCTCAGAGGCCATTATGCAACATTCTCTATGCCTCCGCTCCTGCCCCTACAGCCCATGCTGTCTCCTCCATCCTTCTGTACTCTCAAAACTCATGGAGCCTGAGAATGCTGACTAGGGGAATCATCATACAAGATGAGACAATTATGAGACCCAAGGGGATATTAATGACAAATACCAGGACAGCAGGTATAAACGAAATGTGTCTAGGGATAACTAGATGCCTCATCAGGCTAAGTCTAGGCTACAGATATTGTCTTTCACCCCAGGATTGATAAAACAGCGAGCTTACAGCTCACTGTAGAAACCTTCACCTGACTATCAGGAGTTGCTCAGGACAAAATTCACTTTACTTCTCTACCCAACACAGTAAAGGGTCCTAACAGGTAGTGTTGGTTGTGGTTCTCCTTGGAACAGTGCACATAGACCATTTACAAATTTTCATATGCAAAGGAAGTAATTACTGACCTTGTTTCTAGGGCACCTAGCACTCACTGGGAAGCTTATCACCAGTTCTGTTCTCAACAACTTATCCCTTTATTCTGTGTCTCTGAAAAACATATTAATTAAATTTAACAACTGTTGTCTTTATTGATTCAGGAAAGTATTACAATGTACAAATGTACAATGTACAAAGTATTATACTGGTGGTTAAAAAGAAAACATTTTTCTCAAAGTTCTAGTGGCTGAAAGTCTGGGGTCCAGATGCCAGGGTCTTATTCCAGCTTTCAAACTGCTGACTTCTCATTGTACCCTCACATGGCATAAAGAAGGCTCTCTGGTTCCAGTGTAAAGGTAATAATCATATTCATTAGCTACCCACTCCTGTGACCAAATAATTCCCCAAAGTGTCTGCTTTCAATGCCATCATGTTGAGAGTTAGGAAAAAGGTTAGGCTTTCAATATGTGAATTTTGGAGCTCTACCTGAAGTCCATCACAGTTGCTAAGGATGCTTAAACATCCTTGAAAACTTACACAGGAACACATCTAAGGGCAATATCCTCCATGCTAAGTGAGCCATTCATCCAGGAATATTAGTAAAGTGGGTCAGGCTGAACCCACAGCCATAATGAGATGACTAAGAATCTCAAACCAAGCAGCAAGAACTGACTCAGAGATGGGAGTTGGAATTCTAAAGCCAGAGTCCCCACACCCTGTCTCCACACCTTGACCAATGGAACAGGTGGCCCCATTGTGCCCAAAGCACACAAGGTCACAAGACCCAGGGTCATTTTACATTACATTTTATCAACTAATGCCCCTACAAATAGGAAATCATATATATGCATTGAGTCAGCAGTCTATCTATTCAGGAAAAAATAGGTTTTCTGAGACAATGAAAGTCATCAATTTACCCTGAAATTTTACTGAGAGAAATTCTGCTTTATTTGAATACAAATGAGAGATAAAAGATGCTGGAGCACTCTATTCTTCCCTTTATTAATGAAGTAGGATACATAAAAGGCCCATTAAAATTACATAGAAGCCTCATAAGCATCTTTCACATCTTACTCAGTCACTTTTCTTGTCTCGAGAGCAGCATTTCCATGACAAGGTGTTAACTACCCACACGCACACATCCTGTTACACATCCACTTACATATTCATTCATTACTTCAATGGGCGGATCCTGACCTGGGCATTGAGAGTAAACCAGGCAATGTCCTTGTTACTGGAACCCTAATCACACAGAAAAATTAAAGTCCCTGCTCTGAAATTCCAACAGCTTAATGGAGAAAGTAAAAGAATAAATAACTATGTTGAAAATGAACTGTACAACTTGTGGGGGAGGGGGATTGAGAGGAAAAAAAGTGGGAGAAAATGAGGGTAAAGGGGATACTGTTCAAAAGAAATGTACTCATTACCTGATAGATGTAATTGTCACCCCTCTGTACAACACCTTTACAATAATTTATTTAAAGAAAAGGAGTAAATAGACGATTTGGACAGGGAACTCCTTTGGTCCTAGAACAGTTCACATAAGGAACATTAACCCAAACACAGGGCAAGAGGATCAGGAAAGACTTCTCGATTGAAACTTAAAAAAAAATAGGACTTCCCTGGTGGAAAGGAGAAAGAGAAAAGTAAACAAGAGAAATGAATGAGCATAGTGTTGCCTCTTGCTGACAGAGCTTCCCAAGAGGCTCATAGAAAGCTTGCAGGAGTTCAGTAAGAGTGCAGAAGAACTGTCTAAAGGGAGCCAAATGGAAGGAGAGGAAGAGGAAAAGGCTCCAGAGAGACAATAGTAAGAAATGAGATAGATAAGAAAGCATCCAAAGCTAATCTGGAGGAGGTGATTCTCCATCTGGGATCTGAAAGTCAAGGCTATGCTGAATGCCCATGAGAGTAAGGTGCGTATAGTTATAGACTCAACTTCTACTCAAGCTTCACCTTTAAGACTTGAAAACTGCACTGTGATTGGAAGAATGCCAGACCTGCATCCAATACTCAGAATGTTGATGGGGTATAAAGCACTCTCTTAAGTCATCTCTCTAATTAAAATAAGAGAGAAACATTCATGCTCTGGAAAACTCACCTTCTCCCTGAGTACATAAGTCATCATCTTAAGACAAGAAGTGACTGAGCCAGTGCCCATATATCCTTCTTGGTATTTGGTTTCCTACCTAGTTACACACTCTAGGCCACAGGCAGAGAGCACATTCCTGAGTACATGTAGCCTGAGATTCAAACCCTACTATAACACTGGCTGGTTAGCTTTGATTCAGTGATTTAATCTCTCCAAACCTCTTTCATAAATGAGAATGAGACTATCCACTGTACAGGTTGACCCTTGAAATAAAGTGCAATATATGATATCTGTCCAAAAGTGGATTGGAGTTTTAAAGAAAACAGATGATAGAATGCACATAAAGCAAAGCATATAAAGTATCATTTTGACCAAATGTCCAATAAAGAGTAAAGAACCTTTCTCCAACTTCCCTTGATATTTATGCAGTGGATTGGCATCATATTGCCAGTGAGTTAAGTAGGGCTTCGGGAAGTAGTTGTTCTACCTCTGTGAACTTCTATGGCTAATCTGAGAGAGGTGAGGATAAGAGGTGTTTGAGAGGAAAGCATGAACTGAGAAGACAAGTAATTGCAAAGTGTGAGGATCAAAGACATGACTATGCATGCATGTCTGAATTGTATATGTACCTGGGTGCATGTGCATACATGTATACATGTAAGTATTTGCATATTTTATGTATGTGCTCATGTGTGAATTTGTGCAATGCACACATGCCTATATGTATAAAACAGAAATGTAGTATATGCAGTTAGGAACATGGGGTGAAAACTGATGAACTTCATATCTGGGCTTCGCTTGAAAAGAACTTTATAGACAGGGAAATGCACAGCATATCAGTCTTACAGAAGGAGGGCAGCTTTAGCCAAAGTGCCATACTAGAGGGAGCAGCAATCAGAGCAGGGAAAAAAAGAGTGAGTCTACAATGGTATGCTAGGTAGGGGCAGGCCACAAAGATGGGTAAAGAAGGACAGTCACTGACAGTCACTGAAGGAGTAAAATGGAATGTGGAGAGAAGGAGTTAACAATGATTCAAGATGTGAGGCAGAGTCACTGGGGAAATGTGATGCCACAGTGGAGAGTAAAGATCAGAGCAATGTGGGAAAAAGCCAAGGCCAAGCAGTCAGTAGGCTTTTTTTGGTTTGGGGGCAAGGGGAGGGAACCCCTTTAAAGCTATTTATTGAAGTTTAAATCCTCATAAATATATATATATTTATATATATATAAATATATATACATATTCATTCTCCTGGGCATTCTATGATGAAAACTTTGTTCCTGAAGGTCTTGGAGGCTCTTTATTTCTTCAGAGACCTTCTGTTTGAAGGTGAATATGGAGGAGAGGTAATACCTTCTTCTTAGTTAACCAATGGCCCAGAGAGAAGGTAATGTTCATTAGTCATCAGGCCAGAAAGCTCTCAGAGGAGGACAGGCCCCCACAGAGAGAGATTTGTGTGAGAGCCACAGAAAGCTACAAGCAAACTGTGACAGTGCTCTGGGGGCGCAGAGGAACGATCATGTCACACCAGGGCAATCAGGGGCATCCCCATGAGGCCCAAGCATTTAATCTGGGTCAGAGAAAGATTGAAAGAGGAGGCAGGGAGGGGGTGTGCACGATGGATTTTGCCAAAGTCCAACCTTAGCACATTTGGGACCAACAAAAGAGCAATTTCCTTAAACTCCAAGCACATTCTGCAGATATTATAAATATGGTTATGGCTTTAGGCTGAAACTGAAGGAGAGATGCATTAGCTCAACTTCTTGAAGTAAACAAGGTAACCAGCCCCTGCATCTCTTTGCCTCTTGCTCTTTATCATCTTGCAAGGCCATATACATTCATATTGTTACAGCCACATTCTCTAATGAGTGAATGGACCCCTGATCCTTCTCAGGCAATTATTCTATACATCTACACAGGAGGGAACAGGCAGCTTCAAGACCAGGTTCTATACATTGCTTTTGGATGCACCCCTCTACACTCCACCAAATGTACCTGACAGATCTCCAGATAACATCAACAATTTTTCACTGTCATTTCTTTTTTTTTTTTTTTTTGGCCAGTCCTGGGGCTTGGACTCAGGGCCTGAGCACTGTTCCTGGCTTCTTTTTGCTCAAGGCTAGCAGTCTGCCACTTGAGCCACAGCCACTTCTGCCCATTTTCTGTATATGTGGTGCTGAGGAATTGAACCCAGGGACTCATGTATATGAGGCCAGCACTCTTGCCACTAGGCCATATCCCCAGCCCCTCACTGTCATTTCTATTAATGCAGTTATTTAATTACAGTGCATGCATAACATGTGGCTTTGGGACCCAGTGCATAATCTCCAGCAAATTGTAGCCGCAAGTAGCACTTAATGATTAAGGATCAACCTATTTTATGTTGTTGTCATATATAGAGCCTTTGGAAATCCTCTAAATAAACAGCATCCTAAAAGAGAGAGATTTCAGGTCTTCTATAAAAATAGTTAACCCCAAGGGTGTGAGTGATGGTACATACCTATAATCTCTGCTACATGGGAGGTAGACATCAGAAAGCTCTCAGTTCAAGGCCCACTGAGGAAAAAGTTAGGGAAACCCTACTTTAACCAACAAAGTTAGGCATACTGAACCTGTGAAAAGAGCTGAAAGTATGGCTCAAGTAATACAGCAACTGCCTAGTCAACCTGATACCCTGAGTTCAAATGACAGTACCATAGGGGAAAAAAAGATAGTAAATCTCAAATTCATTAATTCTTGACTCTGGAATAATCACACTGTTTTACTGGAAAACTACTTGATTTTCAATTCCATTTTATTTTGTACAGGGTAACATCCATTCATCCAAGAAATTTGTACTGAACACCTGTCGTGAGCCAATAATTTTTAGCTCATTATGATAATATGCTTATTTCAGCATCACATAAAACTATAAAATTTTGAAGTAAAAAACTACAAACAATGCATAGAATGGCAAAATCAAGGGGTTTGGAAGAACTTAAAAGTCTAGAATTCCAGCCTCCCTTCTGAAACCTGAGTGCCCTTTCCTACAGCCCTGTATCACCAAGCCTCAGCTTCGGCAGCAAGACAAGAATATGTTCTTTAAATACCAGCCAGGTTGCTTTTAGATAGGATTAAACAAGCTCTTCCATGGTCCCTTAGTACTCCCCTTAAATATTTCTTTTTAGCATATGTGTTTTTGTGTGTGTGTGTTTTGTTTGTTTGTTTTTGCCAGTCCTGGGGCTTGGAATTCAAAGCCTGAGCACTGTCCCTGGCTTTTTGCTCAAGGCTAGCACTCTACCTCTTGAGCCACAGCGCCACTTCTGGCTTTTTCTGTTTAAGTGGTTCTGAGGAATCAAACGAGGGCTTTATGCATGCTAGGCAAACATTCTACCACTAAGCCACATTCCCAGCCCCCCCTTAAATATTCTAAGACAAAATAATATTTTAAAAGATCTGATCTCATCCAAGAACCAGTGGCTCACACCTATAATCCTAGCTATTCAAGAGACTGAGATCTGAGGGCCATAGTTGGAATCCAGCCTGGACAGGAAGGTCAGATTCTAATCTTCAGTTAACTACTTGAAAGTCAGAAGTGGAACTGTAGCTCAAGTAGCAGAGCACTACCACCTTTGAGCAATAAAGCCCAGAGAGAGTGCCCAGGCCCTGAGTTCAAGCCCCAGGACTATAAGTGATCCTAAGTTGACAATGGAATTCAGGGAATCCCTGAAGATGCAAAATCCTCATCCAACTCTTGTATCTTTAGTTCTTATGCCCAGTTGGCTGCTATCTCCATATTTCTTGAATTGGGCAAACTGATCTAGATAATGTACATCTTTCTGGGGGCAGAAGTATTTTGTTTTGCTTCATTTTCAGTGTATGCACAATCATACTTCCTACTCCATAGCGTATCAACAAGAGAAGAGGCTAGATTGGTAACTGCCTTAGTTCAAGCTACTATAAAAATTATCATAGCCTGGAGGGCTTATAAACAACAGAAATTCATTTCTCACTGTTACAAAGCCTGTATAGTTTGGGTCTGGTGAGAGCTCTCTTCTAAGTTGCAAATTACTAAGGTCTTTCTTTGTGTCCTCATTCATATGGAAGAAAGAGAGAAAAGGGCATCTGATGATCCTTCTAGAAGGGCACTTATCTCCATTAATGAAGGGTTCACCCTAATGGTCTTCTTCCTCTCAAAGCCTTACCTCCTCTCATAATCATAATTTTGAGCATCAGGAATTCAACATGTGAGTCTGTGGAGAGGACACAAAGATTCAGTCCCTAATAATAGCAAAATTATATATTGTTATACTCATGAATGATCATCTGTGAGGTAAACATTGTTTTGTAATGAAATTTACACATAATATCTCCCTTTCATTGGCTGATTTCATACCTCAATATATAAGCCATTTTAATTAGGTTTTAATTATATTCTGCAGAAGAGTTTTATGTCCACTGATTAGTAGCAATAATTTCATCATTATTACAAAAGATGATATCAAAGCTTTGTGATAGAATCTTATTTTGTTAGTGTATAATAGTTGTAAAAAGAAAGGGTTTCATTATGCTTTCATAAACATATGGAATACACTTTGATCATATCCATCCTCCATCATCCTGTCTTGTATGTTTTCCAATTGCTTTTGGTCTTCTCCTCTTTCCAAATAGTGTCTTTCTACTTTTGTGTCTTTGTTTTTCATATGTATTCTACAAATGAGAGGAAACATGCAATATTTGTTTTCAGAATCTGAATTACTTGACGTAGTCATCTCTAAATCCATTTATTTTCTGGATATAAACATGGTTCTATTCTTCTTTGTGGCTGAATAAAAATCTATTGTGTATTTATGCCATATTTTCTGTATCCATTTATCTGTTTTTCTCAGATAATTCTGTAACTTGGATACAGAGAATACTGCCACCATAAACATGGATGTACAGATACCTTATTTGTATATTTCCTTGATACTGTCAGGCACAGAACAGGTATGATAGTTTTAGTTTTCTGGGAATCTCTCAACTTATTTCCATAGTTGCTGCACTAATTTACATTGCCACCAACAGTGTGCAAGAGTTTGGTTTTCATATATTTTCACCAACAATTGTTACTGTTTATTTTCTTGATGACAGCCATTCTGATTGGGGTGAAATGTAATCTCAATGTCATTGAGAATCCATGTATTTATTGGCAAATTTACAGTCCTGCAATAGAGAACCACCTGTGTAATTTGCATATTTATCAATTGAATTGTATATTCTTTTGGTGTTTAGCCTCTTTAGCTTTTATGATACTCTGGATATTAATCTTTTCTCTGATGAATAGGTAGCACAGATTTTCTCCGTTCTGTAGGCTGTCTCTGTCTCTTCACACTATTGTTTCCTTTGCTATAAAGCAGTAACTTAAATGGTGCAATCTGTTTGTCATACTATTATTTCTCGAACTATAAGAGCCCATAGATTTACATTTTGATGGTAGATTTGTTGGAAAAATTGTAACTTTAACTAGATTGATCAGAATGGATCACTTATACTGCAGAAAACAAAAGTGAACTTGGATAAGAATAGAAATTTATATTCTAAAGAAATTAAAAAGTAGTAGGCTTGCTATAGAAAATAAAGAGTCCAAGAGTGCAAAGGTGAAAATGTCATATTCAGAGAATATAGCCTGGATTTTATGGACAAATGTCTCCTTGGAGTGGAGGCCTTGAGACAAAAAGCTTGACAGTGGTTTTGGGCACTATATAGTCATACAAGGGAAAGCCCCTGAGCCCTACCTTCCCCCCTGCAAAAAAAAAAAAAAGGGGGAAGGAGAGAGAGACTAGTCTTATTTAGAGATCAATACTGTGTAGAGTGTAAGGAAAGACAGAAGCTAACTACCACCTGATTGGCACAACTCTAGAGTACTAGGACTATTTAAACTGATATCAATATATTTCTACTTGCTGAGGTTGGAAACCAAATGTATATAAAAAAACATCCAAACATATGCTGACAAACTACAACCATGGATCACTCATGTATCTGAATATTCTGTTCTTTGTTCAAAAAAGAGATCTACTTTTTATTATTTTAATAAAAAAAACAGGCTTGTGTTGAAGAAGAGATCAAGAGCTGTAGAAGTATCTAAGTCGTGGAAATGTAAACCCTGCTCACTATAATATTCAGTTCAGTTGCTTTTACCAGGCCCAGTTAATAAGCAAACCTTCTTGTTAAAATGAAAGGAAGTTGGCAGAGTCTGATGAGAGTAGGAAAATCTGATTTGGGAAGACAATGGAAGGATGGAAGAGTTTTCTCCTGTATGCTAGGCATCCTTCTAGTTTTGAGAATATCATGCCTCTATGAAGTACTGGAAAACCTCCCCAGTCATCCTAAAACCACAGTTTCAGCTATATGCCTATGTTGTGAATTCACTTTATTATTTTTAAATTATTTGATGAACATACGTTATCATCCCCACCCAAATACAAAGTTTGTTTGTGTTTTCAGTTATACTCCAGGTCCTATTAGCCCTAAGCCTTCCCCATTTTCATATCAAACACATTCAATAAAGAGTAAATGTGAGGCCCACAGAGAGCCTTGCTAGCTCCATGAATTCCACACAGTGCAATATGGAAAGGATGGAAATTCACTAAGAAGATATGGTTAGCAGAAGCCAACTCAGAAAAAGAAAGGATGCTTCTAGCTGTCAATCAACTAATATTTGAAGATTTAAAAAATCTGTATTCTCAGTTAATAGAAAGAACTATTGCCTGCCCTTCCCCTCACTAATCCCTCAGCCATGAGCATGTGCAACTTCAGGCAGGAATCAGAAACTTGAAAACAAATCTAAGTGGGTTTGCTGAAGATGTTAAGGATGTGTGGAAGAGAAGTCCCTTTGGTAGATGTAGATAAACAGTTGATTGAAACGAGAGAAACCCATGAATAAGTCTTAATTCCATTTGGAAAATTTTCTCACATTCATCTTTATACCTCTATAACTTAGCCCAGTGACAAATATAAGTGATCTTATGATCCATGTACAATGGTTAATCAATTAATGGCTACCAGAAACTGATTCCTAAACTCCATTTGGGGCCAGCTATAAATGGATCTTAAGAGCAGAGAGGACAATGGAAGGAGTTCTGACTCTCTTTTGTTTGTTCAGCTCTGTCTTCTGTTCAAGGGAAAAAGTCAATGACTAAAGCTCTTAGGAAAGAAAGCCGGACTGAAGCTCTGCCAACAGTCAAAGGGAAGAAACAGGATTTGAAATGGAGAGCTTCCTTCTGCCCTGTTTCTCAAGACATTGGCCATAAGTGAGAAAATTACACCAAAAACTATTTTTATTTTCTTTCATTCCTTCCTTCCTTGAATCTTTTTTGTCTGCGCTGGGATTAGACTTGGAGCCTCACCCTCACACATACTAGGTAAATCCTCTATCACTGGGCTACCGCTCAGCCAAAAATGAAAATTTTTAATGTTGGACCTCAGGTCTCAATACACATTTGAATTGAATATGATGAAATGGAATGAACAGAACTTATCGCCAGGCAGAGACCAATTTCAGCTAAAGAGACGGGACTTCCAATAAGACTTTCAGATTGACTTTGGCCCAGTTGGAACCACAAGCTACACAAACATATTGAATTTCTCAACAATTTCCGTAATCATAGATGGCACATGAAGGTCACCCCTTCCTGCACTTGCAGCTCCCTCCTGGCACATGTTCTTTTCTTGTACCACCTGCTGTTCTAGGTTGTATGTATGAATTTTAAGGGGGAAAGTATCCAACTGTGAGAAAGAAAGAAAATTTTTCCATTTTTCCCCCCTTTTGGGCTCCATGAGAGCTATAATGCGTTAAGAACTATCAAGAATAGTCAGATAAGACAAAAGAGAAGCCCAGAGCAGCCTTCGGGCTCTCATCATGGTGAAAGGATGATGCTGGAGGCTTCAGCACCAGGGAGACAGGATGGAGAAAACAGGAAGGAGCTTAGCTAAGTGTTACAAGTGGGGAGACAGGGGAAGACCAAGAGGTAGGGGGGGAAGTGTACATGATGACCAAAAAGTGCCCAGGAAGTCTGTGACAGAAGCACATGTGCCCTTCCCATCGAATGGGGCTGTAATTACAGAGAGATTGAGCTGATGAGGCATAGAAGACCTTTTGTGCTTACATTTGCATCTTTCCACCATAACCATCTATGACAAAAAACATTAACTTAAACATGGATAAATGGCTGGGAATCTTAGGTCATTTTGCTGAGTGAGTGTGCAGTTCTTATAAGCGGACTGAGTTTATCTAGTTCCTCTATTATGTGAAGATCCAACTATGCTGTGTGTATATGTCTCTGAGCCCTGGGGCAGGTCTGTAGGAAGAAAAAAAAGATGGCAATCCGGCAATCCAAAACATCTGCCTCCAGACCAGATTTAGTAAGTGATTCCTCCTAGTACAAGTCAGCAATACAAAGCTACTTTGGTAAAAAGCAGAGGGTAAACCAACAGCATTATTAGAAAAACTCAGCCCCTGTGAGGAGCTCATGATAGTTCCGGAGTAGGGGGGAGGGAAGACTTGATTTCTAGTTTGACAAAAACACAGAGGTCACCATGACTTGAGATAGTAGAGACAAGATATCTAACAGGACTTCTTCTGCCCTTTGAGGACTAAAAGTCAGACATGGAGCTTGACCTTCCATGTAGAATAATAACAGACTAAACCAAGGCTCAGAGCTAAAGTGAATGTAGCAAGGGACAGGGCGCAGAATAAATGCCTTTGAAGTCCTCCATCCTTTGAGAACCCTACATACCTCCTCTTCTCATAGTGCTTTCCCTCATGCTACTGTTCCCTGTTGTTTCTTTAATGCTTGTTGAAGCACCCATCATTCATTGCCTTATCCTAAGGTTGACTGCTTGCCATAAATTTCTTACTAGATTAAACTCTGTATCATATACTTAAGAAGCACCTCTTCCATTTAGTGTTGGTTAGTTTGATTGTCCAACATACTAATGAATGATGGAAGATATGTTTGGGCTACCTGGTAAGTGGACTTCAACTTCCCTAGTAAAATCTGATTAAAGTCCTGAAAACCAAGCATTGTAAAGAAAGCCCAAGGCCAATCACTTCAGGGTTGAGCTGTTTCAACACATTTGCCCACTCAGGGTGTTTCATCTGCTTCTCTGTATTTTGCATGCTGGGTACAGGCCTTGTTCCAACCTTCTCACAGTGTGTTCACAGAAAGTCTGTATCTGCAAGCTCCTTCCCCACACATACCCTCATGCACAGAGAATTATCTCATGAGATGTAAGAACTGAAGTTACACTAGATTAAAACACTTACCTCTGATTCAATATATGGAGCTTTTAAATAATAGAAAAGTATGATCCCAACAAAAAAGGAATCATCCAGATAAAATTCATTTTGTATATGTATATATACATATGTACATGTATGTGTATGTATATATGTATAAATTGTGTGTGTGTGTGTGTATGTGTATGTGTGTTCCAATACTGGGACTTAATCTCAGGGCATGGGCGCTGTCCCTAAGCTTTTCCTCAAGGCTAGTATTCTATTGCTTCGAGCCACAAATTCACTTCTGGCTTTTTTTTTTTTTGGTTGGGGATAAGAGTCTCAAAAATATTCTTGCCTGAGCTGGCTTCCTCAGATCTCAGCCTCTTGAGTAAGATTAGCTAGGATTACAGACATGAGCCACTCAGACAGTAGCCACTGGCACTCAGAGAGAGACAGAGAGACAGAGACAGAGAATCAGCTGGCCTCAGCTAGATATGCTCCATTTACCCTGACAGTTATACTATCCCCCTCTATGTTGCCCCAGGCTGGCCTCCTCATAGTGACTTGCCCAGGCTCTCTAGCCTCTGACTTCTAGTGTATTGGCAGAATATTAGGGGGAAAAGGAGGGAGCAATCAAGGCCCTGTACTCTCAGCTTCTTCCTGCCCCACTCTCTGTCTTCTCAGCAGCTACTTTCTTCACCAAAGTTCTCTCTTTTACAAAGATAACTGCAGTCTCTCTCAACTCAGCAAACATTTTGCCTTCAGAACTTCCAATGTTTTCCATTCTGGGGAACGTTGACAACTTTTGTGGGTTTTCCAGTTTACTTCTTATCCCCATTTAATGCAGGGATTCTGTCTGACATAGGTCCTACTGACTAAATGATGATGGAGAAGAACCATTGATCAGTTTGCTGTTTATATTCCCAGAGCCAAAGTCAGCCTCATCTTCGAGCTCCAAGAAATACAGGGATATTTGGGTATTTGAACTAGCTGGAAACTTGTTCCTATGGATTATGTCAGAATCCTAAGCCTCTCTCCTAAGTAGGCAAATCAACTCATTCATAATAAAATTCATTAATAAAATTATGATGAAGACCATGGAAAACCTGAAAACTAGGCCTTGCCTTTTGGAACATACTAAGAGGAATCTTCTGAGTTCTGCCTTGGTCTGTATTCCTTGAAGCTCATACACATTACAGAAATGGTGGTTTATTTTTAGCCCAAGAGAGACTTTTTTTTTTTACTTATTCTGGTTTTAACTTTTTGAATTAGGAATGAGAATACAAACCTAACATGTAATTTTAGATTGTATGTCATCAAGTCTCTGTGTTCACAACTGGAATTTTAAACTATAGAAGAAGCTTCATGTTTAGTCAATGCCTTCATGGAAGTAGTTTTGCTATAGGATATCTGGGACATCCTTTGATGAAGTGGTGATGGTCAGGAAGACTGACGACCTCATGTTCCTTACAGGAAGTGCTTGATCTAGCATATGGGACTCCCCAAATGGTTAAAGCCTCCTATTCCTACATTTAGGAAATCATCTTTAAGGCTCCAATCACTGTCATTACTGCGCACACTCATCTCCTCAATAAGTATCTTTCCTAAAGACTCTTTCCCAATGGCTTTATCTTCTATGCCATGCAATCTCACTGTCAATGATTAATTCCGTATGCACAGTATGCAATGTGTACTTGGTTGTTAGAATGGCTTGCACATGTGCTCTTGTATGTGCTGGATATAACAGCCTTTGGAGACCAGAGATAGGCACTTGACCTTTTATGTCACTTTATCCAAATTCCAACTACTTATTTGTTTAAATCATTATATAAATTCAGGTTAATATTATCATCAATAGACAATGATGATGGCAATATTAGCTTTGATGTTGATATAATTCTTCAAGGACAAAAAAAAAATAACAACACTCTTTTCTTCCTCCTCTTAGAAAGCAATCTGGTTCTCCCAGTCAGTGGTTGATGGCAAACCTGGCACTCAGGATTTCTGGATAAGCTTACTAGATTTCCCTGAGCTTCAGGTAAAGTGTACCAGGGGTGTGTGGGGTGGCATGCACGAGGGCATTTGTATGCATGCATTCAGACACTTAGACTGATTGCCTTCTGTCTCCAACAGGAAATGATTCCAAGGTAAGGCACAGAGGGAGGCTGTGCCGGCTGTAGGTTCCTGGGGTACAACCATAACCATAAGGGCTGAGAGTTTGGGGAAAATAGTTTGCAGTATGGGAGATGTTCCTGCATTTGAGGGGAGCATTTCTTCAGGCCATTGTGGACCAATAAACAGTTCAATTTTTTCATTGTTCTAATTAATTTAATTAAGTTAACTTCCAAGGTGTGTTAAGAAGCAATGCCTTGGGTGATTAACTGTTCCCATATCAAGGTGTTTTCACAAACACATTTACCCTGATTAGTGTACACATTATTATGTAATTAAATACCTCACACAGAGGAATTTATTAGTGCCTCCTTGTCTCCTAACAAATAAAGCAGCCCTCAGAATCTCTTGGAAAAGATGATTTCAGTCACTAGGAGTGAGGGACCAACAGCTGTAGAGACATGCTGAGATCTAGACTCAGAAGAAATTCCCTGAATTCTAAGGGCTGCATCCTAAGGGCTGCTTCCTCCTAAACTCTGCTCCGTGTCCTGGGGCAGTGGTATTTTCCATGGGCCACTCTGAAGCAAATTTTCTTTTCTCTTCTCTTTACCTCTATTAGCGTCAGGAAGTCTATGACCTATCCTACCCAAAAGGCTTTATTTTATGAGAAGAGATAAAAACAAGTTCTTTGCAGAGAAAAGACCACCACCATTTCAAGCTTGGCACTGGTGGTTCATGACCATAATCCTTGCTAGTTAGGAGGCTGAGATCTGAAAACAGGTTTAATCTCCATTTAACCAGCAGAAAAAGTCAAAAGTGGAGGTGTGACTCAAGAGGTAGACCACTAGACAGAAGCAAAAGATAAAAAGAGAAGAAGAGGAAGAAGGAGGAGGAGGAGAAGGAGAGGAAGAAGAAGATGATGATGATGATGAAGAAGAAGAAGAGCAGGAGGAGGAGGAGGAAGAAGAGGAAGGGAGGGGGAGGGGGAGGAGGAGGAGGAGGAGGAGGAGGAGGAGGAGGAGGAGGAGGAGGAGGAGGAGGAGGAGGAGGAGGAGGAGGAGGAGGAAAACACAGGCAAATGTGTGAGACCCTGAGTTCAAGCCCCAGTACAAGAACCACTCATCCCCATATACACACAATTTTCTGTGTGCCTCCCTCCTAGCCCTCAGTAAACTTGCATTTTGTTTTGACATTCCTGGACTCCTTCTATTCCATCCACATGTGTTACATACTATCAACTTGGTCTGTAGAGTCAACCCTACAAATAATCTTAAGTGTATGTCTACCCCATATGGTTTTGTGAAATATTTATTTCCCACATGTAAATTAATCTCTGCTCTCTGTGACTTAGATACTATTGCTGTCATTATTTAGCCAGTGAGGATGCTGAGATATAAAATGCCCAGATCCCATATTCAAGTTGGCACCGCTAAGTCATGGATACAAATCAGGCCATATGGTAGAAACCCAGTACCTGGTCTCTGTTCTACTACCAGCCTCAGTCTCATGGCTTATGGGAGCATGAGTGTAGCAGAACTCTGACTTTCAGGTCTAGGGACCCTGAGGCCCACACTTTTGATGTGAAGAGCCAGGCATGTTCCTTTGCTTGCCTGCCCCATTCAATGCAGTGAGGCTCAGGAAACTTAGCCACCTTAGAGAGGATAAATTAAGTGACATTTCGGGGAATGTAGAAAATACTACTGAAGGCCAAGTGAATCAATGCTGAACGCAGAACAAAACAGTTCCCACCACTGGGATCAGACTGTTCAGGTTGGAGGCGGGGAGAGAGAATTATGTGAACCAGGGGCTAGCTCCTGAGGGAGCCAGGATTGATTCGGTATGATTGATGACTCAGGGACAGAATGCCAAGTCATCAATTGCCTCGGCTCATGCCACAGACAGCATCAAGATCACTTTTCCCTCGTGCCCAGTCTGAAAGATTTCTCTTCTGTTTGTTTGTTTGGCCTGGGGCAGGCGCCTGCTGGATTCAGCTGTGTAATGTTACCAAGGCATTCCATGAAAAGACAGGTGACAACACATGGCAAAAGGGTACAGATCTTGAAGGAGAAGCAGTAAAACTGTGAATAGGGGTAACAGCTCTGTGTGTAGCAAGGTGTGTGTGTGTGTGTGTGTGTGTGTGTAAGTGAAAGACAGTAAGAAAGAAAGGTGGCAACAGTACTACTCATAGTACTATATACATCACAGTAGTATACCTAGTGCCAGTATGTAATCTTTGACCAACTAAAATATTTTTTCTGGCTCAGTTTCTTCATAGAGTGAATCAAAATGATCAAGATGATACATTCTATCTTATCAGGATACTAAGAAGAGACAAATTTCTCCACAATTTGCTCATGCTAGCCTTGGAGTTTAAATTCCTTTCCTTGACCTTTAGTTTGAGTTCTTGGGAAAATTGTGATTTGCCTTATATCTTACACTTGATTGCACATGATTGGCTAGTCCACTCTGGCTCTCAATATGAAAACCCTATGCTTCCTGAGAAGAGAGACAACCAGACATTTTCTTCCTAGAGCTTCATAAGCTTGAAGCTTGTTAGACTGTGTGCTCTATAACTCCTCCACCTAATCCTACATATACATTCACATTTTATATATTATATATGGTATATGTATACATTTGTATTTGACCTATACATCTTATAAGTCAGATAGATAGTATGTCTACTGCTTTGGGAGACAAAAAAGACATTACAATTTCCCTTGTATGATTTTTGAAGACCTTCAAGAAGTATAATCCTATGGTTTTTAATATTAGGTTAAGAAAAATAGAGACAAATTTTAGTCCTTCACTTTCTATTTTACACTATTTACCTTGACAATGTTAATAAACTAGGCTGACAGGTAGAATAATAAGTCTGAGAATGAAAATCCAATGTAAGTGAAATGGTGATGATGGGCCCTTTTAAAAATTCCTTTGTCTGGATTATAACAGAAGTAATTCACATACACAGAAAAAGACTAGAAAAGAGAAGGAGAAAGAAGAAAATAATAAGTATCCACAAATTACCATTCCGTGCTGAGCATAATTAAATACTAGTCATAAATTTTCTATCACTACATCAGTCTCTGATCCTGTGTATATGTATGCATTTCATATTTGGACTCAGGCTAGAGTCTACTCTGAGGTAGAGCAATTGGAATTCCTTGTATCAGAAAGCAATTCTGCAGGAACTTAGAGGAACAATAAAGGAAAAGAAAAGTAAGTAAAAATGTAAAACATAGGCTCATTTTCTTCTTAGAAAATAATCTTAATTTTTGTAATGTTTCTCATGAGAGAATTGTAAGATAGAGAAATATGAGATGGCATAAAGACTAGAAGTGAATTCATAGCTGGATGTGTTGACTACCTCAGCAGTGTTGCAGGTGGTCCATAAAGGTGCTTCTCTACATCATAATTCATTCAATCACCTGTGCATCCTTAATTATTTGCTCGAATCTTGCCCTGCCCATATACAGCCCTTGAAGTCTTGAGGCCCAGGGTGCAGCAACCAAAGACAATTCCTACTAAATGGAATTCCTCTGACATCTTCCTAAAACCTTCATCCTAGAGGGGTTGGTAATAGGATGAATGAATGGTGATCCTAACTGAAGAAAAATCTCAACAGAGTACTGAGATTCACAGAGGAAATCTAAGGACTTCTGTGTGCGACTCAAAAATCAGCTCCTTGGGAATAGAGTGGGAGAAAAATGATTGAAGAATCATTACTACACTGAAATACTAAAACATGTACTAAGAACAACCCTAGGAATGGGGCACAAATATTACAAACACTGTCACTGTCTTTGGTTAATTTGATCTGTCCACACCAGGTTTGTGTGCTCAGTGGGATTGCACTCTGTTCTAGGTTGTGAACTTTCAAAGACATCTGAACAGACAAAGATGAATGCATTCCAAGGAAGGCAGACATGAGAGCCTTAAATCTTAGTCCTTGGGAAAAAAATATGAGAAAATAATTTGACTAGAGCAGAAAAACTACCTAGTCATAGAACCTGGTAGCAGAGGAAGATAAGATAGATATTCCTCTATAAACCTCTTATGACTCTGTTTCATAGTAGGTACAGATTTATCCTTCAAAATTCCCCAGAAAGCAGGTAGAGAATATGAGCTGTTACTGGATATCCCATAAATTGACTGGTCATACTTGTGAAATAATGGTCAGCATCTCCCTAACACCACCACCACCACCCCACACTTAAACAAAAATCTTTGAGAAGTCATTGCATTGGACTAAGCTCTTACAAGGAACTGCAATGTCTTAGACCAAACCATAAAGAAGTCATTCATGCTACCTACCATAGGAAAAGAAAATGGATTTACCATTAAAAAGGCTTGGTTTACCTTAGTAGGCATGATAAGAAAGTTGTTGATTCAGTTTCAGGAAGTAACTTAAAACAATCTATCCCTTTCTGTTCTATCTCTGCTTTCTTTGGTCCTTCTTTGCCTTACATAAGAATCTCTTGAGTCCTGGAATCCTCTATCCTGTTTCATACAACAAGACCTTGTCTCAACTCCTGAGGCACTAATAAAGGCCAAGTAAGTATTCAAAATTAATGGTGTTAAAATTTTGTCTTTTGACACCTTCTAGCAAGAATATTTGTGAAATCTTGGTCTTTAATGTGCAGGATAGTAAGGAAAATAATTATGTAAATCTGTTCAGAGTCAGTGCCACAAAGGGTCTTTCTGCTAGAGTCCATGATTTCTAATAGCTGCTATAAAACAGAGTACAGAAAATTTTTTTTGTCTTTTAGTTCTAGTTCAGATTTCATGGTATTCTGCTAGTCAAGCACACCTGAAGAACCCTATACTCAGGTGTTAGATATATAAATAAGAATGATTGTGTGTTTTGCTGTTTAGGGACTCACCCTCAAGACCTGTAATGTGTTCAGTGGAGTTGAAAACTATGAACTCAGTTCCAGCTTGTGAGACATCAAACATCAGGCAAAGCTAGGCAGGGAAGCCTGCTTTTGGAAGTAAGAAACTTAAAATTCCCTCACATAGTACTGTCCAACCTGTACTTCTGCCTCAGCAATCCATGGAATAAAACACAAGCTGTTACCCAGTCTCTATCTTCAGGTTTTCCAAGGGGTTCTCTGAACCCTAAGACTCATTCCCTGCCCTGAAGCCCAGTCAGGTCACCTCCTCACCTGATCATTGATGATGAATTCAGCTGAGGAAGAAATATCTCTGCAGAGCTAAGGCAGATACAAATCCAACTCAAGTTGAAGACCTAAAGACATGAGTTGTTAGAATGGAAGGAACCAACTGGCAAAAGTTTCAGCATCTCTTCAAATGAAGCTTTACTAAAATGCATATACTTATCAAGCAAATAGAAGCATCTATTCTACTTGAAGCAGTGAGCAGGAAGGAAAGAATCCAGAGTTCCCTCCTGCATCTTATCCTTGTCCTTAAGACTACCCCCAAGACTCCATAAAACCTAGTTTGGAAACCGGTGAGAATCATTTTGCATTTGGGAAAACTGAAGTGAAGAGGCCAGAAAATAACAGTCTCTTCTCCAAGTCACCATCACTAACTTAGAAATATCTGTAAGGCCTGACTACCACAGAGCTGAGACTCTACCCAGATCACATGGTTATGCCAAAAGCACAAGAGAGACTATCACCAATTAGGAATGAGTCACTTTCTCTTAGTAAGTAGACTTGGAGTTGGTTACATCTCCTTCCCGTGTAGAACAGAGTACACTGTGTTAGAAATGGTAGGAAAAAAGTTGGGGTGAGATGAGAAAAATTTCTGCTTTGGCAGACAGATTTTTTTGTTTTTTCAAATATGCTTCCAGGCCTGAAATTTGGCTTTTTTCCCCCATGGAATGTCAGCATTTTTAGTCTCAAGAACAGCTTTCTCAGCAAAAAAAAAAAAAAAAAAAAAGTTTTGGGTCCATGTAAGTTGTCTATTTGTTTTTCTTTCCTCATTTCCCACCCCCCTTTTATTTGGAGGAGGAGTACAAAATAGAAGTTTGAAGATCAATGAAAAATGGAGTGTCTATAATCTCCTCCCTCTGTCATGGGATTCGTTGTCCTAGAAGGGCTCCTTGCCTGGCTGTGTGAAGCTGAGAGCTGCACCTAGAAATACACACAAGAAGAGAATTTCCACTGCAAAGTCAAATAGTTCAACCCAGTAAGTGTTTGCCTAGATGTCTGTGTGACCCACAAAGCCCGGACACCAGGTGGAATACCATGAGAGCAGATAAAGAACTTCCCCTCTCCATGTTGAACTGTGTCCCGGTGCCCTGCCTGTAGTAGGTTGTGCTTTATATATATTTGGAAACCTGCATCATTGCTTATTTGTGAACTATGCTCACAATAGATTTTCAGTCTCCACAAACCAAGGCAAATGTTATATATTCTGTATGATCTAGCACTGGGCTGAGAACATGGCTAGCATGCAGAGAATAGTACACAAATGATCAAAAAATTAAACTCAAAGATATCTTGCTTCTATCACCATACTTCTTCATCTTTGTTCTCTTCCAAAGTTTCTGCAAGCTATCATTTCTGAGTTTTTATTTCTCCAGCAGCCCAAGAGCATGCATATATTTTCATAAGTTTCTTTGCAGTTAAATAAGACAATGTGTGGAAGTACAGCAAAAACAATCCTGAAATGTTCCTCTCCTTCTTTTTGTTTCAGCCTGCTTCTTCACTTTCTGGGGTCCTTTTTAGTAGAGTTGCATATAAATGTCTGTTTAGAGAAGATACTAGTCTCCTCAGGGTGTCTGACAACAGTGATGCCCTCCTGATCTTCTCTGTGTCCTCACAGAGGTGTCTGGTAGACAGACCAGCAGTCAAACCCTGGGAACTGGTGGTAGAGTTAAATGGAGAGACATATGGACCAGGGAAGCTGCACGAATGCAGAACCCAGAAGCCATTTAAAACAAACAATTAGGAGGGGCAGGTAAACAATCCACCAATTCATGTACTGAAAAGCATAGAGTTTAAAAAACACTAGTAAAAGTATAGCTACCACAGGAATGAGTAGGTATTGATGCCCTAAATATTCTTCACGAATCAAAGAAGCATATGAAACTAAAAAGGAGATAAAATCTGAGCATGCACCTGTGGCCATTCATTGACTTTTCCTAGCATCCTTCTGGATCCATCTTAGCTTAAAAATACCGCTTAATGGGCATCTTTAATCAAGCTCAGTAAATTGTAGCTCTTTACCAGGCTAACCTCACGGCTAATATGTGGCATGTACCTTAAGCCAAACTGATCCAAGTTCTTTTTTGGAATTTTCCCAGACTTGATAAAAGAAAGTAAATTGTGTGAGTTACATTGCCCAAGGTAGGATGTTCCATTTGGGACCATTTCTCTTTTCTCTTCTTTTTTCTAGTAGTGATGCTGGCAGAATAGAGTCAGATTCTGCCTATAGCTGCAATTTTTACATTAGAGAAGGTTGGTTGGGCCACCACCCAAACAATGGAGAAGAGATGGAGAGCCCTGGGTGCAGCCAGCCCTGAGGCTGGCTCCAATCCAGGCCTAGTAATGTGAGTAGAAGGAAACAGAATCTCATTCCTCCTTATGCATATTCTATTGTTGTCGTTTACATTGACTTCCTGTCACTTTCCTCCAACAAACTTCTGATGAATTTAGGAAGTCAGAGTTTTTAGTCTCTAATTCAGTTGTTTTCAGCCCTTCATCTGATGATACATGCTTCTGATAGAGAAGACCCTAAAGGTTTATATACCTGCCACCGAAAATAGTAGACTATTCGTGGAGGGAAAGAGAAAAGAATTTCTGAGGAGGAATTCATGCTGCAAAGTGGCTCTGAATATCATCCAAAAGAGTAGAGGGGAAGAACCTTTCTTCTAAATGGCTCCATTCATTCTAACAGACCATCTCCTCACACATGCCTTTCCAAGGCCAACCACTACCCTAACAGCCCACTGGAGAATCATACCCCTAGATGATCCTATACTTACAAAAAAGTACAGACAAATATTTTTGGCCAAAGATCTATTAGTACTTTAAATTTGAAGGAATTTAAAGTTACAGGTTGTCACTTGCATAACCACGTTTGTTGCCACACTATTCACACTAGACATGGCTTATGCCTTTTTTTTATAAACAGCCCAAATGCCCTTCAATACACAAATGGATTGAGAAAATGAGACACACACACACACACACACACACACACACATATACATGCACACAATGGAATTTTACTCATCCACCAAGAAGAATGAAATTATATCATTTGTAAATAAATGCATTGATCTGGAAAGAAATTATGTGAAGTGAAGTAAGGCATGCCAGAGGGACAAAGGATGGATGGGTGTTTTCTCTCATATGAAGAAGTTAGATCTAATTTATAAATGGCATATATATATATATCACGTACAGAGAGATATGCACATGTACACAACAGCATTAACTGAAGTACAGTATATGCAGGGAAGAATTCAAATGGCATACCTCCTTTGAACAACTACAGCTGAACAAAATGAATACCAGAAAGCGGGTATTTGAGGGGTGTGTGTGTGTGTGTGTGTGTGTGTGTGTGTGTGTGTGTAATGTCAAGGGGATGGAATAGAAAAACAAAGGGCAGAAGGAGAAGGAGGAGAATGAAGTAATATTATTCAGTGCATATCCTATGAGACTTGGAAAATAGAAGGGATAGGTGGGATTGAGAGGGATGGGAGGAGAATGATGAAAGGGATGATATTGAACAAGATACACTGTATTTAAAAACTGACATGTTGAATTGTAATCCCTTTGTACAACTACTTAAATGTAATAAAAATAAAATTTTAGATAAAGTTTTTTGTTATCTAAGTTGAACCCATTCAAGATAGTTGTTCAGTAGCTGGACAGCACCCCACCAGTACAGCAAGCTCATTCATCTTTGAGAAAGCATTAATGAGAGTTGTCTTTTCTGGCTGGAAAAATGCACCTATTTAACCCTCAGTGTTGGATTTTTTTTCCTCTCTAAAATTATAAGTTCCAGGTGCCAGTGGCTCAAATCTGTAATTCTAGCTACTTAGTAGGCTGAGATCTGAGGATCATAGTTAGAAGCCAGCCCAGGCAAACAAATTAAACAATCTTATCTCCAATTAATTAACAAAAAGCCAGAAGTGGAGATGTGGCTCAAATAGTAGAGCATAAGCCTTCAGGGAAAAAGCTAAGCAAGATTGCAAGATCCCAAGTTCAAGCACTAGTACTGGCACAAAACAAATTCCATAAATTATTCACTCACCATGTGTTCATCCCAATTGTAATATATTGCAGAAAAGAATTTTATTTGTATTAGCCACCATTCAAATCCAACAATGTTTCATTTTAAAATACTTGATTTCAGATCATTCTTTTTCTGAGGAAATATGTGGTTTTCGATATGACTTAAGTCTCTTGTATATTTCCTAATTCCATTCATGTGGATATATCCACAGACAGCACCAAATTACTTTCTTCCTAGGACTTCACTTTTTATGTGCACAGCAATAAAAGCATATGTTATATTGGCAAGTGTCCCATCTCCATGTACCACATCCTTTGTAACATTATGTCTGCAAGTGGTCCATATACATGTAAACCACTTTGCCCATTGGTCACAATGTACAGATGTTTAGTTGAACATACAATTTCTAATATACAATTCATTTATCCACTCATACTGATAGACATGTGCTTTGTTTCCAGTTTGCTTTCTCAAACTGTGCTATTAAGGATATTCAAATAGACATCTACTCCTCAACCTGGTCCAGAATTTCTCTGGAAGATACATCAAAAAGTAGAATTGTGAGTCATAAAGTGTTACTATTTGCAAATTTAAGTAGGATCTCTAAATTGCCCTCCCAAACCTTTCTTGCTTATTTATTTTTCAGTTCACAATTCCTGTCCCTCCAAAACTTCAGCCAGATTCAAGTTTACTAAACTTCCTCCCTGCCATGTGAAAAGCAGTTTGTTTCAAAATGCTTCTTTACTGCTCACTGGTATGTTTGACCTGCTGTTTGGGTATAGTGGCTGTCTAAGCTTTCTTTCCTATAAAACAACTGTGAGCCCACTTTCTTTAAATCCATCTAAGGACTATTTTTCTGTTAAATTGTCCAGTTTTTCTTTTTGGTTTATAGGACTTTGTCAATTCTGGTTATCATGCCTTTGTTGATTAGAGCTTTTGTAAACACATGTGCAGTTGTCATGCCTGTGAACTTTGTATACAAAATCTTCAGTCATAAAGACATATGACTCAAAATAAGTCATTTTTTAGGATTTCTGCATTACACATATTATTTGAGGAATCTTTAACTTTCTTGTTATAAAGATATGCTTCTATAGTCTCTTCTGTGAATATTAGGGATCACTTTCCTTATGTCAGTGGTATGTAAGTCATTTTATATTCCTTTTTGGTATGAAGTTGGTACTCACCCAAGTTAATTTCACATGGAAAAACAATTTTGGAAGTACAATTTATTGAATAGTTTATCATTTCCTGTTTTATAACATTGTATACACACATGCATAAAACAAATATACTTCTTGGAGACTTTTTTTAAATGATATATATATCTATATTATGCATATTTTTGGCTTGTCCTGTATCTTGAACTCTGGGCCTGTGCTGTCTCTGAGCTTCTTTTTGTAGGTGTTGTTGTTTTGGTGGGGTTCTGAAGGAAAGAACCTTATGCTTGGGACTGTGCCTATTGTTTTTGTTTTTTTGCAATAGGATTATGTTCTGTTATAAATTATCTAGAGAGCTAGATATATGATGTTCTTGACTGTTCCTTATATTTAAAGGTATGATATTTTGTGCAAATGGCTGTATCTGAATTCTTTTATCTAAGATCACAGATTAATATCTTTTATGTATTCAACAGCTGTGACATACAGGTAATATAATATAAGACACATATCATAATTAATGGAAGCTTTAATGAATTCAAACCCAAAACAGAATGCAAACATTGGATGGATTTTGTTTTTTTTATCCAATCTGCTATACTTCTTTTGATTGGACAATTGAGTCCATTAATGTTTAGGGTTATTATAGGGAGATGTGTCATGTTTGGGTACTGTTTATATTTGATCTATTTTTTTAATCAATCCTATATCAAAACCACAGGGTTTTCACCACTATAAAAACTGGGTGCAGTGGTAGGTCCCTATCATCTCAGTTATGAGAAATACCAGGCCAGTTGAGCATTCATAGGAGATCCTAGCTTAAAAATAACCTAACCATCAAGGTCTCAGGGCTTCACTCCAGTGGTCCACAGCAAGTGCCACATAGCAAGTGCAAAGCGTGAGTTCAAACTTGATTAGTGACACACACACACACACACACACACACACACACACACCAAAATAACAACAATGATGTCTACTTTGTGAAAAACAACAAATACATGCTCAATTTAATTATTAATCTTTATCTTAGTTGATCAATCAGCAGAAATATACACAGTTGATTCTCTTCTCCTCATGGAAACATTTGCTTTTAAGAAATTTCTTGCCTATTTCCTTCCACATCGCTTCCTTCCCTTTCCCAGTATCTTTTTCTGGTTCTTCCTTAGCTCACATAAGCTCCAGGGTTGACACTATAAGTTATGTATCTTATCTATTCATAATTATTGCCATAGTGACATCCTCTGTTCCTGAGATCTAATTCCTAATTTACATCTGAAGTCCAGAGCTCTTCGCAGAATTCCACTCTCATACACCCAACTGTCTCTTGGACATCTTCACTTTCATGTTAAAAAATACTTTTACAATGAGATATACTCCAAATAAAACCCCAAACCCTTAAACGTTCTCATCCCTCAAATTTTTCCAGTTCAGTAAGTCTGAACTCCACTCTTATTACCATTCAAATGAGAAATTTGAGTTTCACTTTGTTTCTTCCCTTTCATTCACATACTACATAATCAAAGACTACTGTCTTCAAACTATATCCAGACTATACCCAACCATCTTCAACAAAACTTCCATCTATTACACAATTACAATCTCAAAATCCATCTGTTAAGTCTGTCCTCTCACGCCACAGTCTATTTTCACTCCTAAAGTTCAAGAGATCCCACTAAATTGAATTTAAATTATAACATTTATCTGCTCAAAATCCAATAGTTTCCTGCCTTACTCAAAACCCACAGTACTTCTAACAACCTATGAAGCCCTATCTATTCTGTTCTCCTATTACTCTCCTAAGTCTCATTGCCTATTACCCTTCCCTTTATTCATTCTATTTGTCTTCACTTTTCTTTCAATGTACCAGGCATGTTTCTGTCTCTGGGTCACTACACTTTTGCTGTTCTCTCTGTCATAACTGCTATTTTTACTGATATCCCATTGGTTCATACTCACACTTTCCTTAAAATAACTGTTTGAAAGTCCCTTTCTCCTGAAGTCTTCCCTGAATATATATCTAAAACTATAATCTGTAATCCGACAAATTGTCACCCTTCCCTATATAAGTTACTTTCAGCAATAGAGTTCTCCAGAGAGTAGAATTAATAGTATTGAGGATAGATAGATAGATAGATAGATAGATAGATAATAAAGTATTTATTGTGGGTATTAGTTTATATTATGGGAGCTGAAATGTCTTGTGATATGTTGTCTACAAGCCAAAGAACTATGAAGCTTGGTATCACAGCTCAGTTCCAGCCCCAAGAACAAATCAAGTCAGCTCAAGGCTAATGATCAGAGAAAATTTAGGGGAAATTGTTGAAAACACTCAGTATTCAAATGCTAGAGAAACTAGATTAACAGTGTTCAGTGCTAAGAGAGGTGTCCTGGCTCCAGAGAGATGATACTTTTCCTTTTCTCTACCTGTTTGTTCATTCTACCTGGGCCCTCTGCCCATTGAATGGTGCTTGTCCCTTAAGTAAGGGTAGATTTTCCTTACTAAGTCCACTGGTTAAAATGTCAATCTCTTCTGTAAACATTCTCCTAGACATATCCAACAATAGTGCCTTCTAAGCCGTTTGGTTACCTGTTAGCTTCAGTCATACTGATATCTATAATCAATCATCACATCACTTTATCTCTTCTTCACATATTTATCATGTGTTATCATCTCTCTAATTCTAGAATTCAAATGCCATGAAAATAAGAAATGTTAGTTGTCTTCCTAGTTCACCATCACATTCTTGGAATCTAAACTGCACCTGGTACATGATAGACATTGGTACCACCTGACCCTATTACAACCTTAACTGTAATAGCTTGGCATCAAGTTAGACTTCTAAATGTGCACATCCTTTCTGGCTTTAGTGACCAATTCTTGTCCTTTACATCTTTACATAACTTTTACTTAAAAATTAGCTGTGTGCTGGTGGTTCATACCTGTAATCCTAGCTACTTAGAAAGCAGAGATCTATAAGAATTGAGGCTCAAAATCAGCCTACGCAGGAAAGGCTGTGAGAGACACTCATCGCCATGTAACTAGCAAAAGGCTGGAAGTGGAGCAGTGACCCAAGGTAGAGTGATAGTCTTGAGCAAAAAAAGCTCAGGAACAGCTCCCAGGATCTGAGTTCAAGCTGCAGGACTGGAGCGTGTGTGCACGCACACACACACACAAACACACACACACAGTTTATTAAACTAATATTCACCAAATGCCTTAGACACAATGGCTGACAAACTAAAGTTATCTGTTTTCATGAGTAAATAGATAACCTCTCTTCTCCTAAAATATCTGAACAAGTACAGAAATGAACAAATATGGTTTGTAATAAATATCCATTAAGTGTTCAGGAAAATATAATATTTTATGAATGCTATATAATTTTATAAAGTAATCAAAATGAGTCCTATAATTTAATTACCTAATTTAATGTGTTTAAATGCATGTAGGGTCCATTTCTAAATGTGCTATGCCTTTACTTACAGCCTTATAACCAATTTCATAACATCAAGTTATATGTCATATGTTACGGTTTAGATTTAAAGTGCCCTCCAAAATGGCTTATGTGATGAGGTCTTAATTGTCAGCTGATAGGTTTGGGGAGTATTAGATTCTGAAGACTCTGATCCAATCAATGGTTAATCTCTGATGGATTCATAATAATGACAGCATTATTGGGAAGTGGTGGAAAGCACCACCTAAATAAAAGCTGGCTAGGGGAAGAATGTTCACGGAATACAGTGCTCTCTTGCCTCCTATTCTCATTCTTTCTTTTATCTACCTTTCTTTCTGTTTCTCTCTCTCTCACTCTCTCTTCTGTCCTCCTTCTTTTCTTTCCAGCAACTAAGAAGTCAGATATAGCCCTGCTTCACCTTGTTTCGCTGCCATGATATCCTACCTTGCTTCAAGCCTCAGGCAAATGAAGACTGCTAATTATGGACTGAAACCTCAGAAAGCGTAGGCTTAAATAAATCCTTCCTCCTTTCAATGGATTTCCCCATATATTATTTACTGTGGCAAAAGTTAAGATACGGTGTACATTCACAAATCAAGGAGCATGAAGTTGATATTCCACCTCTGTGTGCTGGGCACCTGCTTTGGGAATGGGACAAACAATGCCAATTACCCAAGTGTTAAAGGCTTGGACCCAGGGTAACACTTCTCAGAAATGGTGGAATCTTTGAGAGACAGAACCTTTGGGACGTCCTTATGACATTGGGGATACGCCACCCAAAGAGTTTGTGAGGCCCTGATGCCTTCCTTCCTGTCTTTTCCTTTCTGGCCATGAGGTGAGCAGTTGTTGTTTTTTTTTTAATTTATTTATTTTTTCGAATTTTTATTATCAAACTGATGTACAGAGAGGTTACAGTTTCATACGTTAGGCATTGGATACATTTCTTGTACTGTTTGTTACCTTGTCCCTCATGCACCCTCCCTCCCCCCTTTCCCTCCCCCCCCCTGAAGTGTTCAGTTCACTTACACCAAACAGTTTAGCAAGTATTGCTTTTGTAGTTATTTCTCTTTTTTTACCCTGTGTCTCTCAAATTTGATATTCCCTTTGAATTTCCTACTTCCAATACCAGTAAACACGGTTTCCAATATACTCACATAAGATTACAGAGATAGTGTAGGTACAACCACAGGAAGGTGATACAAGAACATCATCAATAATAGAAACTATACATACACATAGGACGTTGAAAGTAGTTACAACTGTGATATAACAATTGTTTCCATAACATGGAGTTCATTTCACTTAGCATCATCTTATGTGTTCATAAGGGTATAGCTATTGGGCCTTGTGATGCTCTGTTATGAATTGCCTAAACCTGTACTAATTATTCCCAATAAGGGAGACCATAGAGTCCATGTTTCTTTGGGTCTGGCTCACTTCACTTAGTATAATTTTTTCCAAGTTCTTCCATTTCCTTACAAATGGGGCAATGTCATTCTTTCTGATAGAGGCATAAAATTCCATTGTGTATATGTACCACATTTTCCTGATCCATTCATCTATGGAGGGGCATCTGGGTTGGTTCCAGATTCTCGCTATGACAAATTGTGCTGCGATGAACATTGTTGTGCTGGTGGCATTACTGTGATTTTGTTTGTGGTCTTTTGCATAGATACCCAAAAGTGGGGCTGCTGGGTCATAGGGGAGTTCTATATTTAGCCTTCTGAGGAATCTCCATACTGCTTGCCAGAGTGGCTGAACCAGTTTACATTCCCACCAACAATGAAGTAGGGTTCCGTTTTGGCCACATCCCCTCCAACAATTGTTATTATTAGTTTTCTTGATATATGACATTCTTGCTGGGGTGAGATGGAATCTCAATGTTGTTTTGATTTGCATTTCCTTTATGGCCAGTGATGTAGAGCATTTTTTCATATGTCTCTTGGAGCAGTTTTGCCTCACTAGTCACTCTGGCCACGATGCATTGCCTAGACACAGACCAAAAGCAGTGGGAACTGAAACCTCTAAAACAGTAAACCAAAATAAGCCTTTTCTCGTTTTAAGTGAATTACTTTAAGTATTTTGTTGAAGTGACAAAAAATTGACTAGCATGGAAGACTTCCATACTTTGCACCCATTATACTTCAATTCAGTTACTACTCACAAACCATTCCTTGGGTGAAATTCCTCTCTTTTACAATGGAGAACCAATTTTACGCAAACACAGTCCCGCTTTTAACAATCAAGTTAGGATTCATATACAAGCTGGTCATATGGCCACCACAATGCTTTCAATTAGTCTCCTAAAAATTTCTGCCCCAAATGTTCCAGTCTTTACCTGACCTTTCTGAACAAAGATACTTTGTCAGGTTCTGTCTGGCCAATTACTTGTTTCTTCTCTTCCTTATTGACATCCAATCTCCTGCCATCTTCCTTCTCCACCTATCTCAGTACCTACTGCCTAGGGCCGTTTACTGTCTCTAAAGTACAAGGAATTGGCCACAACTGAAAATTAAAAAGCTTTCTAAAAAGGAAATGAAGTTTACATCAGAATTTTAAGCTAAAGGCAAAAGTTTTAAACATGGACTTTCACATGCTTTTGCTTAAGCTGCCTGAGAAATGTTTGTGAATGTCAGCTTTGCTGGTGGTTCCTGCAATCATAAAATTTGATGCACATCCTGCAAAATTATGCAAAGTGAGGTGTGGGGTAGGTTAGGAGGGATGGGTCAGAATGTTGAAAGAGGTTACACTGATCAAGATGCATATACTGCTTTGTTAAATGGAAACTCCTTTGTAAAACTACTTAAAGATATTTTAAGAGTTTTTTTTAAAAACAACGTTTCACAGAAACATCTGGGCTGTGATAGATTCCTACAAAGGTCAGAAGGGCTATCTAAGGTGAAAATACCTGTCAGATACAATGCACTCATTTATTTCCCTGCTGTTCCCAACCATATATGCTGTCTCAAAAGATCCAAGTGTCCCTGGACTTCTGGCAGTAGTCACTCTAGTTAGCATTTACCATATCTGAAATCCTCAAATGAATCATTGTGAGGATTTAGAGATAGTTTCTATAAAGTAGGCTCATAGTAAGCACTGTATAAATAGAAGTGCTTCATGGAATTTTTTGTTTCCTAACAAAAGTTTTAGGTTCACTGGTCCTTCTTCAAACCTGTTTAGTGAAGTCAAGAAGCCTTTGAATGGAAATGGTGATGGAGTATATTGCCTAATTAACTGTGCTGGTAATTAAATTGCAATAGAAAGAGCCTATATGCACTTAACTAGACATTTATTATGGCCTAATAAGGTAACGATTGTGTAATAAATACATACCACTTGATTACAAGGAATAGATGCACTGAGCATTAATAAATGATGCTGGCAAGCTAAGTTTGTGGAATTTCTTTCATTAAGAAACAAGTAAAACCAGGCAGGCGGCTGTGGCTTATGATTGTAATCCTAGCTACTTAGGAGGCCGAGATTGAAGGATCACAGTTAAGAGCCAGCTGGAAGAGAAAAGTTCATGAAACTCTGATCACTCACCACAAACATATTGAAAGTGGAACTCAAGTTGTACAGTGCTAGCCTTGAGAAAAAAAACTCACAGATAGAGCCTAGGCCCTGACTTTAAGCCTCAAGACCAGCATAGAAGGAAGGAAGGAAAGAAAGAAGGAAGGAGGAAAGAAGGAAGGGAGGGAGGGAGGGAGGGAAGAAGGAAGGAAGGGAGGGAGAGAGGAAGGGAGGAAGTCACAGGCCAGGTATAAGCCTAGTGACTAATATATGCAATCCTAGCTTCTCAGAAAACTGAGATATGAGGATCACAGTTTGAAGCCACCCTGAGCAGACATATACAAGAGACTTTTATCTCTAATTAACCACCAAAATAAAAACCAGAACTGGAGATATGGCTCAAGTGGTAGAGTGCTAGCCATAAGCAAAAATGAAAGAAATTTTAAGCCCCAGTACTAGCACACACACACACACACACACACACACACACTATATATATATGAATTTTTTATATATGCTACCTCTTTATTTTTCATATAAAATTATTTAGTTGATTAAATATGATAAATATGATTAAATAATCTGGATAATTCTTTTTGCTCCAGTTCATCCCTGCTCCAGGTTTTGTGGTTAGCATGGTTAGAGTCAGCCACATGGAAGGGACTGGGGGAGTCCTTAGAAATCAGCTGATTTATTCTTTAATGAGAATTTAAGGCCCCAAAAGAATTTTGCTTTGTCAAAATTCATGTAGATGAGAGGCCCAGAAGAACCTTGCGCACATAGCTTCTTTGTACATGTTGTTTTCCCTTAACAGCATAGAGTATGTATCTCTCTCTCTTTATCTCTCTCTCTCACTTTGTATATATGTGTGCTCGTGCATGGGCACACACACACGTGCACACATATTCAAACACAAACACACACAATATCATGATCATGGCTTGAACTCTAGGCTTTATGTTGTACCTGAGCTTGTTTGCTTGGCTGACTCTCTTCCTACCACTTGAGCTTCCGGTTCAGCATTTTGCCAGTTAATTGGAGATGAGCTTTTGGCTTTTCTGCTCAGGCTGAATCTAAACCTTGATCCTCTGAACTCTGCCTCCAGAGTAGCTAGAATTACAGGTGTGAATCATCAGTTCTCTACTGGAATATGCTTTCTGAAGTCAGTCTACCCTCTTTCAAAGACTATCTTCTCTACCCAAACACTGACTGTGGGGGCAGGGTAAGGGAGGGCCAGGGGAAGAGTCTATTTTCTTTTCAGAGTAGAAAAACACATTCTCTGAGGAGAGATAAGAGAATTCACACGAAGACATAAGAGACTGATGTACCATCCTATTTCCAGTAGCAGGTTTTGAGCAGGTGACAGCAGGAAGTGGCAGCATTAGGTCCAGTGATATGCTGAATCAAGCTTCTAACAGTTCAGATTCCAAGTTGATGTTATACATCCTTTCCTTGTTTTTTTCTTGGAGACTTTAGTGGGCAGTCTAAAATCAGCCCTGGTATGGATATGTACACTAGAAAAGCAGCAGATACTAAAAGTCACAGATTTTGAAAAATATAAAATTTAGAAGTCTACTACTGGTCATGGGTCTGAAGGAAGTAGATAACACAGAATGAGAGAGCATACAGGAACCTGAATTAGGTTGCATTTGATGAAGGCCATTGGGGACCATTTTCTTGTTTTGCCAAGAGTTGTTCCCGGGCACAGCTTCCATCCACAGAATCCTTCTGATCCAAATCCATGGGCACAGACCTTTTTCTAATTAAAAGGAACTGAGCCCAGAAAGGAGATAAATAGGGCTACAAGACGATGATAGTTCAGAACACACTGCTGATTGATTAAGGTTGATTAGTACTCTGTGTGTGTGTGTGTGTGTGTGTGTGTGTGTGACAGAGACTCATCATTGGTTGGATACAAAATAAACTGTTTGCCAAAAGGCATTATAGATTTTTTTTAACTTTGTAAAACTAAAGTATAAAATGCCAAAATCACGGTTCTCATAATCACCTGTCACTTAATTAAAATCCAATAATGGTCTTATTATATCAAAGAAAATCCTTCCTAGATGCATGCAACAGACAAAAGAGCATGATCTTAAATTTTTTTCATTGAAATCATGCCGTCTGGTTCTTTGTTATACTACAAGAAGAAAGAACATAATAATGGTATTATCCCAGTCGTGTGAACCAGCATTGCAGGGTAGGAATTGGAAATTACAAGAGCATTGATTGTATCAACTGAGAAATCATATGTTTAAATCAATTACTCACCTACCTTATTACTAATACACATTAAAGCCAAGGAGACTTAGTGTGCACTTGGCACTATTTTTCATTCATATTAGTTTCAGGCAATGTTTGAAGGTGAAGTCCTTGGAAGTGGAAGCAGTTTCTCTGCCTCCTATGGTTCTACAATCAGATTTACTCATTTGATAGCTGATAACACAAGCTCTCCCTCATCGGACCCTGGAGGTACAGACTGCCTGATCCTAGAGCCTTAGACCATGATTTTTCTCTGGAAAGCAGTTGATGGCAACACCCCTGATGAAGTCATTATCCCCAAATCTTTTTTATCTGTGCACCTAGAGTGAGAGGTAGGCAATCATCAGCCTCATTGTTTCTCATCCTCTCTTCCAGAGTAAATATGTCACTCCAATTACTATTATTAAATGGCAGACAACAGCTTACAGGTCCCCTCCCTTTCTTCTCTTGACAGGCACCTAGTAAGAGTAATACTTTTCATTGTATGTCAGCTAATCTCATCCCAAACTTACAAGTCATTCTGCTTAGTTAACAGTAAGTTTTGCTCCCTTCTCACCAAATGGAAGGAGGGATTGCCACAGTAAACAATTCTCTCACTTTCCAGACACCAGTGAGATGTCCTACAATTCAACTGAGACTCTCCCAAGTGTGTGTGGAACTACACAGGTGAAGGTCTTAGACCCACAAAATCCTCCCCCCCCCGCCCCCAAACACACACACACGAGTTGCAACTTTCAGTTCTTTATCTCTACTTCTGAGCCACTGGCTATCAGCTGCTGTATTCTATAATTTATGCTTAATTTTTTGGAGACACTACTATTATATATTTTTCCCAGCAATGTACAAAGGTTCCAATTTCTTTCTCCTGTTTTATAACTTAGTGGTATATTCAGAGAACCACAGAAGGAATATTAAATTACTATTAATTGTTCATTTTAAAGGATACAACTCAGGAATCACAACTGGAAGAGATGTATAAGGTGAGGCCTAGGGAAGAAGATGGACCTCCTACGCCCTTCCTGCCATGCCACCCTCCCAGCACCTCAACTTGGAAGCCCAACACTGAGAGTTGTCATTAAGGCTTATAGGCATAACTAATCCAATAGCCATTGGTGATAGACCTCAACCTCTTGTCCTTCCCAGAGGATGAAGAATAGGAGCTAAAAATTTTAACCCTCCATTTACCTGGTGAGTTCATCTGAAAAATAGCCCCATCCTGAAGTTACCTAGGGGATCTTCAGGAATCATCTTCATTAGTATGTCTGTTGTAGTTGGAAGAGAATTCTTGTAATACAAAATAATTCTTATCTATAGTGAATACCAGGAAGTGAACATCTGTTGTGGGGGGAAGGTTGGGGAGAGGCAAACAAATAGAGGGGGTTAAGGCGAGCAAATTCAGTCATTATATTCAATGTACAATATGTAAAATTTGAACTATGTAACTTGAGGACAGGGATGAAAGGGGGGAAATGGAAGAGAACGTTGGAAGAAGTGACATTGATCAAGAAGCACTGCACTCATAAACTGACTTATGAAATTGTAGCCTTTTTGTACTAATACTAGATCAATTAATAAATTCTTATTACCTCTGTCACTTGAAAACACCAAAGTATTTAGAAGCCTTTGGTGTGTGAAACTTGGAGCAAAGACAAAATACATATTTCTTACTATCACAGGGTTTAAAAAAAATAGCTAGATATCCATTGCAGAACAGTACTAGGCAGAACAATTATGGTTCCACTCTAGTCCTTTGAAAACAGACCTATCTCCGCTTTTAAAACATTATTTGAAGGTATAGAAATTTCATGATGAAACTCTTCATTGTGTACAATTTAATACATGCCAATAAAAAACTGAGTCCTCATCTCCAAGCTTCTGAATTATTTAAACAGTAGCAAGAAGGATCCTAATACACAATCAATATTGTCAACCATTGAACCGAAGTGTGTGATAATCCCAACTCATGTAAAGACCTTCCACATCCTCAATCATTAGCAAAATGTAAATCAAAGCCACATTGTTTGAATAGCTGTTCTCAAACTAGTGAAAAGTAACAAGTGTTCACTAGAATGAGAAAAAACTGGAACCCTTATGCATTGGTAGTGGAAATACAAAATGGTGCGACCACTATAGAAGACAGTATGATGAGTCTTCAAAACTAAAGCATAGGCATATATAATCGTATGATCACACTTTTTGTACATTATACACAAAGTAAAGTGAAAGCAGAGACTCAGAAAGGATATTTGTCCTTCCATGCTCATAGCAACATTATTCATCAAAGCCAAACATAACCCAACTGTCCTTTGACAGATGAATAGATAAACAGAATGTGGCATAAACTACAGCAAACTACTTTTCAGCCTTCAAAAGAAATTGTGACACATCCTAGAGTGTGGATAAGCCTTAGAGACATTATTTTATGAAATTAGCCAGGCACAAAGACAAATACTATATGATTCTAGTTATGTGAAGTACCTACAATGTTCAAACTCAGAGAAATGGAAAGGAGAATGAGAGTTGCCAGACCTAGAGAAAGAGAGCAAGGAATGGTAATCTTAAACAGGAACAGTATTTCTGTCTGGGAAAATTAAAAAGATCTGGGGACAGAAGATAATCATGAAAATGACAGAATTATGTGAACATACTTAATGCTCCTAAACTGTGTTTTTAAAAATTATTAACCTAGTATTAATTTAACTAGTGTTGCAGATATTTATCTGCAGTCCAGACCACCAAACCCAAATCCAGCCTGCTATCTCCCAGGAATCCATTCTGAGTGATGAATCTCCTTGCCACACAAGTCACAGCAATAAAAAGCAGGTATCTATTGGTGTTTTGGGGCAGGCTTCACAGAAGGAACACTTGAACTCCATTTTAGAATAATGATATGAAAACATCCTCATCATCTCCTCACCATTAATCTGCTGTCTGATAACCCAGTTAAAAAGTGTCCACCAAGGATCTCTACAGACCCTGGACTCCACTCACAGGCCTGGCCCACAAGGGTTCCAATTGCACCCAAATACCTTTCAATCTGATTCCAGCTTCAAATGAAACACACACTATTTCTCAGCTTGAAGAAGCAACACCTACCTTATTTGTAAACCTCCAGGGGAAGGCCTCCTAAGGGAAGGCCTTTAGCGTTAATATCTTACCTGTGCACTATGTACAGACAGGTGATTACAAACACACACCACAAAAGGAGTCAGCTCTGAATGCAGACAAGTTGACTCCTCCTGGGATGGGTTCCCTTTCATGCTTATCTTGGGAGGAGCCTGAGGAGTTCGTGATTAAAACAAGATGTGTGTTTCAGTCCTTGGGATTTGCCATGATCCAGACCAGAGTACCTTTCCTGAAGCAAAATATGGGCAATTATTTTTTCTCTTGTAATTTCCCCAATCTTTGAAACAAATTAACCTAAATTTAGTTACTTAGGGATTTATCTTGGTTATTTGGTTGGAATGTTGGCTTTTCCAGGACTATCTCTCTGACTCCTGGGTAGGAACAATGTCAAACTGGCAGAATGTGTGGTGCTCCCTGCACAGCATTCAGTCTAAGGTCCCTTGCTGCCTTCGGTGTTGAACAGCACATCCAGGAATTCGGCAAAGCCCAACTGCATCCTTTAACCAGGAAAGAAGCTAAATACACAAACTCATGGAAATCCCTTCCTTGAAGAATTTCACTTCCAAAAATGTAAAGAGTATATGAAGGTTAAAAACCACCTGCTCCCAAACAGATCCCTGTAGGCCTGGCTTCTTCATAATTCAGACGACTTTTAACCTAGAAAAAAAAATATCTAGGCTGAGAAAAGGAAGAATAAGGCTGATTTTCTCTAGAATTTTCATCAAGAGACATTTTTAAAAAGTGTACTTCACTGCAGTTCCCAGACGCATCAGGGTAGAGTCCAATAAACTCTGGCTATATCTTCCTCTTCCCAGGTCGAACAGTCCTGATCAAGTCTCATCAGTACTCTAAGCCTCAGTTTCCCTGCAGACAAAACAAGATTATAAAAATTCTTTTGTCTCTCCCAGAGGATATTAAGTCAGTGTGTTATTAGACAAATGCGGCTTATGATGGCACTTGAGGAAAAGTCTAATAAACTCTACAAATATAGTCTTCGCATCCACAGTGCTTATATTGCTTTTTGTGCAGGCACCCTATCTATCCTGGGAATAGGAAAGTGAAGAGTGGCTTGTGGCATTTGGCAACAATTTACACCACCGATAAATACACCCACCTTGACATTTTCAAAGCCTGGCTCAGAAGAAAATGTCCCTTTTTTCTCTGAAGCATTAAGAGAAAATGTGCATGATTATCATCTATCTAAAAAAAAATGGGAAAAGAAAGAGGGAGGGGAAAGGAATACAGCTGAACTGACACGGAGAAACTCACCATTTTATTCTGCACAATTGAACTTCATTAATCATAGAAAATCAGAGATGGAAAAGACCTATTAGGTCACCCCATCTATCCCTCTGAAAGCATTAAAAGCTTTCAAATGAGACAGAAATCGGAGGTCCTGATTGCTGATGGTCATTAAAGATGGTTTTTGTGAAGAAAAATGTTAACCTTCGCATCCCTGACAAATTACACTCTGGGTGGTTACGGCTGCCTTTGCCAGAGCGCCCCAGTTCTGGGGTTGGAGGTCACCACCCCTTAGCATGAGTGCCATTAAGTGGCTTCATCAGGGGCCCCTATTCGATAACCACCACTCGCTGATGGAGAGGGCCCTGCAGGAGAGGAGCTTGGCCTAGTTCCAGACTCTTCTTCTATTCTCCCTGCCGAGAAAAAGAATACTGTTTTTCCATCCAAAGATGCCTTCTTTTCAAGTTCTACTTTTCCCAAGGAGCCTCCCTGTTTTTACACAGCCCTTCCCCACTTACACACACATGCACATACACACACACACACACACACACACACACGCGGTGCTCCCCTTGAGGGAGTTTTACAACCATACATTTCAAACTTCACAAAACAACCTTATTATTTCACAGTGTCCCAGTTCTCTTTGCAGCCTCCTCTGACAAGAGCCCCCCACCCCCCATTCCACTTGCTGCAGGCACAAGTCTCTGTCCACTTCATGTGGCTCTAGCCAGGTATGATCCAGATATCTAGTTTGCAGTGAACTATGCCTATCATAATAGCTAAAGTTCTCTGTTTGACCAGGAATTAGCACAAGACACAAGCCTTTCCAATTAGGTTATTTGGGATTTTATTGATCAATTCTAGGCAAGAGGAGATTTTTCTCTCTTCTGAAGTATTTAAGGTAGTATGTGACAGAATCAAAAACTGGAATAGAAAACACCCTAGTAGAGGGAAGTATTCCATCTAATAAGACTAGAATAAGATCAACTTTTCCTGTTCTCCAAGTTAGATAGTCAGTAAATAAGGGTTCTTCATGCATTTAAAATACTGTGAATTTGGTTTCTGTATGCGGGAGAGAAGCAAGTCATTCTGTTTGGTCATGCTGGAGAGATTTAATTCTGCAGCAGAAAGGAAGCTGTGGTGAGGGCAGAAATCATATTTTCTCTTCAGAGCTATATCGCAAGCCCTATTCAGTGAGTCAGTAAATAGCAATTTATAGCCAAGTGCTGGTGGCTCACATCTGAAATCCTAGCTGAGACCTGAGAATCACAGTCCAAAACCAGCCTAGGCAGAGTCCATGAGACTTATCTCCAATAAACCACTCAGAAGAAACCGGAAATGATGCTGTGGCCCAAGTGGTAAAGCTGTAGAGCACTAGCCTTGAGCAAAAGAAGCTCGGGGACATGACCGGAGCCCTAAGGTCAAGCCCCAAGATTGACCAAAAAAAAGGCAATTGATAGTATTTTTTCCAGCATGAATTGCCCTCTTTTTTTTTCCTTGCAAGAAGTACTTGTCGCATCATGAGCCATACCCTTGTATTTACTGGTTAAGTGACACCCTAAGACAGGTTTCCCTCTCTAAGGATTTGATCAGCATGGCTGTGCTGACTGAGGGTCTCTTCCCAGTGAGGCCACTCACAAACTCCCCTTCTCTGGGGTATCTTGTACTAGGGCTTTCTGTCATGGCCTCTACATTATGTGTGACTTTTTTGTACCAACACCCAACTGCTCCTCTTATTGTCTTCTTGCCATACCTTCTTGTTGTTGTAGTCATCAATCAGGTTCAGTTTGAGAATATAACCTTCAGGAACAAGATAGACCTTGGCAGGAAGAAAGTTTAATAAAAACTAAGGAGATAATTTACACCAGTAGCTTTCCTTTCAGCCCATAGATGTGACATAACAAGAAAAAAATAAGTCTTAATTACACTAATAGGAAATAACTGACAATAAGGCCTCAAATAAGTTCACAAAACTTGTATGCTTGCTTTCTTTTTCTCATTGCAGCACCCACACACAACTAACCCCCATCTGCACCCTTCTCTACTGCCCACCATCTACAGTCACCTCATCTTTTGTGTCTCTCCAGGAGTCCCAAATTCTTTATATAGCCAATTTCAGAAAGCCATCAAGAGATTACCTAGAAAAACCACTTTTTGTTAATCATCCCAGGAAGAGGCTAAACATTTTCCATTTATCTTTTAACACTGAACCCTGTGAACAATAGTAGCACACTCATAAAACACAGTCTTGATCCCAGGTAAAACTGTTTTAGAAGTGTCAACCCAGCTCATCTTCACAAAAACCTTCGAGAGAAAGAGAGAAAGAGAGAGAGAGAGAGCTACTGTAATCATCACTGAAGTTGGGTAATTTGCTTACACCCACTGTAAACATCACTGAAGTTGGATAATTTGCTTACATCCGCATGGCTAGTAAGTGACAGGGGAATGGTGAGTGATTTTTATCAGAAAATATCTACAGCCAATGGACTTAGAAATAGGCATTGCTTTTAACTGGGAGTGAGTTTGGAAATGAGCTAAGTGGAAAAAAAATGGAAATGAAAGTTGACAAAATGGGCAGGTAATTGGTATTCTTTGGACAGGAAGTTGGAGATTGAGAATATTAGGTCCATCACATCCAGCAAGTCTTTTAAGGTAGGCAGATATCAGGAGTTGCTATGGGCATATCATGGGCATCAGCCACTTCTCCCAGATGCCATGGCTTCAGGATGGCCCTGGGCAGCAACTGGAATAGCTAACCCCAGTGAGATGAAACTAGACCAAGGAATAATGACATCAATCATGGCTCCAATAGTTAGAACTCTTCTGTGTGGGGACTTTGTAGAGAAATGTAATCTAAGTTTCAAATAATGCATACAATAGTTTGAATGCAGTAGCTCCATATATTATAATAATAAATTATTTTTATAATCTTAATTATCCTTAGCAAAACACAAGATTTATATTTTAATTGCTTTGCTGTAATGAAATAAAGTGATTTAACTCAAATTGTTACATATAATATGAAATCTAGACTATAAACTAAAACAGTTCTAGTATAATAAACAAATACATGATTTAGTTACCAAATGCACATTACAGATGTTTGACCTAAAGGGGTTTAGGGGGTGGGGAGGTTGCTTTGTTTTTTGCCTCCAGGTTGATTCTAAGGTTTCTCAAATGGAAGTATATTTTACATAATTCTATTTCATTGTCAAATCATAATATGCACAGCCCCCACCTGGGTACAGGTGGATGGTCTGTCCACAGGAAATCATATCCCCCTCCTTGATGGATCAGCCTTAGCCAAATGGAGATTAAACCTCTGTTTCTACTGGTGTTTGTTAAGTTATACATAGTAAGGAGTTCCACCATGACATTTCCATATGCATGTAGTACACTTCACCATACTCATTCACTCTATTACTCTTCCTTACTCATCTTTGTCCTCTTCCTTTTCCATTCTTCTCCCATTTCCATTACTCTGTTTTTAAAACAACTCTGTTGACTACTAGTGCTGGGAAAACTGGGCAGCCACATGCAGAAAACTCTAAGTGGACCTATCACCATGCAACAAGATCAACTCAAAATGGATTCAGACCTGAAACCCTGAAACTACTGGAAGACAGAGTAGGAGGGACACTAGAACTTATAGGTATAGGCACAACAGATAGGGGAGAGACTCGACAAATGGGACTACTACAAATTAAAAGTTTCTGCATAGCTAAAGATATAGCCACTAAAATAGAAAGACAGCCAACCATATGGGAAAAGATTTTCACCAGCAAAGCAACAGACAAAGGCCTAATATCTGTCCTCTACAGAGAACTAAAGAAACTAACCCCCTTCAAACCCAGTAAACCAATTATTAAATGGGCAAGGGAGCTAAAGAGTGACTTCACAGGAGAAGAAATAAAAATGGCAAAGAAACATAAGAGGAAATGTTCAACATCCTTGGCAGTAAAAGAAATGCAAATAAAAACAACCCTGAGATACCACCTCACCCCAGTTAGAATGGCCTATACTCTGAACTCAGGCAACCAATGCTGAAGGGGATGCGGGGAAAGAGGAACCCTTCTCCACTGCTGGTGGGAGTGTAAACTAGTATAACCACTCTGGAGAACAGTATGGAGGCTGTTCAAAAAGCTCAGCATAGACATACCCTATGACCCAGCCATACCACTCCTAGGCAGCTATCCAGGACAATAGGATCCAGAATACCACAAAGACACCAGTACATCCATGTTTATTGCTGCACAATTCACAATAGCCAAAATATGGAAACAACCCATATGCCCCAATACAGATGAATGGATCCAAAAAATGTGGCTCCTAAAAAAAAAGTGATAAAAAAAAGTGATACCTGTACACAATGGAATTCTACACAGTGATTAGAAATGATAAAATAATGGCATTCACAGGGAAATGGTCAGATCTTGAACAAATAATGTTGAGCGAGATAAGCCTAGAACACAAAGAACAAAGGCACAGTCTCCCTGATATGTGGATGTTTAGAGGGGAGGAAGAACAGCAGAGATCGTGTCTGTAAAATAAAAAACTTCTTTTCAAATGGTATTTCCACATGTTTTGGTCAGCAACTTTACGTCATATCTCTAAAACCAAACAATTACTAAATAAACATAAAAATGTCTAGGATAGACCTATCAGAGAAGCATAATAGCTCAACAGCTATGTACATATGTTATATAAGACGAGGCTAAGCAAAATGAACTCCAAGAGATGGAAACAGGAGCGTTTTATTATGGTCATTATGTTTAATGTACTAGGTGAATTCCCTATGGCATGCCACCTGTGGTCACTGTATATGATTTTTGTACACTGGATATTATATATGTGTTTATCAGAGCTAGGGAAAGGAAAGAAAACTGAGGGACAGCATAACAAATATGACAAGAAATGTACTCACTACCTTATTATGTGTAACTGCAACCCCTCTGTACATCACCTTGACAATAATTTTTTTAAAAACTGTTGAAATATAAATCGCCTATGATATACCACACCCAATTTGAGTGTAGAATCCAATGCATTTTATTTTTTGAATAATTACTTATTTATTGTCAAAGTGATGTACATAGGGGTTACAATTTCATACATAAGGCAGTGGGTACATTTGAATAGTTGTACAATAGTTGTACATGTCAGTTTCTGTACAATGCTTGATCAATATCACTCTTTATGTCATTTTATCCCACTTCTCTCAACCTCACTATCCTCTCAATTTCTCTAGTTTTACAGGCTATACATTGAATATTATTACTTCAATGTCTCACAACCCCACTCTCCAGTTCATCTCTACATTCAGCTACCTCCATCTCCTGGACCTCCCACACAGTTCAATACCAGCTTCTGCTACCCATTTTGTTAAACTATGAGTTAGTTATTTTGACATAATGGTAGAGCTACTTGACCATTACCATGGTGCATGACTATGGAATGCAATATTAAGAAATTCAACCAGATATAGTATAGAGAGGTTTTCTGATGCTTAGGAATGTTTTAAGGAAATCCTATTCAAATCCACAAAGAGTTGTTGATAGTGGATTCCAAAACACTTAGTGCAGAGAATTGCTACATTCAGTTCAGTATAGAGAAAAACAATATAAATCACCACTGTTGAAAAAGACAGATGAATGTACTAAACAGGGATCTGAGAACAGGAAGCCAAGGAGACTTTAAACATGTTGACTGACTAGGAATATCTTTCTCCCATTGACTCTGGCAATCAATGGATACAACAAAGTCTAAAATTGCACCACTTATATTTTTATCTTATGAAATCATGTGCTACCCTTCTTCACTGGCTAAGACTTCTTTCATAATGGCAGATCTCTGTGTGTATTAGTATTTCAGTGCTAAAAACATATAGACTAGATAGACAATTTGTAAGAAGAAAATGTTTGCACTGGCTCATAGCTTCAGAGGTATCCGTTCATGGTTACTTAGCCCTCTTGCTTTTAGCACATGGTGACACAGGGTGAAAGCACATGGCAGAATGTCCTATTTACCTCACAGAAGACCACACACAAAAATAGAGAGAAGAATGCTTAGGGTTTTAATATTTCCTTGGACGACACACCCTAATGACCTAACTTTCCATCACCAGTTTCCACTTTCTAACGTTTCCAGCACTTCTCAATAGGACTATGGGCTGACAAGTAAGCCTTTTAACACATGGATCTTTAGAAGGCACTCAATATCAAAACTGTAGAATCATATGAACCCTTGATCCTCTATCTATCTATCACAGGAGCCTGGATGTTAAGAGGTTAAGCCTTCGCTTCCAGAACCAATGTGACTGTGAAAGAAACCCAAATGGTTGAGTACAGTGGGATTCAATGTTTATCAGCCCTCACGCATTTGATTGTTTCCCTCAGTACTCTTCAATTATAGGAAAATCTTAACCCTGTGGTTAAGGTTATTTTGGGAGCCAAAGACATTCTCTGCCAAAGACCAAGAGTGATATGTACCATTAGGATCTAACAGTTAAGTGCAGCTGTTTTCTGAGACTGTGTTTCCTATTTGATGAAAAGGCAAGCTGCCTCCCTGAGAAGCATGAGTGCAAAGAGGGCAGAGGATGGGCAGTTCAGACAGCAAAGCTGAGGCTGTGGTCCACTGAAAGTCATTCAGACACTCTTAGAATCTGAGGAACTATGAAATCACCTCACCACACTAAAGGTCACCTTTAGTCAAGTGAACTCTATAGTTCCTCTCTCCATCTCTCTGTCTCTAATTCTGAGTTTTACTCCAGCACTCTCAAAAGACTGAGAATATTCTAAACAAGTTGACATGCACTTGTAGTTCATCCAGTGGGAGCCAGAACTCTGCTCTAAAGACATTGACAACTTATTTGAAGAAACAAAATACATAACAATGAAAATATAGATAATGAAAGACTCAGCCAGATGAAAAATAATTCCTAGATGCTTAATAGTACAAGACTGAAAAAAAGTGTTTTCCTTTTAGTGATTGAGTTTGGAAAGAGTTTAGAGTAAGACTTTCCATACTCTCTGAAGTAAGGAGAAATTGAATATTTTATACCCAACTCAAATTTCTCATGCTTTACTTTTCTTTGAAAGGGCACTCCACATACATGGGAAAGCACTAACTCATGGAGATCAAAGTCTTATAGAAGTTAGATTCTCCTTAAAAAAATAAATAAAAAGAAAATTTTAAAGTATTCTATCCTTAGTTTCCTTTCTTAACTTTTCTTTCCCATTCTTCTTTGTATCCTTACTTTCTATATGTGGATTTCTTTAGTGTATTAACCTGTACCCCTTGCCTACTATTTCCTGGAACTCTCAAGCACTCTTAGAGTATTAAAATAATAAAAGATCTTGCAGTTCTATGAAAATCATATGAGTCCCTGCTGTGTGGCTGACACTGAACTGAGATTCAGACAGGAAATAGACTTTCTGAGGCCATAGCTCAATAAATTTTCTACCCATAATAACAAAAGTTAAACAAGGAATCTGATATCTCTGGCTTTTCACTGTTCTCAATGAGTTCGTGGATATGTTAGGATTATATAGACACAAATTCAGTGTGGTAGCCTTGTGCTATTGTAAACAAATTTAGACTGATTGGATGCTCAAAGAAGAATTTTGTCTTCAGACAGAACACATTACATGGTGGGTCATTTAAGGTCATCACTTTCAGGAATATACATTTGAGAGATATTTCATTAACAAGGAAATGCTATTTTGATCCACAAATTGAAATGTAAACTCGCATGCACACACACACACACACACACACACACACACACACACACACACACACTTTTTAACATTGAATTAACACAGACAACATAACTATACATGGGAAGAAAGACAATGTAGTTTCATAATTTTCTCTCCCTCTGCTATCATCATTTTCCAGGTAATGCCAAGACCCTTTGAGTGTAAGAGGTCTCAGACTAGAGCTAGTCACCCAATCATATTAGCCAGGTTGACTATTGATTTATTGGTCATATAACCTGTATCAATTGACCTAACATCCAGGATTGTCATATTAGAGTAATACACATCTTGCCTACTTACAAATTATCATTCTTTCTAAGCCAAACACCCACAGAAATACTAATCCCAAATGCCCTTATAGATAATATTATTATAAATAATACTATTCCTCTACCATTTCTCACAATAGAATTTTTTAGAGAAATTATTTACTCAAGCACAAGAAGATATAAAAAAAAAAAAACTGAGTCCTCAGGCTGCCAAAAGCTCTTTGGCCAAAATAGCTAAATTCTTTAATCACACATTTTCTGGTAGCAAATGAAATAGCAATGATACTTCTTTGCTCTGTGTCCTTGTGGGCGATTTTAGAGTATTATTGGGCTTTGTCTGGATTCCTCCCACTGTTTCCCATTGGTCTTTAGAGCTCCCTGTCTTCCATCTCAAAGACTTAATCCATTCTCCACTATTACCACTTTAAACACTTCAACACTTCACTCTTAACACTTTAAAATTTACATCTCATGATATCATTCCTACTTAATACACCTTAAGGAAAACTTTCACACCCTTGGATATCACTGAAATACCCTTTAATTCCGTAATCTTGTCCTTGCTTATAAAATTTCTTCTTCCTGTGTTTTTACTTTTGTTCCTGCCTTCCCTTTGCCTTTTCTCCTCACTTGCTTTGTTTTTTCCTAGCATTCTTCATGTTCCACAGTATCATTGCTATTGAATTTGCTGCCTTCTTCATATTAGCAGAGTAGGATGTGTCAAGGATCTGAAATAGCATCCTTCTTACAAACTAACAAGTTAGCTGCCACAGTTTTATAGATGCTGGCAGAAAACTGTTCAGTCTAAGATGAAGGACAATTTATTACTCATAGCATTGCAAAAGCCAGAGTATCAGCATATATCCCAGTTCCAAAATCCTACAGGCTAAATTAAGAGGATAAAAAAACATTTATAAAAACAGTGAATGATGTTATTGTTGAATAGCTGGAAACAATAGGAAGCCAATGTTTTATAGTGGGCAATAAGCCCACCTGCTCTTTGCTCTACAATAAGAAATTATTGTATCACTTAAGTATGGCCATTATATTAATATGTTTGAAAAGACGATTCAAAACAGGGCATAGTTAGTTCTTTGCTTAAAAGATATACATAAACATCAACCAAGAGAGAGAAATCTATGAGAGATCTACACAGAACTATCTTCTAATACTCTAAGCATCATATAATCACAGTTCTCACAACACTGAGTTCTGTTACCCCTAGAACTGCTAATATATGTCAGTAGAGTTTGAACTTCTTGACAAAATTCACTGTGTCATGTTAGTCTGAGCCTTGTATAGTGTATGACACATAATTGGGATCTTAAGTATAACTGGTGAATAATAATTGGATCTAAGAAGAATTTTACACACCATTATTTTGTATACCTCTAAACCAAAGCTTTGCATAATTTCAATTTGATTAAGATATGTTAAATTTTCTAGATTATAATGATCTACAAAAAAGGAAGAAGTTTTAGCAAAGTCTTGATATTTTTTTCTCCAAAGAATATTTTTCTTGTTTTCAAAATGGGTCAACTAAATTGTAAGAGGTACTTGTTACCTGAAGTTTTCCCTACAGGTCTCCATTTTCTTTGAACAAGTACTAATGGAAAACATACTTCAAATCTGCTACCTTCACAAAAATTTCCTGATCAGAATGGTTGTTATTTCTTCCTCCATGGATTGTTTTCAGCTAAGGGAGTATACCTGCACACATAAAGAGCACAAGACAAGTTTGAAAGCTAAAATAGGCTTAGCATCTTTACTACGGTGTTGATTTCAAATATGTATACATATATGTATGAATATGTGTATGAATACATGTACATATACATACATGTGTGTCTGTATACATAGGTATAAATATATATGCACAAATTTATCAAAATGTATTTGCACATATGCTGTTTCATGTCAGCTATGCCATAATAAAGATTAAAAATTATAAAAATATAAATTCTTGTCATTAAACCCATACAAAGTTCCCTTACTCCTCTAGCCAAACCTTGTGGACCTGATCTCTCCATCTTCTCTTTTACATAGTATCAATATTAGGGAGTATTTCTTTCCTTCCTGAGGTTCAGGAAATAGCAACTTTGTTCTCTCAGGTCCAGTGGCCTTCATGGAGCTTTATGGAGGCTTTGAAAGTCGTGAAGGTAATGTTTGATATGTGTAGACTTATGGTAAAGAAAGGAGGTTTGGAGATTAATACTAAATTATTACTAATTTCCCGTAGACCTTCCAAAGATTGCTAACTCAGAGCCAGCTCAATTCATGTATTTTTAAGTCCCAGAGGATTCTTCCCACTGATCTGTTCTTTTCTACCTGTTCTTTTCAATAAAACCTCAATTCATCTAAGACCTAGAAGATCAGCCATTTTGTCTAAAGAACATGGGAGCATTGGTCAGGTAGTAGAGCTTCTTTCCAGCACACGGGAAGCCTTGGGTTCAATCTCCCTTGGAAAAAGAACATTTTTGTGATAGCACAAATAATAAAATTCAAAAAGAAACAAAGAAAATCAGGGAAAAAAAGGACTCACCTACAATGGTCCTTTTGCATTTGCACCTCATTAAAAACATATGAGCTTTTTTATATTTGATTATCTTTTCATAGGGGAAATTTTAAGCATCTATGTTTATTTCCATAATTGATGTCTTTAGGCATTAGTGCTTTCTTATGTTTTCTTAGCATCCCTTTAATTTTCTGTCTTTTGCTATATTTAACATGTTAACAGCTTTTATTTAGTCTATGTCCAGCTACTTGGAAAACTATAAATTCATGTTTTTAGCTTTATGAGTTAGTAATATTTAGCTTTATTTTGGGGTTTCTGGTGTGTGTGTGTGTGTGTGTGTGTGTGTGTGTGTGTGTGTGTGTGTGTGTGTCTGGGCCTTCCTTGAACTCAGGTTTCTGTCTCTACACATATTTGCTAGAAGCTGCCACCACTCAAGCCACAGCTCCACTTGTGGGTCTGTCGTAGTTAATTGGAGATGAGTCTCACAGACATTCCTGCCTGAGCTGGCTTTGAACCACTGTCTCAGATCTCAGCCTGCCCAACAGCTAGAATTACAGGCATCAGTTACTGATGCATTGCTAATGGATCATTTTTAAGGTAATTTTTGATAAAGAATGACACAAAAGTAAGTATTATGTGTCTGTCCTGTTTACTGGAGTGCAAAACTGCAAAATAATGTCAATAAACAGGACATTGATGGCATCTCAGCAGTCTGCTGTCCTTCATTTTAGTCTCTGACCCTCCAATGGAAGCTGCTCCCTTGATTTTTAAGAGCATAGATTGGGTTTGTACTTTACATAAATGGAATTAACCAGCATGGGGTCCTTCATGACAACTGCTCCTAGCTACACATTATATTTATGATTTATATGTAGACAGCTCTATGTAGTTAGAGTACCTTCCGTCTTGATGTTATCTGGTACTCCCTTGAGTGAATAGATTGATATACATCTATCAATTTGTCTACTCATACATGCTTTAGTAGTTTCCAGTTCAGAAGAATAAGAAGAATAATGCTGTTTCTGGCTTTTACTTGAGAATAGAAAACTAGAGGGAGTAGTACCACATCTACCCTTGCATAAAGTAAATGCTGTGGATCTACAAATCCAAAATGAACAAGTCATCTGAAATCTAAGTGAATACTAGTATTTGCAGACACAGTGGGGGGGAGGGAAGATGGAATTGTAAGAAATATTTGTTAAGAGCTATTTTTTAATTAATACTAGTTATGACTCCAAGAAAAGGTTAATTTTAATTTATTTCAAAGTCTAGTTATGAAGTACTAAAGTTCCAAGAAACCAAAATGAAATTGAGGCTCTCAGAAAAAAAAAAAACTGATAACTTATCTGAGGAGATATGAGTAATAATAAACATTTCATCATTTCACAAAAAGAGAAGGAAGTAAATGTATTTTAAACTACTGGAAGAAAAAAACTGTCAACTCAGAATTTTCTTTAAAATTGTCTTTAAAGCAAGTGAAAAATACTTTACAGCAGATAAATTAGAAGACCTCTAGAATACTAGCATTACCTTTATGACTTTCAATTTATTAACATTTTAGATGAAGAAATAATTTGGCACCAGAAAATAGCTCTACATGAAATAAACTGAAGAAGTATAGAAACAGCATTTTTAAAGATAAAATGAAACTTCCACTTTCTTTTGTTCATGGCAGCTCTATAGAGATTATTGTCTAAAGCACAAATAGTGATGATGTGCTTATGACAAATTCAAAGGTAAATGTATGGTAAAAATAATACAGAGGGCCTAAGGGCATAATTGGGGGTGGTGTTTATATGAATAAGCAGTATCTATTATATATACAAAAAAAATCTTTAATTCTATACTTCCTAGTCTCTTGATCTGTACAAAATTACTTGGTTTTCCAGGATTGCAAGGTAGATGGGGAGAAGTCAGAACAATTCCTGTCCACAATCAGCACCATGAAAGACAAGGTAGAAACCAGACCAGTTTCCCAGAACAAAGAATCACAGAATCCCCTAAAAGACAACTCCCAGCAGAAAGGAGGAAATAAACCTGTTTGGGGTCCTGGCAGATTTTTCACATTGTAGAAAGAAGCCATCCTTACTTCCTCTCTTGGTTATAATCAATTTCTATTCTGTTCTTTTTCTATTCTCTATTCTATTCTGTCCTGTTCTGCCCAGCTCTTGGGACAAAAAGCCTTTTCCCGCAGCCATGAAAATCTTCAGCCCACATGGAAACCCGGAAAGCGCCTTTTCTCCCCCTTTTCTTGCACTCTCTTGTGCCATATCAAAGGAGCCCACTTAGAAGGGAATTTACAACAAAAACCGAAAACCCAATCTCCCAGGCAAGAAAAGGCTAGATTTCATAATAACCCGAGAAGGTAGAATTTGAGCAAGGAGTTGCTGCGGTTTTGATGGCGTGTCAAATCTGCAACGGCTGAGCGAACTCCGGGAGTTTCCTGGTGCTGCCCAGCTCCAGGGCTCTGAGTTGAGCTAAAGAGGTTGGCAGGTGGTGATGGAGACAGGGCAGGGCTGGCGTAGGCAGCCGCTGACGAGGAGCAAGGGGCAGGCTAGGGATCTGACACGGACCCAGTTTTACCTCCAGTGCTGCCTGTGCCATTCTATCATGATCCAATAATATGTGAACCTGGCAGAGCTGCCATTTGTAAGCCACAAGTAGCTACTTGTGTGAGACCCGAGCCCAAACGCAAAGTGAGAGCTCACCCTCTAGCAGTAACCATCTCGAGTCAGGGAGCCAAAAGTCTCTTGTGTCCAGGAAATGATCCCAGTGGAGTGACACAAAGGAAGGGGGGCTCCAGGGCATCTTTCCCATTCCCCTTCACTCCCTCAAACTAAACTCTATCTAAATGTGCAGAAGGCACTGTGAACCTCAGCACTGAGTGTTTTTGACAGGCAAACTTTGGGAAACATCTCAATTGGTGAGAAGCCCCCAAACTGTATTGGTTGATGCCTCTATACCTCTGCTATTGCAATATCCTCTGCTAACTGTGCTTCAGTATTGATGCTTTTCTCCACCACAAAGCCTCTGACCACATCCAGCAAATGCTTTGTACAATACTGAGGTATACCTTTTCACCTAACAAATAGACAAAGGGAAAGCAGAGGGGAAATAAGGCACTGGCACAGGGACTCGGTGGCGGTGTCCTGGGTGAGCTTCTCTGAAGGCCAAGCCAGCCATGTGTACACAGTGAGACTGTATATGCTTCACACTTGGCATTGCTCTTCTGGGATTTTCCCAGTGGGGACATGGATGGTGCATGTTCACTGGAAGGCAGTTCCTCTATGGGAAGTATGAGCCATATTTCCTAGCTCCCACTCTGGCCTCTGCCATTTAGAAGCTCTAAAGATGTCTGAACATCAGGTTTTGCATCTTCAAACTTGAGTTTCACACAAGGCTGTCATGAAAATTTCAAGGATAAAATGCCTGAGTCCTGGCACATATTGAAACCCAATATCTTTCCAGTGTCACTATTTAATTGTAATTCAAATATTTTATATAAATTTACAAAATCAGCCAGGCCGCTAGTGGCTCACACATGTAATCCTAACTACTCAGGAGGTTGAGATGTGAAGATCACAGTCCAAAGACAAACCAGAGCAGGAAAGTCCTTGGGACTCGTATCTTGATTAAACACACACACACACACACACACACACACACACACACACACACACACCAGAAGTGGAGCTGTGGCTCAAATACTAGAGCACCAACTTTGAGAGAAAAAGCTATAGATGGCTATGTGTGAGTGTTTTCATGGAGGTCTTCTCTGAATATAAGCAATGTAAGTGACTGTGTGTAAATCTACAACGTGTATGTTTGCTGTGTCTGTATCATATGCGTGTAGGTGAAATTCACATGCATATCTTTTGTGTGTGTGTATGGAGTGAGTTCATGCATGTAAATGTGTGTGTCTACGAGATCTGTGAATGATTGTGTATCTGTTAACTGTGTGCATGAGTTCAGTGTGTGTGTGTGTGTGTGTGTGTGTGTACGTATGGTATATTTGCATGTGAGTTCTGTTTGTATCTCTAGGTATGTACCATTGTATTTAACTAGTATCCAACAATGAATAAAACCTGTGCTCTGAGTGAGAAAAGCCTGAAGTGGCTTCCAGTCCTATTGCGTGGCATTTTATCTGGGGCAGTCACTCATGTGTAGTTCTAGTTCCTTTGTTTATTAAAACCATTGCCGTCATCCCCAGGGATGCATGAGCATGAAAGGACGTGACATGGGCAAGCACACAACCCTGAGTGTGACACATACAAGTATTCAATCACGTTTAGCTATCATTTATTATTCAATTTTTAGAAGGGCATTGGGAAGGATACTATCTGACATCTTTGCCCTGATAGGCAGCAAGAATCATCGTGTTTTAAGTATTTGCCTTTATTATTTTCTATGTAGCTTGGATGTTTTACATTCATATAGATGTTATCTTTGTAGTTAAAGAAAATAAGATGCATGTTCTTCCAAATAAACAAATGAAACCGTGAGACTGGAAGAAGCACCCTTCAACTCCCACCCCACCACCACATATCTTTCCCTTTCAGAACACATCTCCCTGGTCTTTGATGTTCCCATGCTCACTGTGGCCTGTCCTGCTTTGAATGCCTTACAGTACTTGGATTGTGGATCAGCCAGTTTGGAAAGCAGTTCCACCTTTATCCCGTTAGAAATGGTCATTTCAACCTCCAGTCTCATTAACTCCTGGTTCATTTTGAAAGGTGTGGCGCTCACTCTGGACAGCTCACTGGGTGTCTGGGTGGCTGTCAGAAGATGAGGAGGGAGAGCCCTGGTATGAGGCTAGGAGTCCTCAGCTAGAAGACACTTCAGTGGCACAGAGTTGACACTGTGTGCTAAGGCTGGGTGAGAAACTGGCAGCAGAGGGAAACTAAAGGAAAAACACATTTTCTCTACCATTTGGATCAGGCCAGGTTTTCCCTTAAGTGCAAGATTTTCCAGATTTACTTGGAGAGTTTGTTTAAAATGTAGATTCTTTCCTCCCCCAAGAGAGTCTGATAAGGGAGAGAAGCAGGGTCTGGGCCTCTACTATCCATGTAGAACTGGCTCAACAATTGTAGAGCAAAGAGGAATGTCCTCCGGTGCTTTAGAATCCCCCCGCCCAAGTGAAAAGTTGGGATTTCGACTATTTTCCTACCTGTGACAACCTCTTTGGGTCATTCATGCCTGCAGGTGTTAGGGGTGATGATCCAGAACAAAAAATCATGAAAATAATGATCAAGTTATTAAGATTGGGGATGTTTCTGGGTGATGAGTGAGGTGATTAATTTTTAAGCTAGTGCAGAGTTCCCCCATGCTTTGAGGAGGATTTTGGACCCAGGTTTACCTGGCCAGTTCCGCTGCCTCTCAAGCTTGTGCCAACATTTCCTGGTCCTGCAGCTGCAAGCAGCCTTCGAGAATGTGCTCTACTGCCCCCTGGTGGTCCCATCTGGGAAGATAAACAGCGGTTCTGCAGTTCAGATTCCTTCAGGCCTCTGAGGGAAGACTGGGCCAGCTTGCCAGGCCAGAGAAAAGGGGGAGACCCTCTGAGGATGTGGCGACTGACATGCCCCTCCTTCCCTGCTTGCTGGTGTGTGGACTGTTGCTGTGGGCTTCACAGCTGCAGCTCAAGAGCTTCCTTGGCCTCTGACCAGGCTCCTGGGTGCAGGACAATGAGAAGAACAACATACCTATTGCCCCTAGAGCAACATGTAAGAAAACTTTGAAGAATCCGGCACTGAAAGGGTTTATAATTCTAAGGCCAACTGTATAGGAATCCACCATGGGGTCTCAGAAACCATCCAGCCTCAGCATAGAGAAGAATCATAGACCGAATGAGAACCCAGCTTTCCTAAAGGTGGCTTCCCCCAGTGTCCAAATCTCGTGGCCTGGACAGAGGCACTGCCATCTTCAGGACTGGCACTGGTGAAAGATGGATGTTAGCAGCCATGGAGCTCAGTTCTTCTATCCCCAGATCAGGAGCTACAGCTTGACACTTCTCACCTTCCCTGTCTCCTTTCTTCCCTTTAGGCCTCAGGATGTCCAACTACAGATACAGCACCATCGCCAAGCCCTCTTGCCCCTCCTCACCATAAAATTCCCACCCTTTCCCTATCTTAAAGCAATATCCCCCAACCAGGCCTTACAAGGCAGCCTACCTGTTCTTTCTGCAGGCAGACTTGCCTTGTCTCCCTAGTAATCCTGCTCTGCTCACATTTAGGGAAGATCAGAAGGACTTGTGGTCAAGCTATCAAAGACTAAGCACCATCCTCTCACATAGTCCAACCAAGGGAAACACACACTGTGGGGCATCCTCACAGAACATGGTGTCCCTGCATTTGGGAACAGGCTCTATGGGTTGAAAGATTGAAGGCTGGTTTATTCCTGGGCTGTGACCATGTGCCATGAGTATCAGCAAGGACAGAGGGCATAGCCAGGCACCCAGAGCTCCTCAGCTGGCTCAGTCAGCCATACTCAGCATCAGGAGGGGAAAAGAAAGGCATCTTGAGCATGGTGGAGGCAGGGGGTGATGTCTATACTCAAGGCTATTCCAGGTCTAGCCCCTCCTTGAATCCCATTATCAGGCTACCTGGAGAGTCACGTAGGGATTTGACCTCTTTTACTCAATAGCTATGTCAGAGTGCCCACTGACAGTCACAAAACCATCTCTTAATATGAAACTTGCTGTTCACTGTATCCTCATGATGGAAGCAGTCGTCTGACAGTTGCAGTTACAGTCACTTCCTTTTTGTTTTCCCCTTTGGTTCTGAAATCCTCTGAACACTCACCAACCAGAGACAACTTCCTGTGCCCCTTGTTTTTCCCACAAGCCCCATGTCTGTTTCGATTTTAAATAGAAAGGGGCAGTAAAAATTACAAAGATGAAAATGAATGCATTGTATTTTCACAATGAACTAGATCCCCATGAATTGCTTTTGGCATAACTCATCCTATTTACCTCTCACAAAAGCCTAGATGAAGAAGCACACACACAAACAGACACAGACACACACACACACACACACACACACACACACACACAGAGGGGAGAGAGAGAGAGAGAGAGAGAGGGAGAGAGAGAGAGAGAGGAGAGAGAGAAACAGAGAGGAGAAAGAGAAAGGGGGTCCAGAGAGAATAGGAAATGGCAGAAGCTAGATATGATCCTCTGTTCCTGATGCTGACCTTTACAGAAAGGTCCTGTTCATCTCACAGTTTCTGTCATTATCAATGGGGTTTCTTTGCCTCCCCAGGAGCTCAGAAGCCATCTCCACCTTCTGTTTCACTCTGCAAGATGGGATTCGTGTACAGGTGAGGATGAAATTTTATCATTAGTAGCTAGTGGTATATAGAGAAAGGACTGTCAACTTAGTCTGCCCAGGTAACCTTCTCTGTATCCACTCAGGACATTTTTTTTCACATGCAGCCTCCCTTCCCACAGCCCATCTTCACGTGCAGAAATCTGCTCACATCTTAGTGATCCCTGGATTCACAGGGTTCAGGGTACAGAGCTGACATTGCTCTACTTTGCTTCTGTCCCATTAAGACTGCTATATGTTACTGTTCTATTGCAATATTCCAGCCCCTATAGAGCCTGAACATATTTTCTTGTCTTGACTATTAGGATGCCACACTCCCTGCTTCTCTCTTATTTCTCTGTGCCTTCCCAGACATCTTTTCCATTTCTGGTCGCCATGATCTGAAAACTCTGAAGAATGCAGCCCATTTCTCTCCTTTCCTTTGTTTCCATAAATTCCCTCAGGAATCTTACTCAGCTCTGGGGACTTCTAGGTCAGGACCTTTCCCTGAAGGTTCCAGTTTTATCTACAGTGAGCATCTCCATTCCTTGTCAACTAAGCCTATAAGAATGAAGCCACCAAACTTCCACACCTGATTCCCTGAGTCTCCTGGCACCTCAGTAGAGACAACTTTCTCTTCCTGTGGCTCACACAGGTCAGATTTATGCCTGGTTGTCCTTTTCACTCTTGCCTTCCAAGAAACTTGACAATAAATCCTGCCCTATGAACTGTCAATATGTACCTCAAATGGAGCTGCTCCTCTACTTCCACTGCACCTTCCTCTCCTGCTAGAACTACTGAACTTGCTGCCTGATTTATCACCCTACATCTATATTTGCAAAACATGCAGCTTGACACATCCATGAAAACCTGAGTCTAACCACATCCTTCCTCAGCGAGAATTCCAGGCTGCCTCATCCACCCTAAGTGAGAGCTAGCACCATCACATTGACCTTCATGCAACTGACAATGTATCTCAGCCTACCACAGGCCCTTGGGCTTCTTCTGCCTTTCCTAGTGCAATTATTGCAGTTCCTCCTTCCACTCACAAAGGCCCTGAGTGCACATCATCCTCCCCATCTAAATGATCTTGTCTTTGCTCCTTTCTCCCCTACATCCTACTTCTCTTCCCCCTGGCCACATTATCGCTCCTGAGCCACTATGTCCCCAGCTTCTATCTGGACCACTTTCCTAAATCTCTTCACCTATTTCTATCAGATGCCCCACGTCCCACTTACCTGCCCATAAAGAAAAACTTCCAACACTCTCTCTCAGGACAACAGTCAGTCTCTCTTCATTCAACCCTGCTGAGTGTTCCACACAGCCAGTAGTGCAACTGACAGACATACCTGCCTTGTCCTTTACTCACTCTGAACCTGAATGTAAGTGCCTCTTCTGTCTGCCTCCAGCTCTAACTCCAGGGCTCACACAGAAGAGATGCCTGTGTCAAAGAATGGCGGGGGGGGGCGGGGAAACTAAGTCACATGTTCAAGCAAAAAAAGAACAAAACGTGAAGCTTTCTACTCCTCTGAATCCTGAAAGCTTGTTATATCTGTTCACACTGCATACACAGGGCAGTTTGGATCAATGGAAGCTAACTAAATATTAGGAATTACGGCAGTAACCCATATGCTGGTCTGAGATTGAAAGACCAGCATTGGACTTGGACTACATCACTTCAGTGACCCTCCAGGTTCTCCAGAGCCTCCATTTCTTCTTTTCTCAGAACAGAATAACATCTATAAATCCATGTTTGGTCCTAAAATGGTGATGGTAGAAGGAAGGAAAGAAAAGGGAAGGGAGGGTGGGAAGGAGGAAGGGAGGGAGGGAAGGGAGGAGAGAAGGGATGGGGGAGGGAGGGAGGAGGAAGGGGAAGGAAGGAATTGAAGGGACAGAGGAAGGGAGGGAGGAAAGAAAGTCAAAAGGAAGGAAGGAAAAGAAAAGAGCTAAATCAGCAGGAGAGTGAGTGCCTGGCAGACTCTCCACTCTCAGTGGTGGTACCTGTCCCATCCACCATCTCACATACCCATCTACCACAGATCCATGCTGGGAGCTCTAGGGCCTGCATAAGATAGACAAGTTCTGCTTTTCCTGGAACATGTTAACTTTATTATATTAATGGACAACTTCCTTCACTGTAATAGATATTCATCAGCTCATCAGCTGTTTACTGACTGGTGACTGGCCTCAAAGTCTAGTAGGGGAACTGGGAACTCAGGAGAAATGTATTCTAGGGAGCAGGGGATACAAAATGTCCTTTGCAGAAGTCATTTGTAAGTTCCATGAAAGGTGACTGAGTAGCCACTCAGCCCTATCCTGACACAACCTACCTCCCTGTGTTGAAAGAAATCTTCCATAGAAAAAACACCTGCATCGATCAAAAGACCAGACCATAGCTTACATGAGATGGAAGAATGATTAGCCCTAGAGTTGTCAAGCCTACATTCATTCTTCAAACACCTTGAGAACTCTTGTTTTCAGACTGGCCATGAAGCTCACAATCACCAGCCAAGTAGATTCAGAACTTCTAGCTAAGGAGGTTAGTGTGCCATCCTTGACCCAGGTTTTCATGGGACTGTCCATGATGGGAATGTAATTTCTATACTCTGGGAAATTGTGGCAATAAAGTAAGTAGATACATGAGTGCCAGTTGCTATTACTACTTCCTAGCTACTAAGAAGCTGATATCTGATGATTGAGGTTCAAAGCCAGACAAGGAGACTCTTATTTCCAATTAACTGCCAAAAAGCTGGACATAAAGGTGTGGGTCAAGTGGTATACCACTAGCTTTGAGCACAAAGCTCAAGGACAGTGTTCAGGCCCGGAGTTGAAGCCCAAGTATTGCAGTTCAAAGCTAGCCTGAGCAGGAAAGTCCATGAGACTCTTACCCTCAATTAAACACTAAGAAGCCAGAAGTCAATTTGTGGCTAAAGTGATGGAGCACTAGCCTTGAATAAACAAAACAAACAAAAAAGACCTCAAGATTAGCACCATAAACAAACAAACATGCAAGTAAATAAATAAATAAGACATATATACATATTTACTCTGACCTTCTTTAACCACAAGAAACCAGGGCTCTACCCTAGGTTTCTGTGTGTTGGCACATCTTTATCTCAGAGTTTGGGATAGGAGTTGTTCTGCATGGTACCAAGTTATGGCAACAATCCTGAGGCTGGGGTGCTGTTGAAAACACATCTCCCACCCAGGTCCCTCACCCTCAGTCAGTAGTACACTCTGTCACCAGCTCTGGTTCACAACATTACACATACACTGAGTTTGTAATCAGAATCTAGCAGAGTCTATTATGAATACATAGGGACTACAGTACATATGAATATGCTAATCAACTAAGCTTAATAGTTCTCGTTTGTATTAATGGAAATTAGGCAGCTGCATTTCCCACCAAATATTTTCCTTGGTATTTACTGACGAAATCAAGGTCCTTCTAATAAGTTCTAATATTTAATCTAAAAGCTCTAAAGAAGGTGCTTTAGTTGAGTATAATCTAATTTCACTGAACAAAATTGCATCTAAAAGCAATATAAAGTTACAATTTGTTCCTTGTCAAATAGTAAAAATGGCCTTTAAATTTTACATGGTTTTGACCTTTGGTTTTTGCATTTCAATTAAACTTGCCTCAGAGCCCAGAGGATCAAGTGTTCCCTGAGCGTGAATTAGGTCCTATCGAGAGGTGGTCACTGGCCCTTTTTCCTTTTAAAACTGATGTCTATATCCCTTTGACACAGAGCAGAAGTTGTTTTTCTGTTGTTGTTTTTTCCCTCCACAACTGCATCAGTGGAAACATAAATACTAGGACTAGCATCTTATGCATAAACACTTGAAATTTCTGAATCAGTCCTCAAAATTCATTTTTCATAGCCAGTCAGGATGTCCTGTCAGAAATCCTATAACTACTCTGAGAATGATCCAGACTTTCTCTAAGCCATATTTTGAATGTAGATTTTTACCTTTGCAACCCCTATTGTCAACTTTCATCTTACTCCTTTTGTAAAATCTTATCAACTCAAAAGTGAGGTCACTTGTGGGCTTCTGATAGAGCAGGTGTTCAAGACTGAGAGGTTGTGATGCCATTCTTATCCATTCTCCTCTCCTTACTGGGTAATATTGTCCTATTGTTTTACTCACACCCTAGGTAGTAATACAGCTTTGACAAGCCTCCCTTAGAATTAGAGAAATAAGCATAGAAAAAGTTCTGAATTCCTAATGACAGTGTAGAACCACTGTACTAGCCCTGGTTACTCCCTCTAGGTGACTGTAGAAAGAAATCAGGTGTGATTTTCTGATATATGTCTTTGAATCAAATCATGACTCATAAAATTGAAGTAGGTAGCACAACCCCTGGCATGTGACAAAATACATTACAATTAGTCAAGCATCAAATGTATGATTGGTCTAGATGACCCACCATGGAAGCCTACCAAGAAAAGAGAGAGAGAGACAGAGAGAGACAGAGACAGAGACAGAGACAGAGACAGAGACAGAAAGAATATTTTCAGTGAGGACTATATATGTATCTTAGCCAACTGCATGTTACTATAATAAAATCTCTGAGGCTGGATAGTTTTTAAAAGAAAGAAGCTTATTTGTCTCCTAATTTTTGAGGCTGGAAATTCTTAAACTAGACAAGCACATGGCAAAAGCTTAGTGCTATAGCATAACAAGGCAGATGGCATCACATGGAGGAAGCCAACAAAAGAGAAGCAAGTAGAAGAGACTGTACTCAATTGTAGAAGAGACCATACACATGGGTTGGCTCTTAAGATATCCAATCTAGTTCCATGATACCTCACATATCCCCACAAAATGGGAATCAATTGATTTTGGGAAATGTGCTCCCCTGTCCTGAATGTCTCCCGTTAAGACCCTCCTCTAAAAGATTCTACAACCTTTTAATATGGTTATTAAGGATCAACTTTCAACACATAACTTGGGGGAAGACAATTATATCTAAGCCATAGTAATCACATAATAATCATCAAGAAAGTATTTACTGGAGCTGGGGATATGGCCTAGTGGCAAGAGTGCCTGCCTCGGATACACGAGGCCCTAGGTTCGATTCCCCAGCACCACATATACAGAAAACGGCCAGAAGCGGCGCTGTGGCTCAAGTGGCAGAGTGCTAGCCTTGAGCGGGAAGAAGCCAGGGACAGTGCTCAGGCCCTGAGTCCAAGGCCCAGGACTGGCAAAAAAAAAAAAAAAAAAAAAGAAAGTATTTACTAAGTTTTTAGGCACTAAAGACCAAACAATATATTTTGTGTATGTTGACTCCTCTATATTCCTAGCAGTGAATACAGAACTAGCAAACCTGTAGGTCCTCAATAAATGTGAACTAAGTAAATAAACAGAGGGCATGGGAAACTCTATCTTGCTCTATGGGCTCTATGGGCTCTATCTTGCTTACAAGCCTGACCTGCTAACTAGCCTGAGCATTTTCTAGGTAAAATGACACTAATTTATTAAGCTCCTAGACAATATATCTCATTGACCACAGTTTCCCCATGGTTGGTATCAATTAATCAGGAGAATTCTTACATGGAATGATCATATGTCTCTGCCTCCAAAGAGGGAATTCCATCAGTGCAACTCCTGGGTTCACCCATTGGCTCTCTCACCTGTCCTGTAACAAGAAAACAAAGTATTTTAGCATGGTACAGTGTAGAGGTAGAGGTAGAGGGCCTCTCAGTGGTCATGCTCAACAGGATACAGATAGGCCCAAGCAGAGAGTTCTAGAGCTTCCACAATTACCCTCCAAGAATTAAATGTCTCCATAGTTCATCTTTAAAGGACCGTATGAATTAGAACATCATTTCATGAAAACACACTAAAGATCAGAGAAATCGTCATTTCCATCTACTCCCAAGCTTAGAAGCACACACTATGTGCTTTAACGTATGGAAATATAAAGAAAAATATGACATGTTATAGTAAGGATCTTAGAGCGCCGTCGGGAGATAGAGATTCATAAATAAAAATCATACATATGACTGACGCTGTAATGAAAGCAAGGATCAGAGGTTGAGAGCAGTCACAAAGAATGTGCTATCAGAGTTGGACAGGAATAGGAAGCAGAGGAAAAGCACTCCCAAATGGATGTAGCTATATAGAAGACACCGAGAAACTCAGCCAATATAACTGCAGCCTTAGTGTGCTGTCTCTGTAATATGTCAGCTTGGTAGGCTGAACTATAGCTCCCATCATTGCCTTTCTGTGCTCCTAGAAAGAAAGGTCACCAAGGAGATTCTTGAAAGAATTTGGGGCAGAAATGAACCAATGGCCATTTTATGGTTCACACGTTTTTTGATCTGTTGACTGACCTCAGAGGCAGGAAGCAGATGCTAAGAGATCGATTTCTCTCCCTCCCCTCCGTAGCTTTTGCAGCCCCTGTAGCTCTTGGGCTCTGATGGAGGACCATGGCTTGCACAGGATAAAGTTGTCACCAAGGTCAGAAGCAACAAATAGGCACACCAGTTGCAGCTCATCTCATAGGGTTTAAATGTGTGTGTATGTATGTGTGTATAGATTGCAACCTATTGATGACTTCCTTTCACAACTGCCTGCTTTGGGATCCTCATCTTCAGCCACAGGAGGAGAAACTATAGAGTTACAGAAACTACTTCACCAAGTCCCAAAATTTTACAGTTCTACAAATCCCATAATATACATATGTGCACACATCACTTACGAGTTCTGCTTGTCCGGCTGAACCCTGACAACAAAGGACTTGCTATCCGAAGTATGGGATGCTGTAATAAGCACCTTAAAATCTGGAAACAGGCACTGGGTAGGCATTGGATGAATTTTGAGGAAACAACAAAGTCTAAATTGCCCTGAACAGACTGTTAATAGAGATAGGGACCACAAAAATGCTGGAAGGAAACAAGAAACATACTACTGGAAACTAGAACACAGGGGGGTCCTTGTTGTACAGCAGTGAAAACTTGACTACATTTCCATCTGCTACAAGAGGAATGTAGTGCTTACAAGGTATGAACCTGATTATCCCGCAACAGTGATTTCCAGTCTCGAAGTCATCACCAGTTTTCCTCTTGCAGCTTTACTAATGTAAGAAGAAAAAGAGAAATAATCGAGAGCACTGTTAAATAGAAAGGAACCAGGATTTAATGGCTTTTAAAAGTCTCTGGCTTATAAGGTGGTAAAAGATGCTGAAACTAAGAAATGACCTGTGAACACTGTCAGAAAATGTGACATAGAGACGAAAGTACACCTTCCCAGAGTATCATGAATTCCCTCCTGATTTACTTTGTTTCAGGGTCAAATTCCTGTGAGATCAAATTAAAATTCATCCTTGCTCTTTGTCTAAATTCAAGGGATTTGAAGCTTCACCACATCCTCCTTTGGTTTTGGGCCTGTAGCCCTGGTGATAAGCCCATCCGGATGAGCTCCTCCATTGTAGCACCCACAAACCATGCCAAAGAAGGTGAACTTGCTCTTTCACCTCAGGTCAACTAATTCTCAAGATATGCCCTCTCAGTACTGTCTGTGACATCCTTTTCTTAAGTCTGTCACCAAGCACTGGGGTTGTCCTAGGCTTCTCATTCATCTATGCTGGGAAACCTTGTTCTATTCCAGGTCTTACACACTGATGTCTCATGAGCTTCTATTTCAAGCCCAGTGCTCCTTAATCTACCTAACTACCTATTGGAAATCTATACTGCTATGGTCCAAAGCAACTCAGAGATCTGGAAAAAGCGTTCACAATTCTCTCTCTCTCTCTCTCTCTCTCTCTCTCTCTCTCTCTCTCTCTCTCTCTCTCTCTCTCTCTCTCTCGATTTTTACCGCTTCCTGATTATAACACCTCCACCAGACAAGTATATTTCTCACCTCCCTACATTTCAACTTCTTTACTTATGATTTGAAGTTATACATAGCTCTTCCCTCATTGGTCAATGAAGACTTAAGGACCAATGCAATTTTTTGTTTGGGGTTTTAGACTAATTCATAACTGTTCCTTTTTACTTCTTGCCACAGGTTCCTGGATGGAGAGGAAATATGCCTCTGGATGAATTACCCCTTGAATCTCATCATATCTGACTAGCATGATACTTAGATGAGACCTCAAACTTTAGACTTTTGAGTCAATATCATGTGAGAAATACAAGAATCTGAGAATGCCAAAGTAGAATTCTATGCTGAGTATTCACATTTCTTCCACTTACTTGTTAAAATTCCAATTGCAGCATGATCATGTTTGGGCATGGAACCTTTAAAAGTAATGAGGTGACTTGGGGATAGAATTCAGTCCCCTACTGCCATGTGAAGTTTCAGTGAATTGGGAATCAGTCAATCACTAAATGCTGCATCTACTAACACCTTCATCTTACATATCCTAGCCTACTAGAAATAATATTTCTATTGTTTGTAAGCCATCTAAATGCTAGTACTTAGTTATAGCCTCCTGAATGAAGTAATACAACCACTATAGCAACAGGTTAATGAGGAAATGTTTGTGGTTGGTGTCTTAGGTGGGAGGGGCAGGTTAGCAATCAGATAAAGTATAGGACAACTCACTTTAGTCCTGGGCTTGCCCTGGCTTGCTTCAGAGAAAGCTCCTGACTGAGCCCACACTGTCCTTTGCTTGCTTATAAAAGAAAGGATAGCTCTGGCCCTGGTGTGTAATGAATCTACCCCTCACAGATGTGTGGAAACCACTGATGGAAGCAGGTCCTTCAGTAATACAGGAGATCTCCATGCAGAAGACAAATTTGGGCCCTGTGACAGAAAGGCTCTTATGTTATAGGGTTTGAGCTTCCTTTTGATTTTAACCTTCCCTCCCCCATGAGAATAAAAGTAGTCAAAAGGCTGTCAGGCAGCTCAGTGGCTCCATTAGAATTCAGAGTATTCCACTGTAATTACAAAACAGCTGTAATGGAAAATTGGTAGTCAAACCCATTTTCCAGCGACTAGAACGGTGAATGGGCTCCGTTATGTTCCTAATTCTCATTAACTTAATTTGAATAGGAAACAATGAAAGAATGCATAATGAGGTACAGTGGGCCAGCAGCCCAGCCTTTACCCCCACAGTGCTGGGTTCAACTCCGAAGGACCCACACCAAAGGAGAAGAGACCAAAAGCCCTTTCTCGGCTGGACTCTATTCAGGTGACATGAAACTTCCAAGGCTGAACTAGTCCAAATGAGCCACCATTGCTGTCACGATCACCTTGCCTTAGCATCCTCAGTGAAATTCCTACTTCTTCCCACCTCACCCCTGCTCTTGGTAAGGCTGAAGCCGTAGAAAAGAAAGTGTGAGACTTATTTACAGACAAGCAATTCCAGATTTGGCTGTGCACATATATGTTTGTTCCTACAGATTTGATTTTCCCCAGGTAAAAGAATGAGTTCAGCAGGTGGGAATGGGGTGGTTGGTGATTCAAGGCTGAGCCTAAATTGAGCACTGGGTTCCCTTGGGGAAGGAAGGAGAACAGGGACTGCCTCCAGTTTTGCCATCCTAAGCAGTGGTGACCATGACAGACTAGGTCTGTGATGGTGGCACTAGGGGCCATGGAGGAGAGGCCAGGACAGATCACAACCACATACTCAGTTCAACAGCCAACTTAGTTCCTAACTCCATTTGCCAATTTATGAGAGCAGTAGAAAGCCAGAGTTGCTTAGACCTTCTTCTTTAAGACATAAAATTAAAACACAGCCCTCAAACAAGACTGATAGGTTGGAGTACCTGTGATACTTCAGATACTATCTTAGACTCTAAGATGAATCTTCATACAAAAGCTACAAGATAAGGATTATATCAATTTTACTAATGAGGAAACAAAATAAGTATGTCAATTTTGCTAATGAGGAAACTGAGGCTCAAGTGATTTGACATGCTAAGGATATTTGATATTGTAAGAAAAAGCTGAAACTGAAGCTATGTCTTATGGAGTAGCTAGTTTAGTTAGGCCAAACACTTCCTGAAGCTGCCTCCTTCCTGGTACACATATAAGGGATGAAGAAGGGAAAACTTAGAGCCTGAAAAAGCAGTCCCAAACCCTATTGGGTAAGAGGTTCAATATTTCAAGACACATACACTGGAAAATGCAAATAAAATTCACAGGAAAAAATGGTGGCCCCTTTTGTAGAATAACCTAAGAGCTAGGAAGGCAGTTGTATCCCAACAATATTCCATCAGTGTCTCACTTGGTAAAATAAAAGTGCTTGCAATTCTGCTACTACCTTGTGTTAGTCATGGACCTCCCCATCCTTCTCAGAACGATGCATAGCATTCATTCCATGAACAAATGCAATGTAAGGAGGATTTGACATGAAGTCAAGACCTGAATTTGATTTCTAAATCCCTGCCATTTAATAGTTAGAAAATGTTATACACTTCATGGAGTTAAATCACAGAATCTTCCTTCCTTTAAAACTCTGAAAATATGAAACCTCTTGGTGAAACTACTTAAAGATAATTATTATCTTTCACAAGGATAATTCACAAAGATTTCACAAAGGTGTTTCTAGGCATTCACACACAGTGAATCCTAAGGAGGATAGTCTTTGGAGAGGTCATATGAAATATGACCCTTCTGATCACATAAAATAATATTGATCAAAATGAACTCCAGGAAATGGAAACAAGAAGTTTTTTTTCTTGGTTGCTGGGTTTGTTTTCTTTCTTTTTGTCTTGTTTATCTGTCTTTGGAAGGGAAAAAGGCAGCACAGAAATGAAGGGACAAAGGGCAAACAAATGCTACAGTGATACTTAGTAGTCACTATGTTGAAAATGAACTATACAACTTTTGGGTAGGGACAGAAGGGAAAAACTGAGTGTGAAATGGAAGGGGTAATATTGTCCAAAAAGAAATGTACTCTTAATGTATGCAACTGTAACCCCGCTGTATATCACCTTTAGAATAACAATTAAAAAGTAAAGAAAAAAAAAGCCTCCAGGCATAATTTTATGTCTTAAAGAAGAAGGTCTAAGCAACTCTGGCTTTCTACAATTACAGACCTGTAATCAGTAGGCTGATATGAGGATCATAGTTCAAAACCAACTTGGGCAGAAAAGTCTGTGAGATTCTTAGTCAACAAAAAGTGGGAAGTAGGGCTGTAGCTCAAGTAGAACAGTAGCCATAAGTAAAAAAGCTAAGTGACAGTGCCCAGGCCCAGAGTTCAAGCCCCAGTACTGGCACCAAATAATTATTTTTTAGCTGCAAATATATCCAGCATAGAATTTCTTTTTCCTTGAGGTAGGAATTGGCCAGTGGTCAATCAACATGCTAAAAGGATGTATGGTATTGGACGAGTGGATGAAAACAATGTTTCCAGTAAACAACTACTCCACACCAGCTCTAAACCCCCACCATCTCCAATGGCAATTCCCTCATAACCTACTAAATTCTAGGCATCACAGTTGTGTGCTCCTCAGCTCCTGTGCTGCTACTGATACAGGCTTTATTGTCACTGTTGCAAGAGGCTTTGACATGACAAAAGGTCAAAGCCATATAAACCATCAGTTCTGTGTATGATCTGTGTTACCTCCCAGCCCTGCATGACACCTCTTCATTCCCTGTGCACAGTGGATGACATGGTTTTCAGTATTCTAGTGAACTTTGCATGGTCCTGATGCATTTTGGAATCCAAATATATACCCTTTCACTTAATTCCCAGCCTAAATATCAGAGATGCTCTCTGTAACCAAGAGACCTGCAAAAGTTTTGAATGATTTGGCCAGTTGGATTGGCTCTTCCATTGCCACAACCATAAACACTCATGAAATCACAGTGATGTGCAAAGCCAAAGAAAAAAGCTAGTCCACACTCATTTGAACAGAACTTCTAACTTTCTGTTATTGTCTACCAAAAACCACTCCATATAGTGCTTATTGTAACTAGGCCTGTTAGATCTTTATCATCCTGGATGCTAACCTCACAGCTAAGGAGTATTTTGTAGGATATGGCACATAAAGACGACTAAGAAACCACGTCTAATGTTCTAATATCTCATATCACATCTGATTTTAAGAACAAATACCAGCTGGCCTGTTGAAGACAAGAATCAATTCCAAAGCAAAATTCTTCTCTCCTTTAAGATTAACTTTGCTCTAAGTTTACCAAAGCCCAGTACCTCATTTCTACAAAGAACAGAGTAAAGACGAAGTTGTGCTAGGAAGATTCAGAGCTGGTTTGTTTGTTCCTTTCTTGGGTATATTCAATGGTACTTACAAGCTCACAAAAACCCACTTGTGGCTGAAGTTTCTCACACAGAGTTGCAAGTACTCTACATTCCCTCAGTAAAGTGTCTCTCACTGAGTTCCCAGGAAACCACACCAGCTCTGCCAACTGCATCACTTTTAGATTCTGGGCTTTGAAACCAAATAAAAATTGATATGTGTGTAATCACATTTGTTTAATTAAAGTAACACATCTGTGCAGTAAATATTCTAGCACGAGCTGGTCAATAGCAAATCCTCAGCATGTACAGTAATAATTGACTAATGTAATTAAATGCATGTCAGAGTTTTAAAAGAAAATATAATGAGATTTCATCATTTTATATGTACAGGTAATTAGTTCTTAGGAATGTGAGTAAAAGCAAATTATCTACAGATTTGAACTATCAGCAGATAATTCAAGTGACCTAGTTTGGGAAAGGAAATGGTATCTAAAAACTAGGAGAAATTCAGACTACAATCAATGTTTTTTACTTGTATCCATCAAGCTTGCTCATTGCTATGAGCAAACCCCTGAACATCTTAAGGGAGAAAATTATTTATTTTGGTTTGTAGTTACTGAAGGTTCCATCCATGCATTTGGACAGAAGATAATGGCATTAAGAACCTATGTCAGACATATAGACAGCAATCAGGGAGAGAGAAGCAAGAAGGGACCAGGAAAGAGATAGCCCCAAAGACCTGTTGCCCATGACCTACTCCTCCAGCTATCTCCTAAAGTTTCCAGAACCTCCCCAGCTTGGGAGATAGGCATTTGCACCCTATCTTTTGAAGGGAATACCCCATATTCCAACTGTAACACTACAGTTAAATCTAAATGTCATATTAAGACATATGCATTTTTAATTGTGTTTGATATGTTTCCGTCAAGCTTTTCTTTTGGATAAGGTAAGCCACAGTGAGGATGCTACAGGTCAAAGTGAATGCTCTCTTATCTATCACTACTCCTCCACCTCTCTAGGTGTCCAGGACCTTTCGAACACTGGATCATTCCAATCATTCGTTGCTTTTATGTTTGAACTGACCTACCTCCTTCTGCCTCTTTACTGTTCCAGCTTAGTCTCAGCATTCTCATCCTAAATTTTGGATGGCATATACACAGACAGAGCTGTGGGAAGGGAAATTGAAGAGTAAGGAATGTATAAGCAGATTCAAGGAAGCAGGAAAGCATGTGGCCTATTTGGGAGGCAGCAAGTAGCTCAGTCTGCCAGGAGAAGATTCCCTCTGAAGAGAGGAAGATGTGGCTGTCGAAATAGGCTAGAAAATGATGGGCAGAGACTTGAATACCAGCCAAGAATTTTGAGCGTCCCTCTCTGAAGGCAATACAGAGTTGCTGAAGATGCTGTTTTTTTTGTTACTTTACTCAACACTAATCATACCAAATGCTTCAAAAATCCCAGCACACAATAACAAACTAGATGCTAGCAGAAACAGCAAAATGGTCACCATTAAAGCCTGGTCATTTGGGGATCCAGGGACTTGCTTCCCAGGATGACGCTAGCTGATGCTTCTCTCACCTTCCCAATAATGCCTGAACTTCATTCCCTTCTCTAGAGTTTCACACGAGATGAAACTATCTGCCTAAATGGCCTTGCTTGACAATTATGGCTCTGGACTGTATTGGGTTTTTTTAATCTCATATGAAATTTTATTACCATAACTGGACCAAGCTTTTTCCATGCACATAATTTTAGACTTTTCATACATAGACACAAAATCAAATGATTTCAGCTTTGCTGCCATGACCTAGTGTCATGAAACAGAAGTGACAGGATAAAATAATATGCCAAACAAAATAGCTGACCATCATTTGGATGAGAGTAACATGTTCCTCACTAGCCAGAGGACAGAAGCTTTATTTGGTGACACAGTTAGTGACTATACTCACAAACACCTCCACTCACTTTCTTGACCTACATACTTCCATGATCAGAATTTTCTTTTTCTGGGATAGTTTGTTCTCATATCTCAGTGACCAGAACTGAGGGTTAGCATGGCCCCACATTTAGAGTCTAATGGTTGACAATTGTACTGTATTGCAACATCAAAAATGCAAAAACAGGGGGCTGGGGATATAGCCTAGTGGCAAGAGTGCCTGCCTCGGATACACGAGGCCCTAGGTTCGATTCCCCAGCACCACATATACAGAAAATGGCCAGAAGCGGCGCTGTGGCTCAAGTGGCAGAGTGCTAGCCTTGAGCGGGAAGAAGCCAGGGACAGTGCTCAGGCCCTGAGTCCAAGGCCCAGGACTGGCCAAAAAAAAAAAAAAAAGAGGCTCACATTTAAAATACTGTAACCTCTCTGTACGTCAGTTTGATAATAAAAATTTGAGAAAAAAAAATGCACAAACAATTGTGATAAAGAAAAAACCTCTAGATTAAAATAGCAACATACTTATTTAATATCTAATGAAGACTTTATTTGAATCAAACAAATTGTATATATCTACATATAAAACAATTGGAAATATGAACATTTACTTTATATTTGTGCATATGATATTTAAATTTTTAGGTGTCACAACTGTATTACCATTACAGCTTGTTGATCTTTTCAAACTAGTCATACATTTTTATACACACTAACCAAAACATGTACGAATGGTAGGATTTAACAACTCCTGAATTTCCCACAGAATAATCCAGGAAAAAGAGGTAAAGAGAAAAATAAGTATGCAAGTGAAACAAGAAGTGGTGTACCAATAATCGTTGGAGCTATTGTTGGAGTTCAATACATTAATTTCTCAAAAACTGTTTATATTTAAATAGTTCATTTAAAATTATGGTAGTTCTTACTAGAGTGGAAGTCTTTCTGGAGTTGCTAGTTTATAGTCAGAACTGGAGGTTGGACAGCATGGACTCTTAGTCAGCTAGGCAGAGAGGACCTAGAGGACTAAATAGGTAGGCTGGATCATAATACCACTGGGTGGGTGACCTCTATTTGCTTCAAATCCTCTTCCATCCACCAAGTAGATGTGATATAAATGATTAGGAGCTCCAAAGCCTCAGCTTACCAAGGTTGGCCCTCAAAGAAAAAGTTGTCATTTATTCCTCTTAAACAAGAAGAATCCAAAGGCTACCACTCAGACTAAGTTACCTGAAACAAGTACTGAGCATAGAAGAAAGCCAGGTATCCTCTGGTGGTAAGTAGAGAAATGGGAAATAGATTCTGGATTTTAAAGGAAAATGTGACTAGCAAAGTAAGGACCATGAATTTTAAACAAGCAAGGAAAGAGCAGGGATTCCTTTAGCCTCAAAGAGCATAGTGCCAGCAAAGACCATGAAAGGTGAGAGAATTGAGTTCCAAAGGTAGGAGCATCTGCTAGCTGTAGTTGGAAAGATGTTGTGAGCTAGCAATTGGCCTCTGAGGGCAACCCCATGTAACCAATACTTTTATTACTTGAAAAGTCTTATTAGGAATACAAGAGTGACTCAAATGATAGAGTACCTTCCTAGTAAACCAAAGCCCTTGAGTTCAAAAAACACATAGATTGTATTTATTATTTGTTAATGCAGATAAGGAAACTAAAGGTGTAGGTGTGCAAAATACACTCAAGCACTGTGAAAGATCAAAACTGGTGCAACAATGCACAAAACTCACTTATTTTATCTTTTTATCCCATGGTCTTCATTTGATAGTAAAAGAAATTCTGTGGGGGAGGTGGTGTAGATGAGAGAGAGAGAAAGAGAGAGAGAGAACACAGAGGGTCAGACAGGAGAAAATGATAATAATAGATGGTCCTGATGCCTCACTGAGAGGTTTTCAGTTGATTTGACAGTAAAGAAGATCCATTTTAACTCCTTGAACCAGGGCAGAGTCCATAAAAATGCTGTTTGAGGATGCTTAATCTTGCATGGAGAATTGAAAGATAAACGCTTTGGGAGCAAAGCAGTCAGGCTTCGAGGATCAGACTTAGTCATGTTTCTTTCTTCAGTCACCAGCCACTGAGTTCAAGAGTAACCAACTAGACTCCTTGTCATTTTCTCCCTTGAGACATGGATGCCATCTTTAGAAGAGACTGGAGGTCACTTGAGTCAGAATTTGTACCTGTGAGAATCATTTTCTCTTCAGAAATACATCCATATGTTTAATCTTCACTGGTCTCCATTTCATATGAAAGAGAAATGTCACAAGCAACACTCTCATTGGCCACATTTGGGGGGTGAAGGTAGCCTCCTATTTAAATGGGAAATCCTTATCAAGTCTAAGCACTGTGTTTTATAAGGACAGTACTGTCTTGGAAAGAAATTTTAAATCAGCATTGCCAGAGTCATCTCCAATTCCACGATTTTACAGAGATGAAATTCTAATTTTTAAAAAATGTGTCAGGTCCGGCCTTCTGCCTTTAAGCAGACCTGCACTCCTGGAGGAAACTCAGTTCCTAAAGCTTGCCAAGCCTTTCTGCAATCCAGAGACTTGGCACTTCTGTTTCCTCTTCCTCGATCACTCTTCCTCTTGCTCTTTGAAAAGCTGGCTTATTCTCTTCCTCCAGGTATTGCTGTAAATGTCTCTTGCTTTCATAGGACTTTGTTAAACACCAACTTAAGTGGATCATCTTATTTTGTTGCTGCTTCTCTCTCATCTAAAACCCTTATTGTTTTCTATATGAATCTTACTACATTCTGGTAACTGTATAGTTGTTTTACTTGACAATTTTCTCCACAATAAGAATATTGACTCGGCAAATTTTGATTCCTACTGGATTCTCAGGATATATGCTGCTTACTATCTTCCACATAGTAAGTTTTCAAGAATTCCTGGAAATATAGAAGGAAATTTGAATGGATGCCCAGGTGGATAGATAGATGGATGGGTGGGTGAGTGGGTGGGTGGATGGATGGATGGATGGATGGATTGACAAACGGTAGATGGATGAATTACTAGATTGTAATAGATGGAATAATGGGGGAAACATGTTATTTATATCATGAAAAAGAAAATGTTCTCTTCCTTTCTTGGAGATTCACCTGGCTCATTAGCGTTTAAAATGGTATGAACATTTTCCAGTAAAACAAAAGTTACTTGAGTTACACACAATTTTCTAAATTTATTTTAACTCCAATATTTCTTTTCCATGATATACTCATTTAACATCCTTCCAAGGAATATTTCTTGAAACACCGGTTTGGAAAAATCTACACCTTGATAACAATTGCTACATTAAGTAGCAATTATTTTTTAACCCCTTCCAGATTATGTGGTCCCTAATGACCTAGAATTAAATTTACTCCTTTTTGGTGCCAGATACAGAGAAAATACTCAAAAACAACTAAGTACCTGAGAAAGAAGGAAAAAAGAGAAGGAGGGAAGAGAAGTAAGGGAAAGGGGGAAGGAAAGGAAGATAGAGCTGGGTTTGTCAGTGAGTAATTGCTTCCTGATGCATATTTCAATTGACTTTGAGAGAAATAATAAAGTGTTAGTGATAACCTCACTAGATCAGCACTCAGGATTATATTAACCATCTCAGATAAATTTCAGATTAATAATTGACCTAGGGCTAAGATTAGGGTTAATGTATAGTAAATACTACCTTATCCACCTCCACCCACCCCTCCATCCTTAACACACACACACAAACAGATTAGTTTTAGGCTGAGCTGCCCCCTATGTTTCAGTATCAGGTAATTACTATATTTAAAGGGTGTTAGCAATAGTATTACCTACTGGCTAAGAAGGGAGATTTTGAAGTCAAATCCAGACCCTACCATTTACTAACTGTGCAAACTTAAAAGTATGTAGCCTTTCTAAAGCTCTGTTTCCTTTTCTCTCTGAAATGCAGATGGTGCATAATTACACTGGTGTGGATATTAAGTAAAGTAAACAAGCTATGGCTTAAGGCAATGCCTGGTAAGTAATTAACAAAACCACTGCTGCCCTGTGGGTAAGAACTGCCCTTCCGATGATGCCATTGGGAGCAAAGGCATCTGATCTCCCAAATGAATTGCCTTTAGAATATCTAGGGAAATATTTGACTCAGAAGAGTAACATTCTGATTTGTATGATTTCAGAGGGGCACAGAAAAGTAATTATATGGGATGCAGCTCTTTAAACCTAATGCCAAGTTTCAATCTTCCCTTTGCACACCTCATGTAACTGCACACAATGCAGTTCCATCTAGCACTTCCTAGATGCTCTCTGCACCAGAAAACCAAATATAAATATACTTTCTCTAGAGAACGTTCACTCATATTGGCTTCTAGAAATGTATCTAGAGAAAGCTCTTTTCCTCTCTCCTTGTTATTGTTCAGGATTCATTCCCTTTTCTCCTACTTCTCTTTAGAATACATGAGTTATAAACACAGGTGACCTCCATCTGCCTGGGGACTGTGTACATTGAGGGATAGGAGAGGCAGTATCCACACAGGATGAAATTAAGGAGGGATGGGCTAAAAAGGAGACGTGAGTAAAATTGCACCTACCTAAGGCTGATAACAAATATATTTCTGGAAACAAGTCTGAAATTAATCCAATAGTGTTTGTTTGTTCAAAAGAGTTTAATTTAGAACAAATATAAATCTTCTTTCCTGACTTTGAATGTGTTCTAGTTATGGACTCAAGTGGAAGAGCTACATTCTCAAAAGGCTGAAAGGAATTAGAAGAATACTATCCTATGTCCCTGAACAGGATTCACCTAGGATCAGTTCAAGTTATCTTTACCTTTCTTTTAAATACACTTTAAACACCTATAGATAATCCTTGGTTCTCCAAGGTGGGAGTGACTATTTTCTGAAATCTAGTATCTTTGACAGATGGTTCCCCAGGCTTGGAAGGAGGAGGGGGCGAGTTCAAAAGCTACATCCCACATCTCTAGTTTTTAGAAAGTTAGTTCTTGTATCAAGCTGAAATCTGCTCCACTATGACTTCCATCTGCTCTTCGAGTTCTGCCATTTGGAGACATGCAGGACAAGTTTGCTCTCTTCCATTTGACATCTTTTTATTCCTGACCCCTCCCTCCCACCCCCAACCTCCCATCATCTCTTTTTTGCAGTAAACATCCTTTCTCTTTGAATGTTCCCCATGTCTTCACCATGCTAGTAGCTTCTTGATGACATGCCTGCTTCATGAAATCTGTCTTAAAAATATCACCTGTAATCCTAGCTACTCAGGAGGCTGAAATCTGAGGATCATGGTTCCAAGCCAGCTCAGACATGAAAATCCGCAAGACTCTTATCTCACAGAAAAAGCTAGAAGTGGCATTGTGGCTCAAGTGGTAGAGTACTAGCCTTGAGCAAAAGGAGCTCAAGGACAGTGCCAGGGCCAGAGTTCAAGCTCCAGGACTGGAAAATACGAAAATAAAAATGTCTTCTACCACTGACCCCAGTGTTTCAAGTATGTTCAGGCCCACATAAGACATCAAGATTCTCAGTAGTCAAGCAGATCCAAGCTCTGTATCTTGGCACTAGTTAAACTCTTTGAAGCTAAGTTTCTCCATTTATCAAACAGGTAAAATAATAGGATTTTCAAGGATTGTAATCAATGAACAAAATCATTAGGCACAGCACCTGGTATGTAGTTAGAGCAAAATAAATGGTGGCCACAATGAATGTTGAGGTTATTCATATTATTATTAGGCATGGTATTTTATTTCTACCTTAAATTTTTAGCAGCTGCTCATGCTGTTAATTTAAAATAAGATGGGCAAAATATAACTTGACAACATCTATTTCATGTTTGTCCAATGTGTAATTTGAACTCAAATTCAGGAGATGTCAATATCTTATTTTCTTCTGCCTCATTATGCAAATATAAAAATATCATCTCTTATGGGTAAATAAAGGAAAGGCCTTCCCCTGACCACATACTATAGGACTGGACTAAACACCATGTTTCAAAGCTTTTCTGATATAAGCAAAAACCCCATGGAGTAAGGGTCATATGGCCTCAAGTTTGTCCCCCCTTCTAGGATTCTTGACCATTAGATAATTAATCTGTCTGTATATCCAATACATTAATCACACATGTCTAATGACCTTTCTTGAAAATGTCTGTTTTTTTTTCCTAGTACTGGGCTTTTCTTAATTCACCTCATGTTTCCTGGGCAGGTATTCTACCCTCTAAGTCAAGCCTCCAGCCCTTTTTTCTTTATAAATTCTCCCAGGTAGGATCAAATATTTTTGCCCATGACCAGCCTCATACCTCAAACCTTCACCCATATATACCAGTGTAGCAGGTAACAGGGTTCAATGTCAGCACGCTGTACTCATTGGGCAATCTGACCTTTCATGAGAAGAGACGTCCTCTTTTTTTATTGAAAGATTAAAGGTGCACTGGGGAAATGCTTGTTATTTAAGGTATTTTATCCTGGGATTCCAAGCAACCTGTCCATTCATGGCAGCTTGTCCTACTTTCCCTCCAGGATGGCCTCTTTCTATCGGAGTATAGAACTTCATTTTCCCAAAGCCCCAATGGGGGATGAAACACACAAGAAAATAGGAGCTTAAAGAACATAGCTCTGTTCAGCAATAAATGTTCTTTGGTCAGAATCTCCACTGCTTCCATAAGCTTTGAATCTAAAGAAGGTATTAACAAGATAGGTGAGCTTGGGGAGGAGAACAAGACCAAATGCTTTAAGACTGGGTCCCATCTTTTTCTGTGGAGAATGCCTACCTTATCAGAAATCAGAGTTGCTCTAGATTCTTCTTCCACCCAACTGCAAAGCTTTCAATATAATTCTCAGACTACCCATCCCCTAAAATAACATTATACATCAGTAGTTATAGATGCTTTTGACTTATGATGGGGCTTACATCCTAATAAGCCCCTTTTAAATTGAAAACATAAACAGTTAAAATACAATGAATACATATAACTGTCTAAACATCATTAATAGCTCAGACCATCTAAAGCTTATTCAGAACACTTAGATTAGCATATACTTGGCAAATCATGTAACACAAAGCTTGTTGTATGCTTAAGTACTGAATGTCCCAGTGAATGTCTAGGACAGTATAACAAAAGTGAAAAAGAGAATGACTATATGACTATATTTTGCACCATCATAAAGTTGAAAACTAATAATTTGAACCATAGTTTGTTGGAGGCCTTCTGTATATGTATGTAAACTAATAGAAAAATTGTTTAGAAAGGTTATACAAAATAATCACAACAGTTATCAATGGAGAAAGAGTTGGAGTCCAGGAAGAGGTGATCACATAATTTTTTTAAATCAGTAAGTTTGAACATGTAGAAAGAAGATATTTCAGGAATTACTTCTGGAATGGAAATTAAATGTATAAAGAAAGAAGCCACTCCCCAAACCTTGGTTAAAAAAAAAAAAGAAGGAAGGAAAGAAGAATGAAAAGGAGGAAGGAAGGAAAGGAGGGAGGGAGGAAGGGAAGGAAGGAAGGAAGGAAGGAAGGAAGGAAGGAAGGAAGGAAGGAAGGAAGGAAGGAAATACCAAAATCGAGAGACACAGGGTAAAAAAGACAAACGACTACAAAAGCAATACTTGCAAAACTGTTTGGTGTAAATGAACTGAACAACTCATTGCGGGGGGAAGGGAAAGGGAGAAGGGGAGGGGGGAATGAGGGAGGAGGTAACAAACAGTACAAGAAATGTATCCAATGCCTAACATATGAAACTATAACCTTTCTGTACATGAGTTTGACAATAAAAATTAAGAAAAAAATAGGAAAAAAAGGAAGGAAGGAAGGAAGGAAGGGAGGGAGGGAGGGAGGGAGGGAGGGAGGGAGGGAGGGAGGGAGGGAGGGAGGGAGGGAGAGAGAAGAGAAGAAGGCAGAGGAGATACAGAAAGGGGAAGGAAGGGGATAATACAGGAAGGGATCTGAAGGAAGGGAAGGCTAAAGGAAGGAAAAAGGGAAGAAATAGAGAAAGAGAGGCAGAAGGAAAGAAAGGAAAAGAAAAGGAAAGGAAAGAAAAGGGGAAAAGGCTTAAGTGTGGACACAACACCATATATGAGAAGGTATTTTAAAATATAGAGAACATTTTAGAAATTCTACAAATATTTATTTAATTATATAAAAACTATAAGAAAATAATGCAGCTTCAGACTAAAATAGATATAAAACATATCAATTAATCCAATAGTCAGTTGTCTTAAACAATTTAGAGTAAAAGATGGGCACTGAAAAGAAATAAATGGTGAGTAACCAAAGCACTTAAATATAGAATTGGGTCTAAATGATTAAAGGAAGTATAGATTCCAAACAAAATTTAAAAAAGAGTTGAAACATAAATATATTATAATAGTTGATTATTAATAAGCCAGTTCTGAAATTACCAGTAACCCCCCAAGTCAGAAATTTGATGGAAAGCTAAAAGCATGATATGATAGAAAAGTATAATACTTTCCTCATCTCCAAAGCACCCAGTTTCTACTTTACTTGGGCAATTTCCTTTAACTTTCTGTTGCGTGTGTGTGTGTGTATGTGTGTGTGTGTGTGCGAGTGAGTGAGTGTGTCTATGCTCGTGCGTGTGTGCATGCACATACCCCCAAGTCAATACCAGATCTTTTTAATATAAAGTCTCTATTCTCTCTTACTTGTTTTTTGCCAGTATTGGGCTTTAACTCAAGGCCTGGGCATTGTCCCTGAGCTTCTTTGGCTCGATATTAGTACTCTACCACTTGAACCACAGTACCATTTCTGGAAGAATCGAACCCAGGGCTTCCTGAATGCTAGGCAAGCACTCTACCACTAAGCCACAGAACCAGATTTTTAATACAAGGCCTCACCAACTTGTTCAACTTGATTGCTCAGGGCTGGTACTCATCCACTCTTGCTTTATACTGGTTACTTGGAGAGAAAGTTTACCAGAATGTTCTGCCCACACTGGCTTCAAATTGTAGTCCTATATATCCCAGCTTTCGGATTAGCTAGGGTTACAGTTATAAGCCACCAGAACTGGCCAACTTTCTACTTTTCTGAGTACAGAAGTGAAGACTAAGTGACCAAATATACACACATTGTTTGCTATAGCAGCATGGTATATATGAAGAACTCAATAATCTTTATATTGGCTTGGATATGTCTAAAAGTATATACTTAAGTATATACTTGTGGGCACCAGTAGCTCATAGTTATAATAATAGCTACTCAGGAGGCTGAGATCTAAAGATCTTGGTTGGAAGTAACCCAGGCAGGAAAATCCAAGATACTTTTATCTTTAACCAGAAGAAAAATCCTGGAGTGGAGATGTTACCCAAGTAGTAGACCACCCTTGAGAGAAAAAGTTAAGCAAGAATATGAGGACCTGAATTCAAGCTGCAGTATCAACAAGTACACACACACACACTCACACACACATACAATATGTACATTATATAAAGTGTGCGTGGTGTGAGTGTATGTATATGTATATATACACATGTATATAGGTGTCGATATATATACTTATACATATATATGTTTGAATATGTGTATATATTTTAAATATGTATTCTGCTGCTTAATTTTTATATATTAAACCACTCAATTTTAGGTGAAATTAAAAATCAGATATATACTTAACAATTCACAAGAGCAAACAAAAGCAAATTAGACAGAATTTATATATAAATAGGAGATAATCAAACCCCAAAGAGAAAAAATACATCAAATACATGAAATAAACTGGGTGCAGGTGGCTCACACCTATAATTCTAGCTACTCATGAAGCTGAGATCTGAGGATCATAGTTGAAAGTCAGTTAAGGCAGAAAAGTCCTTAAGATTCTTATCTCCAATTAATCACCAAAAAAACAAAACAAAACAAGAAAAAAAAACTGGAACTAGAGCTAGCCTTAGCACAACAGATAGGGGTGAGTCTCGACAAATGGGACTACTACAAAATAAAAAGTTTCTGCACAGCTAAAGACATAGTCACCAAACTGGAAAGACAGCCAACCATATGGGAAAGGATCTTCACCAGCACAGCAACAAAGGCCTAATATCCATCATCTACAGAGAACTCAAAAAACTAACCCCCTCCAAGCCCAGAAAACCAATTATTAAATGGGCAAAGGAGCTAAAGAGAGACTTCACAGGAGAAGAGATAAAATGGCAAAGAAACATATGAGGAAATGTTCAACATTCCTGGCAGTAAAGGAAATGCAAATAAAAACAACCCTGAGATACCACCTCACTCCAGTTAGAATGGCCTATACTCTGAACTCAGGCCACAACAAATGCTGGAGGGGATGCGGAGAAAGAGGAACCCTTCTCCACTGTTGGTGGGAGTGCAAATTAGTACAACCACTTTGGAGAACAGTATGGAGGTTCCTCAAAAAGCTCAACATAGACCTACCCTATGACCCAGCCATACCACTCCTAGGCATCTATCCTGAACAACAGGTCTCATGATATCAAAAAGACATCAGCACATCCATGTTTATTGCTGCACAATTCACAATAGCAAAAATATGTAAACAACTCAGATGCCCCTCCACAGATGAATGGATCCAAAAAATGTGGTACCTATACACAATGGAATACTACATAGCGATTAGAAATGGTGAAATATTGGTATTCGCAGGAAAATGGTCAGAACTTGAACAAATAATGTTGAGCGAGACAAGCCTAGAACACAGAGAACAAAGAGGCGTGGTCTCCTTGATATATAACTGTTAGGGTGGGGGTGGGGGGACAGTAGAGACCAGGTCTGCGAAACAAAAAACTTCTTGTCAAATGGTATTTCCCACAGGTTTGGGTCAGCGACCTTACATTATGTATCTAAAACCAAACAACTACTAAACATAAAAATGTCTAAAATAGACCTCTCAGTGGATCACAATAGCTCAAAAGCTATGTATGGATGATCATATAAGACAAGGATAAGCAAACTCTATTGTTAAAGTTCTAGGTGAATTTCCTTTGGCGTATGCCACGTGGCTACTGTATATGATTTCGGTACACTGGGTATTGTATATATGCCTACCTGATTTAGGGAAGGGAAAGAAAAATGAGGGTGTAAGATATCACAAGAAATGTACTCACTGCCCTATTATGTAACTTTACCCCTTTTGCACAACACCTTGTCAATAAAAATTTAATTTAAAAGAAAGTTTAAAAAAAAGAGTTAGCCTTAGGCAAAGAAGCTCAGGAACAGTATCCAGGCTTTGAGTTAAAGCCCTAGGACCAGCACAAAAATAAGCAAGCAAAAAACAAACAAACAAAGAAATCCATGATATGGGTACTTGGAAGAGGAGGGTGAGATCAACAGGGATAATGGTAGAGGAATGAAGTGGGAAAGTGGGAGAGAATGCAAGAAAGCAGTCATTGTATATATCACAAAATTTAAAAAAATAGGAAAGCGGTGAGTCAAAGGGGGATGAAAATTTTGAATGCAGTAACACAGATCAAGATGTATTGTATTCATAAGCCACTTTATTAAATGACAAAAATTCAGTACCTATCATACAAAATTAAGCAAAGTGAGAGAATGAGTGGGTTGGGAGGAATGGATGAGGATGTTGAAAGGGATAACATTGATCAGATGCACTATATTCATAAACTGCTTTGTTGAATGCCCAACACCTTTGTACACTACTTGAAGATAATAAAAATATTTAAAATAAATCAAATATAAAGACAAAAGTAAAACGTGCTCTTGCTATAAGTAGCTAATATGCTACTGACTAAAAGAACAATTTTTTAAAAGACTGCTTATTTTTGTAACAGGAATACAAGATGTATCTCAATCCGTGGGTCATTGATTCAGAATACGAGAGATATTAACAAGAGTCCAGACTTTTCCCATTTTTTTCCCTCTTCCATCCTTGTGAAGACATCTTGCTGCCTTCATCTAGGAAGGCAGCAAGAGTTTATCTATGCTTTTTCCAGAGACAGCTTCTAGGTGTACTGAAACTCAAGAAGAGAAATCAATCTCTCCCTACCTACATTCTTCTTTTTTTCTTTTTATTGTCAAAGTGATGTACAGAGGGGTTACAGTTACATATGTAAGGTAGTGATACATTTGTTGTCAAATTTGTTACCTCCTCCATTGTTCTCCCACCTTCCCTCCTACTCAATCCCCATCACTGAGTTATACAGTCTGTTTACAACATATTGTCTTGTAAGTATTGCTATTGTATGTGTTCACCTTTTACCCTTGGTCCCTACATTCTTCATAAGCATAAGGATATTTCTTCCAGAAACCCTCAAATTACTTTCTTAGTATTTGGGCCAGAATGCATTTCTCTAATCCATTCTGGAGCCGATCGCTGGCACAAAATAGGATTACCCTTAAATCAATCAGCCCTGGCAACTAGAATAGCACTAGGTTTTCTGGATATATATATATAGAGTGAATTCCTGACATAGTTGGGCTCCCTAAGGTAGATCAGCATGGCAGGGAACTTCAGTGTTCACTACAGGCACAAGTTCTGAAATTCACTATCAGGATAATTAACTCCATCATTAATAGGCAAAGGCTTTTTATGTTTGGTCAAAACTACAAAATACACAAGCTACAATTTAAACAAGGTCAGAAGTAAAGGTTAAATGCTTAGCCAAGATGTAAGCACACAGAGAGGAAACTGGGATAGAAATTGCACACAAAGCATTAAATAGGCCAAGAGGGGCATTTTAGATTGATTACGAATGTAATCTACAATTAAGATACAACAAATGTAGGTCCTTATCTAACATTTTCTTGCAGCCAAGTCTTTGAAAAATCAGAGTAAACTGAGACCTACAGAGTAGCGACAGAAAACCTGACACAGTTCTTCTAGGTTTGAGCTGATTGTAGTATCAGAAAAGGATAGGACTCTTAACTAATATAATATTCATGTTTATTTAAAATATTTCTAAAAAAATAAATAAAATATTTCTAACTTAAAGTTCTTTTGATTGCTCAGTCTTTAAAATAAAATTCAACTTGTTACCTCCTCCCTTGTTTTACTCATTGCCTTACATATGAATCTGTAACCCCTCTGTACCACGTTTTAACAATAAAGAAAAAATGTTCAATAATAAAACAAAATTTAATGGGTGCCTCTAGTCATAATTACTGTAAGCACCCAACTGCCCAAGCAGACAAGAACTACCTTCAAAGTACCTCCTGGATATTCTAGATGTCCCTCCAGCTCCTCACAGGAAAGTTGCCTTGTCAACATACGGGCCTACACCCAACTCTTCCTAGTCATCAGTTCCTCCTGCTGCCTGGTCCCCATCTTGATCTTTGCTGTAAATGATCTTTTATATTTTTAAGTTCCATAACCTAAAGTAGACTAAAGCTTTTAGCTTCTCCTTCCTTGAAGGAGAACATAAATTGTCTTTCTCACTGGTGCGTCTTATTTCCAGAAGCCCCAAGCTGAACCTATACTTGATGTGGCTCTGGCTGCCCTTTCTTCATTGCTCGGGTCCTATCTCAGAGAGTGCCCTTCCTGCCCAGTCTGCTCTTCCCAGGTTTCTTCCCAGGTTGAGCTTGACTTCCCCGGCCTTGACCACTGTTGCAGGCACAGGTTAATAGAGAGAAGGTCAGTCAGATCCAGATGGAAGCATCCCCTTCTCCAGTGGTTGCTCCTGTTACGATCTGCTGGTTCTCCTAATGATACTGGACAGCTTTTGCCTTCTGCTATCATTTCAAAACTCTTCAGGCTAAATTTTGTCACAAGCACTCCATTACAGATGTATATCTCACTATAGAGACTAACAGAGACCCCTTTATCTTTTCAAGTACACATAGAACAATACAAAATTCATGACACAAAACATACATATGATTGTATTGTGAAGAGGGGAGATTTGTAAATGAACAGCAAAAAGCAGAAACAATAACTGCATGAAATATTACAAAGTACTCCTAAATCTACCAGGATTAATTCTCCTTAAATGACTATTTACAACTTACAACAAACAGAGGATTTTTAGACTTTTGTGTTAAAACAAAAATGTTTTCAGTGCTTAATCTTAGGACTTAATAATCTATAAAACTAAAAATTAAATATGAAAAGAAAGAACAAACATACTAATAAGTGATCAGAAAAATAAGATTAACTCAAGATGAATTGAAATTTTCAATTCACTTGAAAATATGAATAGAATGACAAATGACACAAAAAGATTTTTAAATGGAAATGCCAAAAGTTATGCATCAAGCACATCTGTCGAAGTAAACAATAAAAAGACAAAAACAGGAGAGTAGTCAAGAAGGAACTCATATATTAACGAACTCTTTTTTTAATGATGATTTGTGTAATTTTTCTAGAAAATAAAAGTGAGTCAAAACTTCCTAAAGAAAAAATCATCTGAGAGAAATGTCAAAGTGTAAATACTTGCTAACTCACAAATAAAATGCAAGTTCTTTAACAAATTTGAGGAATAGACAAATTTAATTCTATATAAAATATAACAGATTTCATTTCAAATAGAACAGCTCTAGGTTGTTTTCCATAGCTTCATTCCCAAAATTGATGAAGAAAAGCACATTCTTAAACACACACCCACACACAACCACATCTCCAGGTCCCGTGGATTAATAATTCATATGTGAAACCCCCAAATAAAGTTTCAACACAAACCAAAATCTAAGTATACTGAGAAGCTACATCAACATGCATAATCAGGTCAATGTGGCTTCAGAAATTCACTTTAACAAACTGCTTTCATTTCAACAATGTATAAATACCTTATTAATTATAAAGGAAAATATTTAAAACATTTCAATAAAATCATATTCTTGTTTAAATTTATTTTCTAAATGACTGCATAATTATTTAATTTGAAAATAAATATATCAACAAATTATGTACATATGTATTTATAAATACACAGACACAAAAGAAAAAATTGGAGGAACTTGTATTACAATAATCAGTGTTGCGAATATGTCAAGTATCAGTGCTCACATACGCTATTTGAAAGCTGTAACATGCATAACAAAATAAGCAAAATAGATATATCAGTTTGAGTAAAGGAAATAATCAAAATGTTAGTGGTTAAATACGCACTGAAACACACACATATATACATACACATATACATACAACTATGACACACTACCCCACAATGGCTTTTTATAATCAATACTATCAGATAAAGGAAGTATCCAGCAAAAATGTAGCACTTGGTGAAGAAAATCATTGTACTTTTCTGAAGGACATAAGAGTCCTGAGTAAACTGAGAAGCAACTAATATTCTAGAAAGGAAACATTTTTTCCAAAAGGACTTAATATTGCCAGTATATAATTTTCTCCAAAATAACTCATGATTCAGGTAGTTTTATTCTCAGTGGCAAATTTCCCTGAAAAAGAATGTAAGAATCTATCTAGAAAAATAAACAAAGAAGTCCTTGCTCTCAAGAAAGACAGCAATGAAAGAAGACCAACTTTACCATTTTAAAAACTCAGTAATTAAGGCAATGTGCTCAGGAAAGAATTGTCAAGTGGATCAATGGTTGAGGGAAGTGGTCAGAAATAGCCTATAATTCAAATTAAAGTTCAGCACTTGACCAAGATCGCATTTTACATCAAGTCAAAAAGAATAGAATGTTTAAGAAATGCTACTTATACAACTGATTATGTATTTCAAAAGAAAATTCTGAGATTTCTGTTTTATACTATACTCCAGAAGTATTGACCCACTACTTCTAAAATAAAGTAGAGAAACAATGGAGAGAAAGAAGGAAGGAGGGAGAGAGGGAGGGAGAGACAGAGGGACAGAAGGAAGGTGTGTGTTATGTTAAAATTTATCTAAATGGAAAGAAAGAAATTATTCATGGATAGAAAAAGTTCTATAAACAAGTATCAGGTGTTTCTGTTTGCACCAGGGAAAAACTCAGTAATTCTTTTTTTTTTTTTTTTTTTTTTTTTTTTTTGGCCAGTCCTGGGCCTTGGACTCAGGGCCAGAGCACTGTCCCTGGCTTCCTTTTGCTCAAGGCTAGCACTCCGCCACTTGAGCCACAGCGCCGCTTCTGGCCATTTTCTGTATATGTGGTGCTGGGGAACCGAACCTAGGGCCTCGTGTATCCGAGGCAGGCACTCTTGCCACTAGGCTATATCCCCAGCCCTCAGTAATTCTTAAACAAAAGGAAATACCTAGGTAAAGTATATGTCACTTATATGACATATACTTATTATACTTTCCTTTTCCTAAAAGGAAAAATAAGAAAAAGCATGTACAGATCATTAGAAAATAGTCAAAAATATAAACAGGCAATTCACAAAACAGAAACAAAAACTAAGCACTAATAATAAGCATACATTTAGTGTTTTATGCAAATTAAAACAAGAGTATGATTTCCTTTTTAAACTATTATCTTCTTCACTAGCAGTGTTGAGATGCAATTATGTACCTCCAAATATTAAAAATAGGAATTTACATTGGTTCAGACATTCTGGAGTATATTACAAATTTTAAGTCAACTTTTAGAAATATTACTAGGAAAATAATTTGAAATATGCCCTAATATATGTGTATTAATGTGCCAATAAATGCTATATATCTAATTTCAAAAATAATGAAGAGCAATTCTCATGCCCTGGAAACTGAGCATTGGTTAATATATTTCTAAATGTTTAACAAAGATACTCATTGTGTAACATTTTTTTAAAACCTGGTATGTAAAGCATGAATATGAACGCAAATTTGTAAAGCCAAATGAAAATAGATGTGAAAGAGAAGACAAAAGGAAGATCAAGAAAAAGAATTGGAATAAAATCACCACATGTTAGCTAAGTGGCAAGATTATAGATGTGTTTTGTTTTCTTTTTATATCTTCTTGGTTATTTGTTTCATAATTGAACAAAGAAATGTGGCTTTTAATTACAGAAATTTGTCTTTAAATAGCAGAGCATCACTTTAAAAAATATTCATCCTTTGCATCAGAATCCTTACTTAGAAGTATACTGACTAGAGTCAAATCTCTTTGAATTCTAGCTGTATCTTCAATGCTAAGTCCACAAATAATTTCCTCCATTTATCTCCTCATGAACATGCCTTTGTTAAGGCCTTCCTCATTTCAGGTGGGTCTCATATTTTGGTGACACAGATCTATAATAAATCTACCAGCTTCAAGGAATTTGAAGTCCAGTTTGGCCTTGTACATGGAACTTGATGTTCCAGTGAAGATTTAATTTGTCTTATATTTATTTTATTTATTTTCTTTTCTCTGGGCTAGAAATATCAGTCTTCTTTAGGAGGATAAATCATAACTGGGGTGTAAGCATGGAAGAAATTCAAGTGAAAAGAACTAAATAAGCAAAAGTGAAGAACCGGGGATGTTCTTACATCTATAAAGAGTAATTAATATTGAATTTTCCTTCAGTGTGTTTATTATTGCCCTTTGTCTTCTCTCCTAAATTTCAAAATTGTTTATTTCTCCTCACATCAGGATGCATCCCCCAAAAGGCACAAATAGTACTTATCAGCTGTATTTTGCAACATAGAAATAATCTCTCCCCTCTTTCCTTTGTTTTACTCAAGATATTTGGTCTTCCCACTTGGATCCCAAATGGGAAAATAATAATAATCGATTGATTTATTTGTGTGGACAAAATGATTTGATGCTGTTTTCGGTGGTTGACAGAATGATCTGAGTGGAATTGCATTCCATTGATAAAACTGCAATGAAATGTTATTTGTTGGATGAATAAAGTTAGAAGTCAAGAGAAATTGCTTTGGCTCACATGGTATTTTTTCAGCTGTCACTCATTTCTTGGCATTTGATCATATCAGTATCTCTGTTCCCATCATATTGACTCCATTGTCTGTTATTAATTGAAGCATGACTTTTTTTTTCAAAACATCCAAGAACACAAACTCTAAAATTGGAAAAAGTTTTAGTTGCTTACCTTGGCTTCTTGACTGTCAGGTTCTCCTCTGAGAAACTCACTTCCCTTATGGGTACATTTCACGTATCACAGCCATGTATATCCTTCTTTCAAAGCTGTACTGGATTAAAGGAAACTTCCCAAGAGCTAACGTGACTTGGAATGCCTTCAAATGGCTTTATGAAGACACAAACTTTAAAAGAGTATCCCTTGCTATAAAGAAATATTGCTACATACCACTGAGAAATAGAAAACTGATTATATGCGACAGCATGGCTACCTCTCAAAGTTGAGTGAAAGAAGCAAAAGATTGGTATTGTATATGTCATTTACATAAAGTTCAAAATCACATAAGACTAATCATTGATATTAGAAATCAAGAGTATGTTTACCTTTGGGGCAATGGCCAAGATAATAAGTGGAGTAAGTTCTTTTTTTTTTTTAACCTGGTTGGTGATTGTAGAGATATATTGCACTTTGAAAGAAATCACAGCATACTACAATCTAATGAATGCTTTTAATGATATGTTATGCTGTATTATGGCTAGTTTTAAATAATTAAGTTCTTTTTACAGCAGAGATTTTTGTCATTAGCCAACCTGAAATGAAAGGAATGAAAGGAAACCAGACAGCAGATTAATCTCTAGGTTTCTTTCATGCTTTGGTGGAAAAGAATCTAGATGTGTACGCAAAGAAATCCGTAGTTGATTTGGGTTTATTGTGTGTGTCAGTTTGGAGAAGTTGAGTTTGAAGTACCTGCAAGTCAGAATGTCCTGTCTAAACTCAAAATGGACAGTGCGATAGGGAACACCTTCAGAACAGCAGTGGGAGAAGCAAAAGCTGGAATGGGGATAGTCATAAACAATCTCTCACTTATAATTCCCTGTCTCCTTTTCTCCTGCACAGCTCAGTGAAGACACCCATAAAATAAGTGGTCTGCCTTTCTACAGGCAGTCAATAATATTTGACAACGAGCAGGTTAGCACAGATGTCAGTGATACCCACAATATGGAAATTACCAAAGAAAGCCCATTGTTTGTTTTGAAATGAATGCCTCTTAGGATCAATAATACATTGGAAAATTGATATTGACTAGAATATGTTTGTGGGTGGCTTTCAGCAGGGTTAGAGGTCCATTGGCTCCCTTTTTACTATAGTGAGTAAATTAGTAAGTTGTTCTATACAATAGTTATAAGGCCTCTATCCATCTCATTCTCTAAAAGGTTGTCCACTGCCTGATAAGAGCTGGGGGAATATTAGTAACCATTTGACAATTGATCTTTTATCATCTGTTGGCTTAATAAAATCACCATGAAGCCAGGCACTCATCTCAGACCTAGCTATTCAGGAAGTTGAGATCTAAAGATCACCTTTCAAAGCCAGCCTTGACAGGAAAGTATATGAGACTTTTATCTCCAATTAAGCACACTAAAGTTCTGGAAGTGGAGGTGTGGATCAAGTGGTAGAGCACTAGCTTTGAACACAAAATCTCAGGGACAGCACATAGGTTCTGAGCTGAAGCCCCCCAAGTAGCACACACAGACACACAGACACACAGACACACAGACACACAGACACACACACACACACACACACACACACACACACACACACACACACACCATAAAATCAGTGCCAGCAGCTCATGCCTATAGTCCTACCTATTCAGGAAGCTGAGAGCTGGAGGATCATGGTTCAAAGCCAACCTGGAAAGAAAAGTCTGAGAAACTACATCTTCAGTTAATTAGTAAAATGCCAGAGTGGATGCTAGAGAAGCAGAGCAACAGCCATGAGCAAGCAAGCCAAGCAAAAGCTTAAAATCACCATGAATTAATGACATTAACTTCATTAAGGATTTAGACAATGTCTATCTTGTCCAAATCTATAGTACACGCTCTAAGCACATTCATAAATGAGACAAAGCCTTTCTCAAAGTTACAGCCTAACTTAATGTTAATTAAAAGGGGTTTGAACAGCATTTACGCCAAACACCTTGCACTCTAAGAAATGAAGAACTAAAGTGTGGGCTTGAGGTACTGTGAATTATAACATCCAACCTCCTCTGTATGTGGAGTTCTCATAGCTGAATCAGTGAAAACTCTATACAAAAAAATGTACAGCCATGAAAGCTAATGTACTTGTGGTACATGGTTCATGCTGTACTAATGATAGCATTCAGACAGAGGGAGACCCTAGAAGTGAATGTGATACAATGGGAAGAGATGACAGTCAAAGAACCTGGAGTTCAAATCTCACTTGTACTATCTAGCAGTGAGATGTCCTATAATAAAGAATTAACCACTAAGAGCTTCTTTGAAATGAAGACCAAGCATTTACTTCAGGAATGGTTCTCAGGAGTAAATAAAATAATGCCTAAAAGGACCAATAGTAGACAATACGTGTTAGCTTCCTCCCTTTCTTTTTTCTTTCCTGAAGTAGCCAGTCAATGGCTCACAGAGATTACATTGGGGGCCATCAACCCTAAGCAAAAGGTACATTTTCTTTGTTTGCCCTGGATGTTAGTGTGTTAAAGTTTGCTACTCCATATTTATGTTTGCCTCCAGCCCTTTGCTGTTTCCTAAGTTCAGATTCATCACTGACTTGACCCTGCTTACTAAGGCATGGCTGCCCTGGATGCCCCAGGCTTCCTCTCTAGAGTTTGGGTTGGAAGAACACAAAATAGCCACGTATCAGCCTTGACATTTCCTGCATGCAGTCCAACTTGCTACCTAAGATGCAGAACAGCAACACAAAAAGCAAGGCCTCCACAGAAGTGTCTACATTTAACATCTCCTTCTTTTAAAAAAAATAGCTAACTTTACCAAAGAACTTTTGAGAAAATCTGCATGCCTTTCATTTATGCAGAGAACAGTCCCTTCAAAAATTAATGAACCAAGATGAAGTTCACTGACCGCACCAAGGTGCCTGAGGAGCTCCCTGGGCCCCTGGGTGACTGTGTACTGACCTCAACTAATACAGTCACTTGGAGCCTACACTGGCAGGCTCCATCGTCAGGCCCCCCTCTGACGATTCTGACTCTCGTGAGAACAACAGAAATGTACTTAATTCCCTGAGTTGCAGATGCTGTAAAACTAGCAATGTTTCAGAACTGCTGATAAAGAGACAGAAAAAAATGGTACACACATACACATACAGCAAAATGTTTACAGACTTCCTATTACACACATACACACACACACACACACACACACACACACCACATACAGACACACTCCTCCTCAGAAAAAACCAGCCATGGCTTCTCACATCACTGTGTCTACCCTGGTATGTGCTCTTCTCACCCCCATTTCTCCTCTTGCAATATACCTGGCAAGATAGTTTGGCTGTGGAACCAGAGCCGTATTTGAATTCCTGTTCTAATTTCTTTCACTTGAGAGCCATGGACCTTGGGCCAGGCATTCAACCGTATAAGCCTCTTTCATTCGTCTGCACAATGGGGATAATAATGGTTTCTACCTGGTAGAGTTGCTATGAGGTTTAAATGGGATAATGTATTTGAAGTGCTTGGTCTACTCCATTCCAAATAGTTAGTGTTCCATAAATGATGTAGGAATGTATTAGAGTTGTGCAATCCTCTGTTTACAGACTCCAAAAAGATTCCAAAACAAAAAGACTTTTCATAGCCTGTTGGGGTCTGTCAGCTGACTTCTTATCATGGTTATTCATCCCTCTTAGCATCAATATGCCTAAATTCTGCTGCAGATCTGTTACTGGGTTTAGGTAGAATTCTGTTTCATTTGCTACTAAGCTTTGCTGAGTAAACAGTATTTATTAGTTTACCTTTGGGAAATCAGAAAAATCCTGTTTTGAATTGAGTATGAACCCCAGCATTTGGACAAGGAATTATAGGCCTGTGTTGCTGTTAACACACTTGGTTTCTGTAGCAAAAATGAGAACATATATGCAATCACAACCATACACTGTAATCAGATTACAATAGAATGATAGTCCCTACTGCCATGGCATCTATCTTCACTGCTCCTTTAGGACATACAGCTAAGTGTGAGCCATGATAGTAGTTCACAAGTATGAGCTTGTATCTGAATCCCCATTAGATACAAGCCACTTAGCCCTTGTATCATTTCCCCATTCAGGAGGAACTGAAGCTTCTCGTACCTTGCTAGAAGAATGTCTGGCACATTGAGGCCACTTTGTCTTGCTCCTGGCTAAAGTCTTTCTGAACTTCTGTAGCACATACTGAGCTCTCTGTCTCACCCCTCACATGTGCTAGACTCTGAGGTCCCCATATAGGATTCCACATAAGGTAGTATATGTTTCAGAGATTACAGGGCCAGGGAGAAGCAAGCATCTCTCCCCTTCACAGCAAGGGTTTCAAATCTCATTTCTTGACACGCCCCCCTCCACATATCTGATAAAGACCAGGAATATCCTAAATGATTAGTAGGTAGCAGTATAAGCAAGAGATTTAATTTAGCCTTTCTTCTCTCTTGGAACCCAAAGTACCTTCAGTGATGGGTGGCTTTCTCTAAGTCTCTATCAGCTGAGCCACCAGGCTAGACCTACACCTTCCTGCACTTGTGCCTCCAAGACCAAAGTACTCACCCTAGGATATTCCCTGAGATCATCTAAAGAGATAGATCACATCCTAGGGCCAATTAATTCAGAATCTCTAAGCTTAAGACTCAGCCATCAGTAATTTTAAGCCCCCCTTTATAGTTCCACTGAGAAACCAACACAAAGAAACACTATTCTCTGGACTTTGGGGAGGAAGATCATACCTGCCTCTGTTAATAAAACACACCACATACTCTTTCACAGGTGATTCCAGGAGCCAGGGACACTAATGTAAGTAATACGAGGAGAGAAATCCTCTCCAGCGAAACCCTGTGTGTGTTGCCCTGAAACAAGAACCTGGTAACCAAACAGAATCAGGTTTCTGGAAAATAGAGATATCTCTGAAACCACAGCAACTTCATGAGTGGATGCACAGTCTACTTGAAAATTGTGGAAGGAAGAGGTTGCCAAATAAAGTACTGGTGCCTACTCAGTTAGAATTGAAAATAAAAAAGCAAATAATTGTTTTAGTTCAAGTTCCAAATATTACATGGGATGTACTTATACTAAAAATTTATCCTTCTTCTGAAATTCATATTTAATTATGCCCCTTGTATTTTTTTATTTGCTAAATATGTCCATTCTGGGGTGAGGGCACTCACCTTGGATACCTCCAACCTGTACCATAAAAGTTTATTTATAGCAAGGTGCTAATGGCTCATGCCTATAATCCTAGCAGCCCAGGGGGCTGAGTGAGATTTAAGGTTTGCGGTTCAAAGCCAGCCTAGGAAAAGAAAAGAGAAAACAATCTTCTTATTCTAAGCATTTGTTCTGTGTGCCAACTGAGTAAGACTTGAACTTTTTTTCTTATGTTTTTCGATGATTATCTTTTAGTAGTTGTACAACAGTTTTGCAATTCAGTATGTCAGTTTATGAGTACAATGCATCTTAGTCATTGTCACCACTTTCATGCTTCTCTTCCATCTCCCAATCCCACAAATTCCTTCAATTTTCCTACTTCCATTTTCACATATATGCATTGAATATCATCACTGAATTTTCTCACCCTTCCTCTCTTCATTCATCTACTCCCTCGGAACTTTTAACAAGTTCCTTCAGATTTCTTTCTCTTTCATAGATGTGATCCTTTCATTGTGGTAGCACATCTACTCCTTGTCAAAGATGCTTTGAAACTGCAATATGGGGAAATCAGAGATGTCTTCCCTTTCTGCCTACATTGCATGAAGATAGGATTGATGGTTTCCTGGTAGAAACCCCTCAGTTGCCTCCCACCAGTCTGTGCTCTTCCTGCTGCTTCCAGAAAAGCAAACAACAACAACAACAACAACAAAAACTTGGGCTCAGATCTCTTGCCTTTCCCCAATCCCTGGAAGCTTCAATTTGAGAAAGGACAGAAGGAACTAGGCTGAAGCAGGATAGTGCTAACTGGAGCAAAAGATTTTGCCTACTGGAAATAGTAGCTGTGAGCAGGCTCAGATCTGAGAAACCCTGTGACACTCTAAAGGCCTGGCTCCAGGCTGTTCCCAGGGGATAGACACGTCTGAATCCTCATTGGGGCAAGGAAGAAAAGGCTAAATGAATCAATTAACAGCAACAATATGGAATTCAAATGTCTATGTTATTTAATTCTGTTACTGTGTGAATGTTATAGCCTTATTCTAAGAGGAGAAATACTTTTACCAGGGGCATGTGAGGCTCCTTCTGGTTGGCTCTTCAAGTTTCACCACTGAAAGCAGCACTGGAAGTGACCTTCACCTCGTAGCCTCACTTTCCAGTCTGGTGGAGCTTTGCAGGTCCTTAATCAGGAGATCCCGAGGACCTCTCCTCTAGGTACAGCTTCTTTCGACTGTCACCCTCCCAGTCTCAGAAACTGCTCAGCTAAGATGATAGCCAGACCTCTAATGCCACAACCTGCTGCTACACTTCCCATGTAACATGGCACCTCCTCATCAGCATCACTTATGAGAATCAACCTTACCAGGCATGCAAAGGGGAAAACATACTATGCACATCCCATCATAGTTTAGCAGGGCAGTGCCTAATCCAACATGAGGCAGAAGACGTATTATTTGCCTCCTATCATCTTTGCAGCAAGGCTAGCCTAAACCTGAGATTCAAAATATCTGATGGATGAAGAAGTAAAGAGATAAATTAGGAGTGGCAGCCACCTCCCCTTTCAATATAACGGCTCAAGATCTCTTTTATCTTACTGATTGCTTCATAAGGCCAGAAGGGCTATAATTATTAAACTCATCTTATATCCTAGCAAACAAGATTTGGAAAAGGACTTTCCTAAATGAGTTATAACTCATTTGTGGCAAAGCCAGAGTAATATTCCCCACCCTGGAATCCTATCTCAGTGTTCTTTGCCAGCTCAGCATGGCTTTCCCAGGCTGCTAAGGGAAAAATGCAGAGACTTGATGTAAATCTCCAAATGCTGGGCAGCTATTATCAAAGACATATGAATTAGATGGGAGGCATATCTTCAAAAATCTATAAATGTTAATTAATGAGAGTCATGTCAAAACGTTAAGAAAAACAGGAGAACTTCAATGTATGTAATATGTGTTACATTATGTGGGTAAAATGCTTGAATCCTGTTGAATGAGACTCAGTCTAAAGAAGGAAATCAAAGCATTCCACATCAAACAGGGCCACTCATTTAATGGAAAAAAAAACCCTCCCTGAATGTCTGTCTATACTATGGCAAGGCACTGCATGGAACCTAGAATAAGTAAGAGTAGTGGGATAACCCAAGGAGGCTTTCTGCCCACCTGGAGCCTTTATGACTCTGAGGGAGACAGTCAATGAAAAATAAATCAAATAAGTAATTTGGAGCCAAGGTACAATTGGTGTTATGAAGATGATACAACAGAGTCTTAGGAAGAAGGTAATTGAGGAGCTACATTAAACTGGGTGCTAGGAAAAGCCTATTTGAGGAAACACTTAGCTTGATACCTTCCTAAAGGAATAAGCCAGCCAGGCAAAGATGGAGGGCAGGATCATCACAGAGAGGAAACAGCTAGATACAAGGAGGATAAAAAGGGACATTCTTGGGGAAGGGAGGCAAGGTTTCTGGAACAGAAATGGTAGAGTGGGGTGAGCAAAGTAGGAACAGAATAGAAAGACATCAGAGAAGAAGGCAATGGCCAGACTACAGGAAAACCCAACTATGGACCAAGGTCAGGTGTCTGCACTGTATTCCTGGTGTGAGACACTGGCGGGGGGGCGGGGGGGCGGGAAACGGATGGGGGGAATGGGGGGGGGCAGGGGGAACGGGGCCGGGGGGAGGGTGTCTCTGAAAGCAGAGGAGTGCATGATTTCACTCATGTTCCAAAAATCGCATTTGACTTTGGAAGAATATTATTAGGTAACAGGTGGAGGCAAAAAGACTAGTCAAAACAGGACTGTTAAATTATTTCCAGTTGTAAAGATTGTAAGCTGTCCTAGGTAGAGGACAGTTTCAAAGATTATAGGAACTGTTTTTCAGAAAATTCACTAGGATTTTCCAATGAAATACATGCAATGAATAAAGAGATGACATGAATCGGGAATTGGCTTCTGCTTGGTTTAAGTAATTAGGTATATAGTGGTGATGCCATTTACTGATCCTAGAAAGAATGAAATCAAAAGAAAAAAATCAAAATGTCAAAGGTCTGAGATTCCTGTTTGATCATTAAAATTAAGTGACAGGAAGAGTATTGGGCAAGTGAACCTCAAGGTCACAGGAAAGGTTGTACCCACACATTTAAATTTTGGAATCATTGCCATAGGATGAAAAACATTCTCAGAAAGCAGAAATGTAATCAAAGAAGAAAAGGAGGGTCTGGGCTGATGCTCTGGGAAGTCCACCATTAGGGTAAGATAAGCCAGCAAAATATGTAGCCAGTAACACTGGAGGAAAAAAATGAGAAGACTACAGAATCTAAGAATATTTGAGAGCTAAAGGAATCACTCCCTGGAGTGTCTGAAATTTCAGCCCAGCCATGGGGGCTAGGTGGGATTTTGATTCAGTAGAGCAGTTGAGGGTATTCCAGATGGATGTAGAAGTGTGAGCAAATTCTTGGAGTGAGTCCAGACCTGTCAAAGCCTATGAAGGCAGGCAGGAAGAGGGAGAGGATTACTGCCCGTGTGCTGAGGGTAATGAAGGATAGTCAAAGAAAGAGCTATGTGAATGCCGGAGAAAACCATGGCCAGTTATGTCTTCCATGATTTTACCTAGGGTTCAGACATTTAAATTCCCTAGAAGTCAGATCCTAGCATCCAGGAGTATGGCTTTCTCTCATCTCTGACCCTATCAACAAAGGGCAACAAGACATCTGGCTATGGCCAGGGTCGCTTTTACCACTGTGCAGCCTCCCATCAACTGCCCTGTACAAAAGGCCCCTCTTTACTGCAATCTGCTTTATGGGAGGGATGCCTTGGGGAGTGTTTAACCCAAGAACTCAGGAAATGAGCTCCACTTTAAGCTCTACTCTCTTTAGCAAACTTTCTGTAAACCCCCGTCTGCCCCAAATTAAGAGGATTTCTTAATTAAGGTCATCTCCCAGTCTCTCTATAAGTGAAGGTATCTTGTTTTCCAGCTTCCCTCCTCACTTGCTTCTAAAAGTTGGAAGAGTCTCCGTTTCTCTAGATTCACCTTATTTTGTAGGAAACTTGCCTTCTACCCAGAAAAAGAACCTGGGATTCAGCCAGGGCAAATCAGTCCCTATCTGCAGTGCCTCCTAACATCTGTTAAGTATAAAAAAGCTTCTCCCCTTCAGGCTGAAAGCAAGAAAGAGTCTCGAGCTGGGCTGTAGATTGGGCTTCTCAGAAGGGGAATCTTTCCCCTGCAGGGAAAGCCTGATAGACAGGCATGGATGGGGCTGCCTCATTAATAAGAAAAGCTCCCCTGGAGTAAGAGAGAGAATGACTGTATAATTTGCATATGGGTATCTTCAACCTCGCCCCAACAAAAACGAAGCCTTGTAAGTATGCAAGCGCATGCAAGCATGCACACACACACACACACACACACACACACACACACAAACACACACACTCACAGAGATATATGCCATCTACACACAATTGTGATCTTATGTACAAAAATATCCATGATATTAGAGTCCCTTAAGATATGTCCCTTTGATAAAACCCATGCTTTCACTGCGTGTGCATCCAATTGTGCAGTCAGTATTCACTTTCCATCTCCTCTCAGTAAAGGAGGGCACTGAGTTTCCTAATATGTGCAGTGTACCCAATGATGCTGAGAGCCCTCATGCTCTCGTTGTCACCTGATTTGGCTATAGGATAATGGACCAACTCCAGTGTTGGGGACATCCTGCTCTCAGTTTTGCCTCTTTGTCCTGGCTCCTGGCTCTAGCTATTCAGCTGTAACCATTTGCACATGTTAATGTCTTATTTGTGTCTTTTCTTAGGCCTTTTAAATATGTATGTGTGTCCTAAATACTGGCCCTTGGCAGAAACCACATCTCTCAAATTAGGCCAGGAGGTCTGGGGCTCCCCAGGGTACAGATTGTCTTCTCCCAGACTTGAGACACCTGGTGATGGTGTACCTGTCAGCCCACTTAAGTTGCAAGCTGCTGAGAAGCTGGACCCCCACTTCAGTTTCACTAGGGCTCTATGCCTTACTCAGTTCAGAACATTCCCTGCCTATAGCTTCTTGAAAATGTTGACATTACTAGAGTTATGGACCATCTTCCTTCTAACGTATTAGTATAATTGTCAGTCTTCCTTTTGGCCAGTATACATAGCAAGCAATACAGTTGTCACAAAGGTCCAAGCCTGATTATGCTCCATAACCAGTTCAAGAAGTACAAGGCAATGTGACTGCCTATATGCACAGACTCACTGTCAAAAGCATCAGGAAGACTCCTTTCAGGTTCCTAAACTTTGTTCATAATGCTAAGTAATGCCTATTTTCTCTGGGGACAAAGCACAGAAAGCAAGTCTCCTTAAGAAGAAAACATATTAACTTTAACATTATTACCTTTAACAGTTCAGTGTCTAATTCTCAGTCCTTTTTGAGGGAGAGGCTTGATATGAGAGCTCTGGAAATCTAACCTTGTTGATAGTAGAGAGAAAGTGACCTCCAAGAAAAAAAAGCAGAGTAACTCTTGCCCACTCAAACTGAGCTCTCCCACTATGTCTTCATTTATTTGTTTGGCTGTTTGCTTATCAGGGCCTGGGTGCTATCTCTGACCCTCTTTTGCTCAAGGCTCGTGCTCTACAACTTGGGCCCAGCTCCACTTCTGGCTTTTAGAGAGTAGTTTATTAGAGATAAGAGTCTCACAGACTTTCCTACCTGGGCTGGCTTCAAACTGAGATCCTCAGGTTCCTGAGTATCTAGGATTACAAGCATGAGTCTGTATTATTCAGAGACATCTGAAGAAGCAGAAGTCATCCAGGAAGACAGACAGATGATAGATAGATAGATAGATAGATAGATAGATAGATAGATAGATAGATAGAATTGTCTTACATAATTATAAGGGTCAAGAAGTCCCACAAGGGCTGGGAATGTGGCCTATTGGCAAGAGTGCTTGCCTCGTATACACGAAGCCCTGGGTTCAATTCCCCAGCACCGCATATATAGAAAACGGCCGGAAGTGGCGCTGTGGCTCAAGTGGTAGAGTGCTAGCCTTGAGCAAAAAGAAGACAGGGACAGTGCTCAGGCCCTGAGTCCAACGCCCAGGACTGGCAAAAAAAAAAAAAAATAGTCCCACAATATCTTACCTGCAATGTGGAAAAGTAGAGAAACCAGTGATATCACTGTCAGAGAGTGAAGGCCTGAGACCCTGGTAAGGCAACTGATATAAGACCCAAAGCCAAAACCTCAAGAAGCTGTAGACCTGGTATCAAGGGAAGAAGATCAGAGAGAGCCCAAGGATATTCACCCTTCTTCTGCCATTTTGTTCCATCCATACCTCAGTGGATTAGATAAGACCCACCCACACTGTCCTCTACTCAGTCCACTGATTCAAATACTACTGGTCCAAATGCTAAACACTTCTCCAAAATAACTTCACAGGCAATCTTTTATCAGCTATCCAGGTAGACCTTCACCCCATTAAGTTCTCCCCTAAAGTTTATTAGCATAATTTTCTACTGCACTTTTCTTACACTTTACTCAACACTGTCTCCTCTAGTCACATCTTCCACCACCCAAAGTATAATAAATAATAACTAGAATATGCAAGATAATGAATGTGTCCCAGAATATGCTCAGACTCCTGAATAGACTGCTAAGAAGAGTTTAACTATATATAGCAAAGTGGCCTTGCCTTGTCTTTCCAACCTCAGCATCCACATTCTCTCTTCCTAGGGCCCACACATCACTCTTACCCTTGCTATGCCTTAGCAAGGCCACTAGTGTTGGCTGTTGATTGCCAACATTTGTGATAGGTAGCCTGAGTTTTATTTCTCTTCAAATTGCAGGTGCTTGGTACCCAAATCCTCTGTGGCCAGTGCTTAGTAAATACTAACAAAAGAATTAGGAGGAACTGTCACTGGTTGTATTCCCCCCAAAACAGGCTTCTTAGGTGGGGCAGACACCAGTTGACTGGAAAGCTTCCTTGGAACTCACAGATCCCTTGTGGCAACAGGAGAAGTAGCATTGGGTAGAAAGAAAAGTTGGACTGGACTTCAGTCAACTTCAGGGTGCTTTGGAGCTCAGAGGGCCCTTGTGAGTTATCCCTTTATACACTACCAGCTGCCAATCTCAGCATAAGGGCTCCCCTGGAGGCCTAGAGCTCCCAGCAGCTGGGAGAAAAGGGAGCTTCAGAGCTGGATGTGGAATCTGAGACAACATAACCATTGCAACACAAACCCTGAAGGAATCTTGGCATTTAGAGAGTGGAAAGAATTCCTAGCCTAAGAGGCAAGGACCCAAATCAGGATCCCTGGGTTCTTGTCCACACATATTCTTTTGATTTTGGACATGTCATCAAACACCTCTAGCCAATAGTTAATTTCTGTATTTATAGAATCAGGATGTGAATTACATCAATGTTTATGACTGCTGGTTGCACATTAAAATATCTCAAAGTGTTTTTCGTGTTAACCAATTCTGTTCTCTGCTTCCCTTGTGCAAATTTGAAACAGAATCAAAAAGATCTAAGGTCCAGACATCAGTGTTTTTAAAAGTTTCCTGCTAATTATCATAAGCATCAACCGTACAAGGCCAATGGACAATACATGGTCTTTAGAGACTCTTCTAAATCATTTATAATGTCTACATGCCAGGTTTCTTGTATCTGCATTTTCTAGCCAAAAATCTAGTGCGCTTTGTATATATAAAGGCCAAAGCTACTTCTGATTGAAGAGGCCTTTCAAAATTAACCTGTGTCTTCTCCAAAATTTATATAGTGAAGTCATAACTCATGTACCTCTGAATGTGACTGAATTTGAAGAAATGGCTTTGAAAGAGGCAACTAAATTAAGGTAAGGTCATTAGTGTGGTTTGTAATAAAATCTGAGTGCAATCCGAAGAAAAAAAATTAGAACATAAATATGTGCAAAGAAGACAATAAAGACTCTGGGACCACACTGCTATTTACAAGCCAAGCAGAGAGGCCTCAGAAGAAACCAGTCCTGACAATACTTATCTTTAAACTTCTATTCAAGTGGTAACCAGACTCAACCTTCCTTAGCTTCTGAGATCAGACAAGATTAGGCACATTCAGGGTGGTATGGCCATAGCTTACTGGCCACCGCCGACAGAGTTGTGAAGAAATCTACTCATTTAAGTTCTTCAGTCTGTAGGGTTTGTGATGATAGCCCCAGAAAAAATAGTATATTTCTTAAATACAAAGTCATCTACCTTCTCTCAATTTCTCTCCCCAATTTGTTCCTTCATTTTTCTCCAGAAACCAGAATTCATGAACAATTACCAAGCTTCTTTTTTTCATAGGTTGAAATGCTGGTATCACAGGACAGAGCTTAACTTTCATCCCTGTGAAAAATTAGGGAGCTTGACTCTGTGAGGATCCTCCCACCCTTTCTTTCCAGTCCATCAGTGAAGACACCGTTGATTTAAGTCTTTCCAAAATAGCCAAGCCTTGAGCCCATTCTTTGTAAAATGATGGAGGTTATTGTAGGGGAATTTGAGCAATTATAGGGGACGTTCCTTTTTGTGTGGAGTACTGATGGCTTTACAAATGGCTGAGGAAAGACAGTCTACCCCAAATCATCCACCTTACTAGTTTGGGGCCAGTCAGTGTAGTTTAATCACCCAGGACAGTCTTATATTTATCAAGGGCCCTGTTACATGCTAGTGCCAAAGCGATAAGGAACAAAGTCCTTCTATACTGTTTGTAACTACAGTCATTTTGTTATTGAAATCATACCCTATAAACTGCTTTGGTTAATGGTTTTTTAGGAGATGATTATGGCATTGGTCACTAGAAAGGAAAAGATGGACTTGTAGAAGACCTACTATTCATTTGACAGTATTGATCACTATGTCTCCTAACAAATAAACAGGGAATGCTTTCCTAATGTGGGTTTGCACTGAATGTGCTTAGACAAGCATTCTTCGGTTTCTCTGGTTACATTCAAAGGGAGGCAATCTTAGTCCATTTCTGCTAGTAGAACGGAATACCACAGACTGGGTAATTTGTTTAAAAAAATTATGGCTTTTAGTTCTAGAACTGAGAAGTCCAGCATCTGCTGAGGGCAGCAGCATCTTGCTGCCTCATGATGTGAGAGAAGGTGACGGAACACTCATAAGATAGAGAAAATGGACCAAACTTATTATTTGGTCAGGCGCCCACTTCTGAGGTAGATAGTCCGCTCTCACCATAACAGTACTGAGGACAGTTCTTCAGTGATTAATTTGACATGCAAAGTTCCCACCTCTTAATATTGCTATAATGACAAACTTCAACCTAAGTATTGGAAGGCCCATTCAAACACCATCAGAAGCCAAGTGGTTAAAGTTAATATAATATGGAGGAAGTGTTTTAAAAGAAGGAACATCTGGCAGACTTTCCACTATCAGTAAACAAGGTCCCCAACTTATTTCCATCAATGACCTAGAAAGTCCTGCGTTGTAGCACTGGGCTTCCTGGGGAGAGTTTTCCCCCCTCGAGAATACAGTCTTCTAGACCATTGCTTTTGCACAAACAGGAATGAAGTGAAAAAAGTAAAAAAGGGTTCTAAATGGGAGATACAATTATTTCAGGTTCTTTCCTACAGGAAAAGAAAACATCATCCCGCTATAATTTTCCGTTTACTTCACTTCCTCATTCGCTTCTCCTCTTCCACCCACTGTTTAATGAGCTCCAGAATTTTTCTCCAGAGAACTTTTCCCCAGCATATAACCCAGCTTTGGAAATGAACACTGGCTCTAGTCATATGTCCTAAAAACAATCCAGGTAGGCCTAACAGAAACGTATGTACCCTAAGGGGATGAAAAGGGTATGTGCTTTGAATAAAGACTCGGTGGATTTTGATTGGTTCCATTTCCTAATTCAGGTGGTTCCCACTTTAATAAAACATTCTAACATAGATGCAAGGCCTTGACCCAGAATTTAACTAACCCAGAGACTAGTAAGGGAGTATTCTCAATATTCTGGGGCTCAGTACTATAAGCTTTACTTAGTAAGAACAAGCCTTTGAGCCTAGGGAACTCACTTGCCTGATTCTAGACAATACTTTTTTGCTTGGTTTCTGCATTTGAGTTCTTATCTCCATCATTAGGCCAGTTTCCAGTCATTCTAGGACTGGTTCATGCTGCTTGAGGCCCCAGCTACAGCCTGTGGAAATAACTCTGCTTTTAACTAACTTAATGCTTCCTGAGTTAGTCTAAACCAGCCAATTTCTCGATTCTTAAGCTTAAGATTACTCACCTTTAAGGCTCCACTCTGCAGGGAAACAATAGAAAGAAGATGTTGAGAGCATGAAACCTCCAGCCAACTAGCTTAAGTTGGTATCCTATACTATTTTCGAGCCAGGTTACCATGGCTTCACTTTGACTAAACTTCCTTCTCCGTAAAAGGAAGATGAATATTACTTCTCTTATAGCTTGGCTATAAGAAGGAAAGAATTTAACACACATGGAGTGCTGAGAACGGTATGGAACACACAGCTACACATAGGTGCCTCTGTGCTTTCTCATAGGCAGTTATTCATAGGCAATTCGTCATCTTGGGCTACTTGCCCAAGATTCCTTTACCCACACCTTCTGATTACCAAGTTATTTCTTCCTTCATTGAACTCCCCTAATATCTGCCCAATGCAACTGAGCTAATTTAACTCCAAGACTTGCCTCCCAGTACCTAGCTCTCCCTATTCCTTCAGTAGAAGATGGATGTTAGACTACCTAACTTTTCAGATAGTTGGAATGGCCAGATTCATGCAAATAAATCTCTCAGCTCAATAACTAAGATAGGCTTTGCTTTACATCATTTATAAAAATATACCCCAGATAAAGGAAAGATTTTATACTTCAAAAATACTGAAAAACACATTCATGACACAGCAGACAAAGGGGATCTATATATAAAAAGAATAAAAATCAAGTTATTAAGAATAGCAAGTCAAGGGCTGGGAATATGGCCTAGTGGCAAGAGCACTTGCCTCCTACACATGAAGCTCTCGGTTCGATTCCCCAGCACCACATATATGGAAAATGGCCAGAAGGGCCACTGTGGCTCAGGTGGCAGAGTGCTAGCCTTGAGCAGGAAGAAGCCAGGGATAGTGCTCAGGTCCTGAGTCCAACGGCCAGGACTGGCCCAAAAACAAAAGAATAGCAAGTCAGGTACTGGTGACTCACACCTATCCTAGCTATGTAGGAGGCCAAAATTTCAGTTCAAAGCTAGCCTAAGCAGAACAGCCTATGAGATTTTGTCTCCAAAATTACTGGCAAAAAGCTTGGCTGTAGGGATGGCTCAAATGGTAGAGTACCAGACAAACCAGCAAGTAATCTGAGCGAATGTAAGGTTTTGGGCTCAAGTCCTAGTACCATCAAGAAAGAAACAAAGAAAGAAAGGAAAGATAGGCAATAGTGACAAAAAGTGAATTGACCAAAACTAGGCACAGGTATATGACAAAAAGGTAACAATTGACTGGGAGAAATATTATCAATAAGTACAATACATAAAGGAATATCTAGATCATGTGTTATTAGAGTGGTGGTACTAGGCTTGAACTCAGGGCTTTACCTCTACTAGCCATCTGCTAGGCAGGTACTCTGTTGCTGAGACATGCTCCTGGTACTTTTTTGCTTTAGTTATTTTTCATATGGTCTCTCACTTTTTTTTTTGGTCAAACTGATATACAGAGTGGTTACAGTTTCATACGTTAGGCATTGGATACATTTCTTTTTTTATTTTTCAAATTTTTATTATCAAACTGATGTACAGAGAGGTTACAGTTTCATACATTAGGCATTGGATACATTTCTTGTACTGTTTGTTACCTCCTCCCTCATTCCCCCCTCCCCCCTCCCCCTGTCCCTTTCCCCCTATGAGTTGTTCAGTAGATTTACAGTTTTACAGATTTACAGATAAACAGTTTTGCAAGTATTGCTTTTGTAATCATTTGTCTTTTACCCTGTGTCTCTCAATTTTGGTATTCCCTTTCAGTTTCCTATTTCTAATACCTGTATACATGGTTTCCAATGTACTCAGATAAGATACAGAGATAGTTCAGGTACAACCACAGGAAAGGGATACAATGAGACATCCTGGACTGTCTCAGACAAAGTTCCTTCTACATATGCCATACATATAGCTGGGACCACAGTGTGTGCCATCATGTCCTGTTTGTTATTACTAAGATATGGCCTCACCATCATATTTTCCCAGGCTTTCAAGCCACAATTCTTCAGATCTAGACTATCTTTTTATGCACCAGCATACACTACCAACCATGTATCATTTTTATTTAATTTTTTTTCAAAAAGTAATTGAGAAAAAATGACTATTGTTATTTATTATTGTTGTTATTTGTTGTTGTTATTCCCCCAAAGCCCATGTGTTAAAAGCTTGACCTATGGCATGGCACTCTTGAGAAATGGTGGAACCTTTAAGAGGTAGAGCCTAGTGGAATGGAGTTACTAGGTGCATACCTTGAAGGGGACATTGGAATCCTAGCCTCTTTCTTGTTTCCCTTTTGTTTCTCAGTTCCTGTAAAGCGAGTATCTTCCTTGGAGTATCTTCCTCGGCCACTTCCACTAGGATCTGCTGCCTCACCTCAGGCCCCAAAACAACAAGGTCAACCCACCACAAACTGAAACATTCAAAACTGTGAGTCATATTACCCTTCCTCTTTATAAACTGATTACCTTAGGTATTGTGCTGTAGAAAAATGAGATTGATTGACACAATAACTCAATAAAACAATGGTCAAAAAACACGAGTAATTCACAAAAGAGAAAGAACAGCCACTACATATATACAGGAGTTTGACTTTATTAGAAATAATGAAATTTTAAATTAACACAGAAGACCTGAGTCAAACGCCATCATTTCAAAGAGAAGCTAGAGTGGGAAGTCCTCCCAACCGGCTGATGAACTTGTAGAAAAACATATGCCCTATACACAATTGATGGAGTGTAAGTTGGTACATTCACTTTACAAAATGAGCAAAGTGACAATGCTTAAGACACTTTAGAAGATTTATCCATATATTGAGACACCTACAAGGATGTTCGTGGCAGCAGTGTGTGGTCAGGGGAAATGTTCACCAATGGCTAAATTAAATGTGATATATCATCAGATGGAACGGTATGGAGTCATAAAGTAAATTTAGTACATCTCCCTATCTTGAAATAAAGTGATGTACAGGACACATATTGAGGTAAAAATATGCAGATGTATGATAACATTGATATTATATTGTTATCAATGCTGATAGACTATTATTTGCTGCAAATACATATACATATATATACATATATCCTTTATTTAAAGTTTTTAAAGTCTGCTTACCAAAATAAAAACTGATAAGTGCTGGCAGGAAGTTGGGAACAGGTTTAGTCAAAATGTAATTTATTTGTCCCTATATGTTCTTGTACATATTCAAGAAGGTACATATTCATGAATTCCTTTTGTAACTAGAATTCATTTTTATTGAACAAACTAAATACGATAAAACCTCATCATAAGGTTAAATCTTGATCTGAAATATACATGATGTTAACTATTGGTATTAATTGAGAGATTACCTAATGCCATATGAGGCCCATTCTGTATTTGCTGGTTTTCTCCTTTATTCTCAAGACAACAGATGAGAAGAGGACTTGTGCTCATCCCGCCTGTAGGAAGAGAATGCTGGAGCAATGGATATATGAAGTGAATAGTTAGCTAAAGTCAAGACCCTCAAGGAGTTAGAGAATTGGAATTGGATTACATATGGTCATTCTGGTATATTCTTCCAGCCCTGAGCCCAAGAGATGAAAAATCCCAGTTCAAAATCCCACTGTCCTCAGACTCCCTTCTAATGTCAGGGCTACCTACCCTGGTGAAGATGGCTTACTAAGCAGTCTGCAGCAAAGGACAGAAATATTAGACTTTGGAGGATTTCCCAACCCCTGAACTCAGGAGGCAAATGAACATACACACATAAGGCTCCTCCAACCAGAGTGCCTATCTGTGCAGAGCCAGTACAAAAAGATGAATCAAAGAAGAAAGGTAACCCAGAAGTTCATGGCCTCCAAGAGAAGGTAGGGGAGGAGGCCTCATCACAGGCTGGCCTCTGCTTCTGAGAAACTTTCACTAGCAGATTGGCTACATTGAAGAAACAACACAACGTATCTAATTCTTCTAAATAAGGCACGGATTATTCAAGTGAATTTTTTCAAAAGAGAAAGAAAACTTCTTATCCCAAAAGCATAACTACTGCCTGGAGATACTCTACTATCCAAGGATTGGTAAGGACTCCATGAGGCATTTGGCACTAAGCAAGAGCAATGAGTGAAATATTTCAATAGGGGAAAATCTAGTTCTGCCCCAAGCCTCAGGCCACCAAATGTAAGGTATTTCTCCAAAATACTACTCATTTGCTAGCCAGAGGTGGACTCCAAATGAAGTTTGCTAATGAAGGTCTCCTCCCAAGGACAAACTTTTGTATGGGCGAGTAGAACACAGAAGTATACATGTGATTTTATGAACTCCATAATTCACAGTCATACCTAAAGATGTCCCATACCCAAATCTTTTGTGATTGTAAACTTCCCAGATGTACTTTCACAAGGCTGGGACCATTAATTCAAGAAGTCCCATGAAAGAACACCCAGCTAGAACATCAGAGGAAAAGGTTACCTTAGACCATTCCTTAGAGAACTTTCTGGACTGCTAGTTGTAAAACTTTTACACCAGAATACTAACATGTAGCATATAATGAAGGTTAATCTTTGCTGTGCTATATGAACCAGTATCTATATTAACCCATTTTCATAGATGAAGAAACTGAGTCAGTGAGAGGCTGGGTAGCCTACTCGTTTGCATAATTAAGTTGCAGTGTCAGAGGAGAGTTTGGAACCCAGAAAATCTGAGGTTAGAGACCATTATCATGCTCTACTTCCTCTAATTACATAATATTGAAGTTTAAAACACTAGGGGAGGACTTACACATTTACATAATCTCTTTAGGTAATTCTTATGTACCCAAAGTAAAAATTACAGAATATTGTTTATTGCAGATAAGCTAGTTGCTTCTTTGACAGTAACGCTGTTACCTAGCTCATCTGAGGAAAGTTGACTTTTTGTTCTTTGAATTAACAATATTTTTCTTGGTTGACACTTTTCTTCTTTTCCATCCCACTCCCAGGACAGTTCCAGAACTGAAATTCAGTTAGGGAGAAAGCCCTGGGCCCAGAATCTAGCAACCCAAACTGGTACTCCTCACTCTGTCATGAGCTATTTCACTCATTGCTCTGTCATGAGCAGAGCTAGGCTCAGCAGTCCCACCTGTTTAGTGGAGGCTATGTCAGAAGAGGAAAATTCATAGCATATTTAAAAGCAATTCTCTTTTATTTTGTTCTTACTCTGTGATGATAACATTTCTGGGACCTTCAGTATATGTTAATGCTGATCCTCAGGGATCTTCCAGGTTAATATTCTTATTCCCAAATCACAAGTGAATTTCAGAAAGATGTGGTTATTTGGCTGAACTTGCATTGTCCACCAGCGAAGATAAGAAAAGCTTTCTTACCCATATACTTAGGATCCCACGTCATTCACCCCCACCAGCATCCCATTCACCACTGTCCAGTGTGATCAGCTTTTCCTCTACTCTCCATGTATGAGTCAGTCCAGATTGGCTGGGCTAGGTTGTGGTTTAAAGACAACTCCAAGTTAAGTGCAAGTGTCTTTATCTATAATTCTATCTATTTGAGGAGCTAGGAATGGAAAGGTGGGGGCTAGGAATATGGCCTAGTGGCAAGAGTGCTTGCCTCATATATGAAGTCCTGGGTTTGATTCCCCAGCACCACATATATAGAAAATGGCCAGAAGTGGCACTGTGGCTCAAGTGGTAGAGTGCTAGCCTTGAGCAAAAAGAAGCCAGGGACAGTACTCAGACCCTGAGTCTAAGCCCCAGGACTGGCCAAAAATAAAAGAATGGAAAGGTGTTAGGTGGATGCCAGCTTGGACAGAAAAGTCCACACAGAAACTTCTCAATCCATAATTGGACACAATAGTGAAAGCTTACCAGCCCAAGCTTCAGGAGAGACTGGAATTGGTAGGAGAGAATCACAACGCAAAGCCACCATTGCTGAAAAGTCCCTAAGAGGACATCTCTAAAGAGGGAAGTTGGATACAGTGGCTTATACCTGTGGGATCAGGCAATGTCAGGAAGCCTGGAGTAGATGATTCAACATTCAGATGCACACTTAAGTGGAAAGCAAGACCCTATTATAAGCATGAAACTGAGTGCCAGTGGCTTATACTTGTAATCCTAGCTAATCGGGAGGCTGAGATCTGAAGGTTGCAGTTGACTCCCTCTGACCTTTAACCCCTCTGTACTTCACTTTGACAATAAAGGAAAAAAAAAATTTAAGCCAGAAGTGGAGTTGTGGTTCAAGTGATACAATGCTAGCCTAGAGCAAAAAGCTTAGGGACAATACACAGGCCCTGAGTTCAAGCTTCCCAACCAACACACACATACACCGAAAGAAAAGAAGGAAGAAGGAGGAGGAGGAAGAAGTAAAAAAGAGAAAGACAAAAAGACAGAGAGAGAGAGAGAGACAGAGACAGAGACAGAGACAGAGACAGAGACAGAGACAGAGGGGGCTGGGGATATGGCCTAGTGGCGAGAGAGCTTGCCTCATATACATGAGGCCCTGGGTTCGATTCCCCAGCACCACATATACAGAAAACGACCAGAAGTGGAGCTGTGGCTCAAGTGGCAGAGTGCTAGCCTTGAGCAAAAAGGAAGGAAGCCAGGGACAGTGCTCAGGCCCTGAGTCCAAGGCCCAGGACTGGCCAAAAAAAAAAAAAAAAAAGTGTGAAAATGAGACAGAGACAGAGAGCCCCATGAAGTCCTAGCTCACTAGAGAAAATACATTTCTGAAGGCATAGCTCCACAGTACCAGGCTAGCCGATTACCTGCAAGGCCTTGAGTTCAAACTCTGAGTTTGATCTACCACTACTCCCAAAAGGAATAAAAAAGTAAAACACTAAAAAAGTAAAAAACACTAAAACTCCAAATCTCGGTGGCTTAAGACAGAAATGCCTTATTTTCTTCCTTATGTTTTGATCCCACCGCATATCTCGTGAGTCAGCAAGCCATTTCACGGCACTGAGGGACCTACACAGAGCAGCTGCTACCCTGAATATGACTGCAGAGAAGCAAGGCCAAACCACATAGGCCCAGTGACAGATTCTGCTCAGTTAAATGAGCTACACATGGTATTGGACTCAGATTCTACCGGCCAAGGTAAGTCTTGGCCAGGCTCAGAGCCACAGGTGAGACTGCATTCCATAGCAGAAAATAAGCAATCATTATAAACAAAATATTAGTCTACACAGGAGGTAAGTTAGATGTAAGGAAGGCTTTGGAAGGTGCTCAAGTGAAACAGCGTGAGAGTGTTTTTCCCCATGGAGGAATGGAGGTGGCCCATGCTCCAAGCTGATCCTCTACATGCTGCAAATCCATGAGCATCTCCTCTGTTATCAGGAATCTAATTATTACTCTGATTTCTGATCAATTATTAAAGACAAGGCAGTGAAGAGCCATGGAAGAGGGGGAAAAGTCTGTTTGGCTGAAAAGACAAACCATATTTCATGTGCATAAAGGGGAGAAATAAAAGAGCATTGCTTTTACTTTTGTAATTGCAATTTCCTGCTCGTTTCCTTTTCAAATTAGTGGATGTAATTGTTTGGTAATAAAATATCAGCATAATATATTAGAAGCAGAGAACAGACGGGCATAAGGGACAGTTGCCAAGAACCAGAGGGAGAGGAAAGATTGAAGGGAATCAGAGTGTGGGTCTTTTGCAAAGTATGTATTAGGCCCTTTCCTGGCTCTCTCCCAGCACTGACTTCTTTACTGGTAGCTAAAGCAAATATAAGAGCAAGGTCTACACGAATCAGTATTCCTAGCCTAGCCAGAAGTTCATGTCAGTACTAAGTTCAAACCAAAGAGAGGGGAGGAGGGAGAGTATTCTGTTCTGTAGTGACAGAATGGCTGTGGTGCAGAATAGTTTTCAGATCATAGTAGGATTTAATACCAACTTTGCACCAAATCATCCATGCCACCTGGGGAAGATACTTGATCTCTTTGAGTCTCCATTTATTCATTTGTGAAGAAAGGAGAAAATACTCTTGCCTCAAAAGATGATGCTCCATAAAAGTAACTGTTCATACTATCAATAAATCAGAGTGATGGCTTAAGCCTTACAGAGAGTATTGTGATGGACCACAGGGGCCATCTTAGGCAAAATGCAAAAACTGAAGACTTTCTTTGTTGCTTTCAACTTACCATTGGCTTCCCTTTCCATTCTCCTGGCATTCTTCATCCCTAATGGTCCTTCTCATCAACAACATGCTCAGGTCCTAGTGTTGCTGTCAGGCCAATGTTACCTAACATTTACTCTGAAATTAATGACAATCAACATGATACCTGATAAAGAAGCTCTGAAGAAAGCCCCTGGGAGTACTGAGCAGGCTCCTGGATTGAAGATATGCTGCCATCACCACCACAACAACAACACACTGAAAAGCAGCCACTGTCTTTAATGCCAGCCCCCATTGAGAAGTTGGACCCCATAGGCGACCCCGAAATTGGGAGCCATAGGAGGTTAGAAATTAAGCAGCAGAATCCATCTGTAACCTCAGAAACATCACAAACTTGTGGAGAGAGGAGAAGAAGCCAAGACCTGTAATGAGATGTGGTGTTCTACTGCTCTCTGGCATGAGAACACTGGGAAGCTACCTGGTGGCTTCAGTTCAGGGGCTTAGGAATCCTCCACTCCAAGGCAAAGCCACCCCAGCTGCTCAGAGTCTCCCAACAGTTGGCATCCTAAGTCATTTCCTTGCACAAACAATGGTGATGCCAATGCCCCACAGAAAGTATTCATCATTTGCCCTGGAATTTCCCTTGCTAATTCCAAGGATTGGGAAACCACCAGCACCCTCATGAAGAAGGCCACAGTGAGACCTAAGCATAGTGCAAGATGCTGAGGAAGAACTTCCTGGTTCACCCTTAAAAGTCTGTCCAGAGGAAGTAAGCCACATTAGGGGGAAAGGAGGACCCATGTGAAACAGAAGCAGAATGGAATGGAGAAAACGACACTCATTTCCAAGTAGAGAAAACATGTAAACACCTAAAGTGGAACTTTTAGAGCTAAGACTTTGCTATCACTCTGCCCCCAAAGCCACCTGAATGCCAATTTCCCCTGTATCAGCTTGATGGGAGTTTTAAAGCAAAGATCACCACTTTGCTCCAGAGGGAGAGAACCTATGAAATAAATCCCTCAAAGGAAGACACTAAGCCAATTACTGCAAAACAGACATGTGGAGAAAAATACCCAGAGGACAAAGGTTCCTGGGGATAACTCTGCATAGTCAGAATCAACCCCCAAAGCATGGAGACATTACTCTTGACATGGCCTCCTGTACCTCATCCCAGTCAGTCTAAACCAGAGGGACTTTAAATCAGCCTACTCCCAGCATCTCCCTCTCAAGTGTTCACACATTGGCTCTACAAACCCTACTATGTGCCAGAAAATACACTAAGCCTAAATTTTAAGCAGTACACAAAAATTTCTGAAAGTTGGACTTGTCAGGTGTAAGTGATGAGTCAGAGTTTTAATGAGCAGTCTTAGCCAATCTCTGGAACAGCACTGGCTATGTTGAATACCTAAGCATTCAGGGAGTCCTGAAGCCAAGTCTGGGCATAACAGGAAGCCATCACTTGGTAAGGAAGTGGAAGTTTAGAGAGAGATCAGTTTGATTCCAATCTGACCTCCTGGTGAAGTTTTCCTGAGCTATGATAAAATATCTTTCTTTTCTTTGGCTATGTGTTTATCATCTCTTGAGTTTCCTGAGAGATTTGACTGGCTCTCATAACACCTGGAATGCAGTCTTGATGGATGTATTTATGTATATATTTACATATTGAATATCCATTTAATATTTATATATGAAAGGAAAAAAATGAATGTCTAAATGTTTGTACAAAACGAATACTGTTGGTCCACGTTTACCTCTTCTCCTCCTAGTAAAACTCTCAGGAGGCTTCTAGGATTGGCTTAAAACACCTGTAGGCAAATAGGACAAGGCTCACATGCATACGGTGTGTAATGTAAACGCCGTACTTCATCATCCTCAGTTCCTCCCTGCAGGAGCTGCCTGGACCCTGGATGCATTTTCGCAGCCAGTCATTCCCAGCCAGGAGAATCTTTGAAGCTTGGCTCCCCATCTCAGTGTTGGAATCTTGCATTTCAAGTAGGAAATCAGTAGACTGCAACAAGACTCAAAGTGAATGCTTTGAATACACACTTAGGAACCCATCCCATTTCCGGTCTTCTGCACAAACCCTAAACTGAATCACAGTGCTAATTGGGATTTGGGGATACTGAACCTATAGCACTTTTTTTAAATTGTCTCTTAACCTTTTCCTTATTTTTGTTGGGTCACACTTGAAAGCTATAGGCCCTTGTGAGAGGAAGAATGCACCCCAAGAAAAGATAAGACATAAGACATTCCCTGCTTCTTTTTTTTCCCCTGGTCATGGGGCTTGAACTTGGAGCATAGGCACTGTCCCTGAAGGCCCCTTCCAGTTTTCTGTTGGTTAATTGGAGGTAATAGTTTCACAGACTTTCCTGCCCTGGCTGGCTTTGAACCTTTATCCTAAGATTTCAGCCTCCTAAGTATCTAGGATTACAGGCATGAGCCAATGCAAACCTACCCTTTTATTCAGGCTTTACAAACAAAAAAAACTGAATGGATTTTGTGAACTTTGGGGCCCATTAGCTCAGTGAAATATTTGCTGGAAATGAGAAACAGCTATCTTCTCTCCTCAAGCCTTGTTAAGGTGCTTCCAGTGGGACCACCTATAGAAGTTGGAAGTGTACTTCTGCATTTCAAAGATACAGAGAACATACCAAAGCAGGTTAGAGGGGATTAGAATCAGGAATCTGATCCTTGTCTCGAAATCTACAGGCCAGAGTTGTCCTGCTGCTCCGTGGTAAGGGCTCCTTCACCAGGATTGGACTTCCTTCCTAGGACAGAGCAAGAGATGCAAGAGTGTTTCGCAGGAATAATAGTGTGTTGAGTGGAGCTGCTGAGGCCTTCTTGAATCATTGGGTAGCCAATAGAACTGTCACTAGCAGAAAGAGGCTGGGGTTGGACCACTGGATGTCCATGGCAGGTTCTTCCAAACTGCTAATATGGGTGTGCACATGGCTGCCCCTCACACTGGACATTTTCTAAGAAGTTGTTTCTTGGCTGCAAGGGTGTCCTCCAGAGCCACTATGCTCAGTGTCCCAAACAATAGCTCATCAAGCTGCATCTCAGTTTTACATTCCAATGGCCTCATCTTACTTAAGGATGAAAGGCTTATGTAAAGACTATTTTCAGATAAAACCATTCTGCTTGGACTGCTGACAGGGGAAGCAAATCTCCTCAAAGACCAAACCAAGCCACTAACCTAGGCAGGAGGCTGTCAAAATTGTCTATTAATTCATCTGTTTTGAAACTACCAACACCAGCAGCAGCAAAGCAGATTGTTATTAAATAATTATTTTCTGTTTTCTTTCTTTTCATCATTTTTGACATAAGCATCTAATCTGAAGTCATGGTTAATAGAATATCCTTTTCCTTCCCTCAGCATTAGTTTCAAAGAACGTCCTTTTGTAATCCTTCCTCAGATATGAAATCCCCTTACCACCCCACTCAAGATTTGCTTTAGGCACAAGATACATGTTGTACAAACACAGGGGATTTGTGTACTAAGTCACTATAACTCAATTTTCCTGGTAGAGAAAACAAAAAGAAGAAAAAAAAATGTCCAAAAGAAGAAAAGGAAAGTCCAACAAATGTAGTAACTGAGAGAAAAATGCAATCAATTAGCTCAGACGTTGAAGGAATCAGAGGTTCTATTACTAAACACAAATAGACTTCCATAGAAATCTTGTGTGGGAGGTGATGGAGAAGTGGAGAGAGGAAAGAAAACAGAGATTTCTTTGGTACTTACCTGTATGGCATCGACTTCAAGTCGTCTTTAAGTGGAACTGACGGTATTACAAACACAATAAGCACTTCTAGACAAACTGGAATAGCAATCACTTCAGGAGCTGGGAAGCATTCACAATTTTGCTGTTGTCAACGCTTTCAGTAGCTTTAATTTTCAATGGTAAGCACAACTTCTATATAGTGTTGTCAAAACCGCAATGAAGTTATGTCATTGAATATTAAAGGCCCAGACCGCAGAATGCCAACACACAGATTTGAATTTCATGCTTGCTCCTAAACATCAAGACAAATATGTCTAATTTCATAAAAACCTGGCCAGCCCCAGGGAGGCTGACAATCATATCTATTGTTACCCAAGTTTTCTGAAATAAAACCTGGCCCTGCTCAATGTATAAGACCACAAAGAAAGAGGGGAAAAAAGGGAAAGAATAAAAAGAATTACATGATAGGCAGTATTTAAAAAAAAACAGTTGATTTGGTCTCTTGTCAAATATGCAGATTTCTGAATATTTATTGCCAGTGAGGCTCATCCAGCAGATCTGGAGGTATGTGTAATGAGCATCTTTAGGAAATCAAATGGTTAGGACTGTGATGGATATTGGGAAACTAGCAGGAAGTAGGAAATATATATGAAAATATCAGGAAAGTAAGGCTTTAAGCGCCTTCTGTTACATGTCAAGGCATTTGGACTGCACCCTGAAGGCAATAGCAATCCTAGTAGGACTTTAAGCATGAGTGAGATCATACCTTTTTCTTACAAAGATTGCTTTGGCTTCAAAGAAAAATGAGGCAGGTAAAGCTGGAAACAGAAGGGTTAAGAACCAGATACCTCGTGAATCTTAATGGGGCCAACTCTGAGAAGCAATCAGAAGGTCAAGATTCTTGCCACTGAGTTAAATGAGGGCCTAAGAAAGAAGTTGCAATAAGGGTGTCAACTAGGTTTATGTCTTGAATCATTGAATGAATAACAATTTGTGCTTATAAAGTGCTAACAATATACAAGATTTTATTTCAATGTGGAGACACAGCAAGGTTAGGAAGTGACAGATACAAGATCCCAAAGTCAAACCCAAACTAACTAGCATTCATCTAACCAGGGTACGATGCTGATGGCAGAGTTTGTTCCATGATGATGATGATGATGATGATGATGGCGATGATGATGATGATGATAATTTTAAGTTTAGAAAACAAGCTGGGTTCCCCTGAATTAGGAAGAGGTCAGAAGCAGAACAGAGGGTGAAAAAAGACATAGAAAGCAATTAGAAAGAAGACCCCAGAGAAAATGGAATGGTACCAGATCCTACAGAAAGAAAGATGTTAATGCTACATAATTTGAAAAGCAATGTAAAAGTACTGAGTTTAGTCATCAGGATGCCACTGGAGAAATCACCTGTGTTTCTATGAATTGGGAGATTAACTAAGATGTGGGTGGATGGAAATTGATAAGAGAGTGACAATCTTTAGCATGAAAGGAAAAATAAAGGAATAGAAATGAATTGTTCATACCCTGGATGCAACACGATATTGGAGGGACTGGACAGGAGGAATGAAGAAGGTGGTAAGGTTGTTTGAGAGTTTGGAGGAGGTGAGTGAGTGAATCAAAGGTGGGAGTGGGCAGAAAATGTCTAAAGAATGATGAGTGTCTGAAATGACCATCTAAGGAATGAAAGGATAATTGAAGACATACAAAATGGTTCTTCAGAAGTACCAAGGTTTGGTGAAATTGTGACTCCATATCAGCATAGGTATGGTACACACCAATCTAAGTGCAGGTATATAGCTGAGATCTGCAGCCATTTTATGAGAATATATAGGTAGGGTGGATAAGTAAATAGTGCTTAGGTGTTTGGATCTAAGTGAATAAATGAATAGAGAAAAGGGTGACTAAACATATGGATGACATGTTATTTACTGTGGCCCCACAGCAAATATCCCCAGAAGATCATCATAAAGCAAGGAATGAGGCAAAGCAGAAGCTCATGCCCTCATTCTGACAAGGAATCCAACCATGAGCTGATCAAAACTTTTGAAGAGACTTTAAGTGCAGATAGCTATGCTTCTGTGCAATTAAGTCCTTGCCCAGGGCAGCCCAGACCCCTAGAAAGGACTTGGGGTCTTAGAAATAGATAAAGCATGAATAGCCTCTTCTTGAGTTCAAGTTTGGGAGTCATTACATTGGGACAAAGCATTGGTGTCTTTGTTCCCATGTGACTGTTTCCTCACTTCAAGATGAAGATCATATCTTTCCTCCATAATGACACATCTTATGTCCCTTCTTGGGTTTGATCTATCACACACAATGTGCTGTGTCTCACCTAAGTCCTGGATCACATATCCTATCTTGTGTGGTTTTCTATTTCATCAATCAGTGTGCCATAGCTGAAAGAACCATTATGGTTTCCACCCACAAAGCCCTAATTTTAAATCCCAGATCATTGTCTAGCAGGGTATTGGTGTCAAGTTTTTGGTCTATAAAATGAAGTTCACATTCGTGGTTTGGAAGATTAAAATGAGAATTGGAGATAATCTATATCCTGTCTACTTATTCTTCATTCCTTGACATGCATTAGGTGCTTGGTAAGAAAGAATACCATTTTTCAGATCATGAGTATTTGGAATTGTCTGAGGGGTATCTTATGTCCCCACTCTGTAGACCCTTGCCCCTCCAAGGCAATGAACAGACTTTCTCCTGTCATGTCCCTCAGCTTCCCCACTGCCTCAAGCCCACACTGGTATTCCCTCATTTAGTAGATGGCATATATGCCCATCCCTGAGGGCAACTACAGTTAAAGTTCTGTAACCATGCTGAAGAGCAGAAAGAGTAGGAGAGAAATCCTAGGAGAAGAAACAATAGAGAGTGCTCCCAGATCTGTAGCAAAATCCTGACCATACCTTTGATGAGGGCCCAGCAGGAAATAGAAGGAACTGAAACTGAGGTTTTGTGAAGGGTTTAATAATGCAACAAACAAGAGATACCAAGGTGCCCAGGTACAGCAGGGAATATTATAACCATAGGCCAGAAAAGGAAGGATGAAATGGTATTACCGGAGCCCATCCAGAGCTAAAACACTAGTAGGAGGTCCAGCTTTCAAGAACTACAGTTGTAGAGAAAGTGTCTCAGCCAAAACTGCTGCCCAAAGAGGAAAGAGAGCAAGGAAAAAACATCTGAGTTCTCTCTTCACCCATTGTTAGCATTATATTTTCTCCCATTGGTTAAACCCAATAGGAAGACAGATAAGGGACTAAGTGAAGTGAGCCAGACCCAAAGAAACATGGACTCTATGGTCTTCCTTATTGGGAATAATTAGTACAGGTTTAGGCAAGTCATAGCAGAGCATCACAAGGCCCAATAGCTATACCCTTATGAACACATAAGATGATGCTAAGTGAAATGAACTCCATGTTATGGAAACAGTTGTAACTACTTTCAACGTCCTATGTGTATCTGTAGCTTCTATTATTGATGATGTTCTTGTATCACCTTCCTGTGGTTGTACCTACACTATCTCTGTAATCTTATCTGAGTATATTGGAAACCGTGTATACTGGTATTGGAAGTAGGAAATTGAAAGGGAATACCAAATTTGAGAGACACAGGGTAAAAAAAGACAAACAACTACAAAAGCAATACTTGCAAAACTGTTTGGTGTAAGTGAACTGAACACCTCCGTGGGGGGGGAGGGAAAGGGGGAGGAGGAACGGGGGTATGAGGGACAAGGTAACAAACTGTATAAGAAATGTATCCAGTGCCTAACGTATGAAACTGTAACCTTTCTGTACATCAGTTTGATAATAAAAATTTGAAGAAAAAAAAAAGACAGATAAGGGAGAAAAGGGTGTGGTGCAGGTGTAGTAGGCAAGGTTCCACCACACGGGGAAGAGAGTGAGACATCCTAAGTCTGAAAAGGATGGTGGGCAGAAGGGCTAGGAGTGGCAGATGAAATGTAACTAGTAGCAAAAACAACCAACCACCAACTAATGGAATGTTTGTACCACACTCATCACACAAAGAGTTAATGTTCTCAGAAAGGAATGGACACCTAATTGGTAGGAGATAATTACTATTGCTGATTAAGTGTTTGCTTAATAACAATATGTGAGGATCCCTTAACTATGTATCTGATAGAAAATTAAGGTGTGCCATGCTAACCCCTGCATACTATGTCCCACAGGCTCCTTTGCAGTCCCTACCTCTCTTGGTCTCATATTCAAGTATCATCACATGTCAACAAAATTAATAAACAAACATAATAACAAGCTGAGGTGTGACCCAGAGAAATAAAGCAGGCCTAAGATGACAAACACAAGCAAGTAGGTAGTATTCAGGAAAAGAAAATCCCCCAAAAAATGTTGATGGAAAATGGTCATCACTATAGCAGTCACTGATAGCATGACAAAGGCAGTAACCATAGCCTCTGGTAGCATTGGAGAGAGATTTCCTTATAGCTCACAAACCAGTGGTTATTTTCTGTTGCTGAAAGGGAAGCAATCTGGGAAATAAGCTATGATGCTCAAGGGATTAACGGTGCAGCCCCTGCCAGGAGCAGGTGGTAGCTCAGCAGGCTGAAGAGACTGGAGCTCCATATCCCTTCCCCACAACAACTGTGAGCTTTATTAAGAAGTGCTCCGACTCGATGAGAGTGGGGATTATACGGAACTCTTCTCACCACCATTGGACTCTGTTGATTAAGTTTCTTTCCCCAATACCTTGTGATGTGATGTGTGCCTGGGAGGCTGGTAAGGGACGAGCCAGACCTAAAACCTCTTCCTATGGTAACAAGACCATGAAGACTCTAGGTGCTCTCCATCAAGCCCTGTGCCATAATGATTCCCATAAAGATGACATGTGGGAGTGAGGTCAATAGCACCAACTCCTTTGGTCTTTATGGTTATTGATTTAATGTATAACACATGAAAGACTATTCTAAGATCAAATATAAGGCATTATAACAAAGGCCAAGAAATGTATCATGAAATGTAAATGAGGCATAAAGTGAAATTTCCATTTGGGCTTAAACTATGCAAGTTCATAACACACACCTAGGTATGTATTAAGTGTGTGCAACATATAATAGATAAATATTGTACATACATCTATTATAAACACAGTACATTATAGATATATAACACAGACACACATATATGTGTACTGAAACACACACACACACACACACACACACACACACACATATATATATATATATATATATATATATATATATATATATATATATGTACTGGGTACTAACATCTATCCTGTTAGTTCCATGTTCCAAATACCATTATCTCTTTCCTGTATTATTGTTTTCATCTCCTAACTGGTTGCTCAGGTTATATCCTTTGGCTAGTTTCCAACACAAGTCATGTCACATGTTTAACTATAATTTTTCAATGGCTTTCCATTTCAATCACGGGAAATCCAAGCTATCCAATGGCTTAAAAGTCTTCATTATGTGCCCCTATCATCTCTCTCATCCTGTTACCTATAATTCACACTGTCTCACTTCAGTAACTATAACTCCTTGTGATTCCTCAAATATGCCATGCTTTAAGTTTTTAGTAATGCTGTTTCCTGACCCTGGATATTCTTTCACAAAACACCTGTTGGTGAACATCTCACCTAAGTCTTTCACAATGTCATTTCAATGAAATCTTTTCTGGCCATTCCCATTATTTTCACTCCAGACCTTGCAGCCTCCATATTCCCTACTCTGCCCTAGTTTTTCTTTTATTTCCACAATGCATATCATTCTATTAGGCAATTTCTTTGTTATGTTCACTGTCTCATTCTTTAGAATATAACTGCACAGAGATAATGGTTCATACATTGTTTACAAATCCTTAGAACAGGGCCTGGAGTACATAAGGCATTGTTCCTAGACATCTTTCTTAGTGAATGACTAAATTCAAAAGGAACATTTTTCCTAATAAATAAACAAGTGAATGGTTGGTCTACCATATGTCAGACCTTCAATTCTAGGACTTTATTCTACGCTGATTGTGCCTGCCATAAATCTTGCCACAAATTAATGTTTCATAAGGGTTAATTGGGGTTATTATTTATTCCACAAACATTTATTGAGAGGTTATTTTACTTAAAACATCATGGGAGATATTAAGAAATTCATGATACTCAAGGTACCCTTATGAGTTATTTCACTGAGGTTGGGTTGACATCACAGTATTCCCAAACACCGATTTACAGCTCTACAACTATAGTCTTTACTTGTCGTGCAGGTGATCAAGGTTGTGTGATAAACTGACCTGTGAAACATGAGCAGGAATAAGTGTTGTGTTCAGGATGAATCAGTGTAAAGCAGAACTTACCCCTGTGACAGCACCCCAAAAGACCCTGTGTTTCAGAATACAATTCCTAGATGGAGAAAAACAGTTTAGCTTACATCTTTGAGTCTCCACATTTAGGTCAACTGCTTAGAGAATTGCTTTGACCTGCAGCAGATTTTATGCATACAAAAAATAAAAGTTTATAGCACTGAGCCACTGACATTTGGAAATGTTTGGCTCCTGGATAGCCTAGACCTTCATGATTATAAGGCCAGAGGACCATGAAACTAGTGAGAACAATGAAAACCAAATGAATAGCTTTCATGAAGTCAAACATTAAAATATGGCCAATAGGAGTCATAATTATTGAAGAATTCACTATAAGAAGACACACAAGTTCTAGAGGGCTATTAGGTAGACTGAAAGAACCAATGGCATTGTAAGCATGCATAAGATTTAGATAAGTAGAAAAAGAGAATGTGTTGCTTGGACAAATGTCTCACTTTGATACTGAAGCTGCTGCTGATGATATATGATGAAGAGAAGGAGAAGGCTGATGATGGTAACAGAGGGGAAGTAGTTAGAACTGAAGCAAACACTAAGAGGGCAGGTTGATCAACTCACAAAAACAGTGAAAGCTGATATACAGAAGTATCAGCATTAGGACAGTTCCCAAGCACATTTCACAAGAACTATTGTTACTTAAAATCCAGTATGACCTTTTTTTGTTGATTTAAGGTAGTTGTTTAATTAGTTTTTAGCATTGTACATTGTTTACAATGATCATTTCAATAGAAGTTAAAAGAAGTTTACCATTCCCTTGATATATAGACCAAAAAAAAAAAAAAAAAACTAACTCTTCCAGAATTCTCTTTTGTCCTCTTGCCACATTCTGATTTAGCAGTGTCTCTGACCTGGTGAATTGCCTCTAAATCATATCACTGGGTTTCCTGAACTTCTTCTGTGCAGAACTACTCCCATAAGGTAATCTCACTAGAGCTGAGAAAACACATCTTCTCTTGGTGTTTGAAGTGATAGGATGTCTGATAACAAACATAATAGGCCAGAGGAACATTTGTTTTCTAGAAATGGCATTATCCTCAATGATGAAAATTCCATGAAACTTTGCTTTGAGTTCATTTTGGACTCCACACTGGCTGGTTCCTGGTCAAGTTTAGGACTTGCCTATGAATCAGTTCAAATTGGGAAAGGTGTTACAGAGGGACAGTTTCATGTCTGTCAAGAGCCTCTGATTTATTAACAATAGCCACCAAATGTGGACTGTACACAAGCCTCTGGGTTGAAGGCTATGAATGGTCCCACACTTCTCATCTCATAGCTCTATTTGAATACATGTAATTAATTCTCATGGAAAAGAGGCTAAACTCATACTAATCAGGCTTATTTCCTTTTTGCCACCAGCCACCCAAATTGCTTGCCCAAGCACTTTTCATGAACTGACAGGAAAACTCCCACAGACAATTTTCTGAGAGAACTCAGTATATGCAGCTAATAGAAAGTAAAGATTACCTAAAATTCTAAAAATGAGATAGGGATGAGGCTGATACAAACATAGCATATGAAGAAATGGTTTATTTTAAGAACACTCCTATTTGTGGGAATTGTGTGATAAGTTGTTAGAGGATGTTCTCTTTGAAAAGGAGGCTTTTTCTTCAAAGCTCACCAGGATTTAATTTCTAACTTCTCCTATACGAATGTAGTCTCTCTGCCTTTCCAGAGCAGTCTCAATCTACCCCAAACATACATACATACACATACATGCATGCTTGCACATGCACATGTGCACACAAACAAAGAGAGAGAAAAATACAGACGGAAATGGAGACACCGAGATAAAGAAAAAGTGAGAGGGAAGAGAGACAGAGAAAGGAATAAAAGACATAAACATAAAGAGAGAGGGGGCAGGAAGGGAGCGAGAATACAGTGGTTAAGAGCCTGGAAGCTTAAGGGGTAGAGTCAGCTCATTTAGTTCAATCTCAGCTTATCACTTTATAAACATGATACAAACCATAAGGTTACTAAACCTTATTCATTCTTTAGTATCTTGTCTTAAAATGAGGTCTCTTTGGGCGATTCAATGAATGATACATGTAAAATACTTGGAAGGGTAACTGGCTTTTTAAAAGTCATCTTTCATTACAAAGGAGCTACCATTTAACAGGAGTTTACAAATACAATGCATTTTGGTCATATCTCCCCTCCCATCTTTTACTGGGTGCATTGCGATTCAACGGTCACTTAGAGGAGTCTCTGTGATACCATGGAGCTATTAAGTATACAAAACCATTTTACATCTATGAAATACTCTACCCGAGGCTGCTTGGGAAAAGAGGCATACATATAAATAGTATGCAGAGATTTTAGAGCTATGGGTATTTAAGGGCCAGACAGCCATTCTTAACACTTGGACACCAGACATCTACCCAGCTCTCAGCTCTTGTCTTTGTATCTAATATCCTCCTTGCTTGAGGGGAGTAGACCAAACATATGAGCATGACAGTATACATTGGGACATCACAATTCCCTTAGAATTCTTTTAGCATGTTTCCTACTTAGCCCTCAGTCTCAATGACAGAAGTTTCCCATGGTGACTTGAGGTTTTAGCAACATAGGAAAGAGTGGTTGGAAAATGCTCCTCTCTATTTTTTAAATATAGAAAAATCTCTTTCAAAATAGCCTTTGATTACTACAACCACTTTGGGTTTCCAATCTGCCAATAGTTGTCTTTAGAAAACAATCTGTACTGTGGATCCGTCTCTGAAGGCAGAATGCAAAGCACCAGCCACCATGTTTTCTGGCATCATTTATTAGACTAGCAAAGGCCTGTACAAGTATTGTAGTTCTTCCTGTCAGAGCTCACATTTAAAATAACTCTCTGTAAGGTTCACGGGAAAGGAAATCCGCCACGTGGTTCAGGCAGAAAGGAGTTTATTGGGGGGAAAGCAAACTACCAGCTCATACAAGATGGAGGCGTGGGGAGACAGAGGGGAAGGAAGAAGGGAGAGAAAAAGGAGCACGAGAGAGTAAGAGAGAAAAGAGTGAATAGGAAAGAGATCAGGGACTCCTGTTGAGCCAGATTATATAGGGAAAGGCAGGAGGTATGGCCAATGGATTGGATTTGACCTCAGAGAAGCGAGAGGTTAACTACCTCCAGGTGTGCCAGTTACCTAGGTAACACAGGTGCTGGGCACAGACTTAAACAGGTGGGGGGCATCTTCATGGAGCCCTCCTGGGGGTGGAGCTTACACTCACAACTCCAGCTAATAGTGCAGGGCAGGGCTGTGGAGGAAGCCCTCCCTGAATCATTTTTTCCAATGTCAGTTATCACAGTTCATAACAAAGAGGCATCAATGGTAGCTGAGCAATCAAGAAACATCTCCCAGAAGGAATGGAGCTGGGTCAGAAGAGGATAAAGGTGATGATGAGTATGATCAAATTATCTGATATACAAGTATAAGAATGCCATAATGAAAAACATCATTTTATATAATTAATATATGCTAATAAAATATGAATGGGGAGGAAGAAATGCTTCCCCCTTATCAGAAAATTTTAGCAGTGATGGAGAAATAGGTCAGATTTATATACAAGGAAATGGCTAGAAATGGAAAAGGTACATTGGATGTGGAAATTACCAAAATCCAGGTGTAATGGCAATTTGATACAATGCTGCCATTATTGCAACACACAAATCAGTGTGGGAGGGCAGAAATGCACACATAAGTATTTCTGTACGTGAGAGGGCATTTCATGTAACAATGTACATCTGCATATCTTATCTCATTGGATTTTTGCAATGGATTAGCCAAGACGTATATGACTTTTTAAATTTTAAATTAATTTATTTATTGTCAAAGTGATGTACAGAGGGGTTACAGTTTCATACATAAGGCAGTACATACATTTCTTATTAAACTTGTTACCGCCTCCTTTCTCCCACTTTCTCCTGTTAACAATTCCCTCCCCCACCCTAGAGTTGTACAGTTGGTTTACAGCATATAGTTTTGTAAGTATTGCTGTTGCATTGGTTCACCTTTTACCCCTTATCTCTCCATTTTGATGTTCTCATTTCCTAATTCCAATAAACGTATATACAATACCCAGGGTACCAAAATCAGTTACTGTGACATCAGGGGTAAAGCCATGGGGAAGAAAGACAAAAGAAAATGGCATAATTTCACATGGTACATTGAACATAACAACAACACTATATGATTTTTTTATGTCACAGAGAAGTTCAAGCACAAAGAGTTGTTTAGATTTTGAAATTAGTAAGTAGGGAATTTGGGTTTTAACCCTGAGGTAATAATTCTAAATTCAGGGCTTTTTTTCTCAGATGTCCTTGCCCCTCTCCTTTTCCCCTTCACTTTTTCCTTTCTTTCATCCTCTCCTCTTCCTCTCCACAGTGTGTGGAGAAAGGATATATACTAAGTCAAGTACCCAGAATGGACTCCTATGTACCAGAAGGCTATCCTTTCATTCATTCTTCCTGATGAAGCCCAAAGGTTAGAGGGCTCACCTTTCTCTATGTGCCATCATCTTCCAGCTGTAACATAGACCTCTTCTGCGTCTGAGGAATAAAGCAATACACAGGGGAAATCTTCTTAAGACGTCCATTTTCTGAATCATGATATATTAGGAACATGATATTTCAGCATGGAAAATAGGAAAATAACAAAAGAAAGGGAGTTCTTGGGAAAATAACTACTATTTAGAGAAACAAGAGGTCAGTATGGATGGCTAGGTTGCTTCAACACACTGACCTAAATACATATATAATTGCTGATGAGGAAAATGCATATGTAAATGTCACTTTAACTTTCAGACACTAATTTCTGGCTAGCCAACTGGCTAGGCAATTGACTACAATCTCCAGATTTGGAAGTGTGCAGAAAGAGAGAGCCAGATCTCTGAGATCTTCCCTCTTCCAGTGAGAGCTAGAAACTTCCTTGGTGTGGGGGACCCATAGGAATACTGAATGCCACTCCAAATGCCCTGATCTCTGAAAAAACAAGACAAATAATCATGGAGGATCTTTCAATCATCAAGACTTGCACTTATTCAGACTAGCACCTATGAAAGAGAACCAGAATCAAAAACATCAGCATATACCAGACTCTAGTCTCCTGCAAGTATTTTCCATGGAAAGATCATTCAATTCCAATATAGCTGACAATGGCTGAGAGGAGGGACTCTAAAACTTTGTCCTGATTATGACCATATTCTAGATTATGACAGTAGGTAGGTTAAGAAGAAGCTAACTTACTGGACCATAATCCATTGAAATCATGAAATCATTTCCTTCCAATATCCAGTCTAGAGATGTTGTCTCATCCTTCCTTGAGACTGCTAGGGACAGAGATAGGAGTAGTCCTGTATTCCCAAATTCCTACCACTATCTGCCCTTCTGAGAATGGGTCTGGTGTACTTTCCAGAATCAACAGGAAGAAAGATCATTTCTAAGCCAATAATCGCACAAGTAAGCCTATCCCACGATAACCTTTTCCTCCTATTCTTACTTCTAGCTTTACAGAGGCCTCATCTGTCCTTTCTGGCTTATCTGTCCCTGGTACCCTCAGTAGTCTTTAACAGTGAGATTCCCTCTGATCCCCCCTAGGAATCATTACTCATGAGGTTTCTGTCTCCTCCTTAGAGAAACAAGCATTCTTCTATGATACAAATTGATTAGTGGTTTCATTTCTTGCAAGCATCCAAAAATGCCCAAGTGTATGTGTCTAAGAAACAAGCCACGATTATTCTTCCTCTCGCACCCCTGCACTATCCCAAATCCAAATTTGACCAGAATTTTGTTATCTACAGACTTACCCTCTAAACTTTTCAAGACCTTTCCCCCTCTGTCTCAGTGAGTTATGGGTAAGCAGCCATAGACAAACATTTCTTAGGAAAGTAAAGCTCAGGCCTCCCTGGAAAAAAGGATGAGGTTTGTCCAGATAGGAAGGAACCAATGAAAGGTAAACCACTGGTGGCACAAATGATCTAATTATATGAAGGATCTAGAGACCTGGCCTAACTTTAACCAGATGTTTCAGTGGGAAAGGAAGGAGCATGAAGTCAGAGAATAAAATTTATCAAACCTACTGGCTGGCTGGCCACTATAGAGACATGGTGTTGCCTATGGGCTTTGTCTAGAAGTCCTTACTTACTCCATCAGGGGACATTCTATGGGAATGAACTTACTCGGTGGTGGTACTTATAGTAAAAACTTTAACACTTGCACTTGATCAAACACTGTTATAAGCTTTAACCAGTGCCACTGTAGATTACCTACCTCCTTAAGAGCTATGTATACATGTGAATCTTATCTGAAATGGATTCTATAAGAAGGACCAGTCTCCAGTAACATTTTCCCTCCTCACCACCATCCTCATTCCCTAGTGCAGGGATGGATGCATGATAAGAAGGTTTCACATAATGTCCATAAGAAAAGTAACACTTGGATGCAGGAGACCCAGGCTTTAACCTTGGACATGTCTAAGTTATCTTCCGACTTTGAAAAAAACTTACTTAAATTCCCTGACTGTAAATTGTGACTAACAAGACCCTCAGGCTACGTTATTTATTTAATGCAAAACCAGCTTGAAAATGCCTTGAACTGTGACATGCTATTTGAATCTTATGTAGTATAGATCCTGTCATTCATAGATTCCATCACTCCATCTTTGACTGCTTATAAATTATCCCAAAATCTGATGACATCGCAATAAATCATCATTTGGGGGCTGAGCAGTAAACCAAGTGAATGAGCCTAGCTGACTACCCAATCCCCATCCATTGCCAAGTACAGAAATTCTTCAGTTTGCAGGCATAGCATCTTTTCTCCGGGGTCTAAAGGAACAATGCCAGCTCCTATTTCTACCTCTAACCTGTCATAACATGTTTTCAATTCTTCCCATTACCACCTCCTGCCCACCACAATCTATCCTTTTTCCTTGAGCTGTTGCAGCATTCCCTATCGAGTCAGTTTACTTCTGCTACACCCTCAATGGAAAAGTTTTAACACAGCAGCTGGTATGCTCTTTGAAAATCACAAGACATATTCCATTGTTCTTTCATTCATACTCTCCAATGCTACCCAGCATCCTCAGTAGACCCAAGATTCTCTGAGGTCAGAATACTGTGTCCAATCCAAGAAGAGCACTGAGTAAACATTTATAGAACGAGTGAGCCACCACTGTACTACATTTGTAGAAAAAGGGAATTATACTGCATTGTGTTTTTCATATGTTTGAGATTCACAAAGGCCTCCAGATATAATCTCACAGATGTCAAGACTCTCCCACACTACAATAGTAAATAATCCATATGTATTTAATTGCGTATAGAAGTGAAATGAACAATACCTAAATCCACCTAAATTCCAGACGATGCCCCAGAAAAGTGTACAAATAAATCTGCGGCTGTGCATTGAAGCATGAGGTTAGTGCACATGAACCCCCAAGAGAGTAGATCATGTGGGAAGGGAACTGGTGACAGCCTTCAACAGAAGCAGGAAGTCCTTGTGGGCTGGCCAGGGCAGGGTAGTTATTGCTGCCCACCGGGGAGAGAGCTGCACCCTGTGACTTGCTGAGAAAATTCTGTGGAGTATGTTAATTTCTGTGGGACTTCAGAGGCCCCATAACTCTTGGAGATTAATAAGAATCTGGGAAGTATCTGTCTTTGCCGGCTGCTTTCATTTGTGCAGTAATAAAGCTCGCCTTTCTTGTTTAATAAAAACAATGTGGAAACAAATGGTTCTGTGCACAGAGGAACTTTAGAGAAATGAATTCGGCAGCACGGAGGGAAGCATTTCATCACACTGCCAGCTCCCCATATCTAAAAGAAAAGCCATGTATCCTTTTTCATCCCCCCTTCCCATGCTTGTACACCCCACCCAGTATTTTGGTGGTACATGTAGATTCCACCCTAGTTCACTAGGCAGCTGGTAAGCAGAATGCAAAGTGACAAGGAAGTCCCCTGCCTTGGCTGGCTGGTACCTGTTCTGTAGGCAGAGGAAGTGATGCTCAGCTCTTGAGACCCTGTAGCTGGAAGAGGTGAAGGAAGGCCCAGTCCCAGGCTGGCAATAAATACTAGAGGAGGAACTACCTTTCTTTCCTATGAAGAACAACATGCTTGGGAAGAGAAATGGGCTAACTTTAGAGGCATCACTGATATATGGATTGCTGGTGGACTCCATGGGGAAACTGGGGTGCCATTGTTCATTTGTTTATCATGCTCAGGAAGAGGGTCCAGGGTAAACAGACATTCCTATTGTCTAGCTAAACAAATCTGCACCAGCCCAAGCAATACTCATGACTTCATTCCTATTTCCTTTGTAGTGGACACTGAGTTCCTAACATAGGTATAGCAATAAAAAGAAGAAGAGAAGAAGGAAGAGAAGGAGGAGGAGGTGGTGGTAGAGGAAAGGGAAGAGCAGGAAGGGAGAGAGGGGAAGAAAAGGAGGGAAAGAGCGAAGGAGGACGAGAGGGAGAGAAGCTTTGGTAGAATATTGTTTCTTCTCTTTGGCTTCCAGTGTGACCACCCAGGAAGTGGTACTAAAGCTTAAGAGGACCTAGATGGCACTTACGGTGGAGAGAAAGAGAAGGGAAGCACCTCTCACTGCAGGAAAGCACAGAAAATACAGGATTTATTAACTGCCTACTGTGTGCTCTGCCCTGCCAGCCACCATCGCCAGGGGGACACATGAATCATGGTAATGAATTAGAACCTCATTAAATTAGACAAGTCGGGGGTCTGGCCTATCCGCATTAATGAAGATCTGATTTATTAACTATCTTTAAAGAAATGCAGTTTTATTACTTTCAAGTATAAGCATTGATTCATATCAAGTGCCAACAAGCTTTGCCAAGTGGAGGTCCTGATGGCCCTGCCTTAACGCAAAGATAAGATTAATTTGTAATTAACAGCATCCATTTGCATGGAAACAATTAATGGGCTAAAGCCCTCATAAAAACAGTGCAATCTATTAACTAGATTAATAATGCCCCCCTTCGAATCCAAGATAACTTATTAAGTTTTTTTTTCCAGAAAAGGCAAAGGTCAAATTTCCAGGGGCTTGAGTGCTGTGCTCAACCCAGAGAAAATTACAAAGATGTCTACGCTTGTTCAGAGTCCTTGGCTCCCTCTCCCTATTTCTTTCTCGGTTTCTACCCGCTCACATTTATTACAGCAACTGAAAGAAATTTAAAGTGAGAACTAAAAGATGATCCCTGACCTCAAGGAGCTTCCTGGCTGAAAAATAAGAGTACATATTAAAATATTAGAGAGAGACCCATGTGCTGGGACAAAGAATGTATAACTAATTTGTGCCCAATTAGTTGAACTCTCTGTACTAGTCGCTGCGGGAAACTCTCATTGTGTCTATGTTAAGATACAAGAAACTTGCTAAGTTGTTACTACAACTTCCTTTCCCTTTCTGCATGTGAAAAACACTAGGTGTGTGGGTCATATCCCTTAGTTAAAAAATAAATAAATAAAACTAAAAAAATTGTACCTTTTAGCATTCACACTGCTCTGTAAACTTTCTCTCTTGAGCCTGAGTTGGTTCAATGCCTCACACTTGATCAAGAAGATACTACAGAAGTGGTGCTATGTGACTTCCTGACTAGATCTTAAGAAGCCCTATAGCACCTGTTCATGCCTTTTTGAACCCTTACTCTTCTGGAAGCAAGTTGTTGTAAAGAAGTCCAATTACACTGAGACTGGTATGCTCTAAGGAAACTCAAATCTGCCAAATGGAAAGGCTATGGAGAAAAGGAAACAATGGTCAACTATTCTAGCCACTTCTGTGGAGACACTAGACATGTATTTACACACTCCATATGGATATAAGCCCATTTGAGTTTTCAGTTGAAGCTCAACCCTTCAACCTCCTTGACTATAACTGCAAGGAAGATCCCAACCAAGTCCTTCTCCCACCCAGATGTACCCAGCCAGTACATACTTCTTACAATTCTTCAAGACAAGCAGAACTAGCTGGCGAGTTATTATACTGTTAGGAAACTCTGACTTCAATGTGCTATTAGATTTTCATCTTTCTGGTGTACATCTTGGGCCTTGGTCTCTACTTTTAAGCTCACATTCCCCTCTTTGTGGTGCTCTGTTGTCTCTTCTGGATCTGTAGAATTTGGGGTTTTGAAATCTGCAAGTGCCTAATTTTACTTAGGACTAAGACAGATGTCATTCTGAGTTCAAAAAATTATCATGTCCAGACTTTAACCAATCCCTCAGACTTTGGTCTACTGGTCAACCTCCCAACAATGAATTCTTGCTGAGTAAAACTGTCTTATGAACTATTCTGGCTTTCTAATCTTCTGGACATAATTCTTTCAATCAAAAAATAAAAGTGGACAAAAGATGACAACTGCTCAAAGTGTTACACGGCTACAACATACCAGTAAGTATTTTATATTTATCAAAGTCTTAAAAGAAAGCTTTTGTCATAAAATCCTAATGGCTTTACAATGTGGATTAACTAAATAAATTTTGTAAGCATCTTTTCAATATTTTGAAATCTTTCACTAAGTTAGATATTCACTACTGTGAATATACATATACAGAATGTGTATATGTATATAGATATACATACACATATACATATGCATAAATGTATATGTGTATGTGTATATACATATATGTATATGAAAACTCAAAGTGAGGAACTTGCTTCCCAGAGATAACATGAGGTAAGGAAGCACACACCCCACATGGAAAATGTCTTCCAGGATATGTCCTTGGATCTAGCTGAGACTAATCACACAACCAGGAATTAAGACCCCAATCTGTAAATAATATGTAAGTTATAAATTATTTGTAAGTTATAAAAATCTCTTACTTTCAGATTCTATGAATTTAAGTAAGGTTCTCCTCAAATCTCTAAACTTAATTTCCTACTCTGCAAAATGAGTTTATTAGTGCCTATTACATAAAATTAAGTGAGAAAATATTTTGAAACTCTTATGTATGATCCCAATAAATGATATCTCTTAGAACTCACCATAGAGATACTGATTTTCATATATTTGTATCAACATATAAGTTTTCAATATTTGGCCTTAAATTCTATCTACAAATTTAATCTTTATGAATACTATGAATTGATTTCCTACATTAGATTTTACGAAATTCTCACAAAACCACTACCACAGCAGATACACATTTTTACAATGAAAATGAGATCTGAAGAGATACAATAAATTGTACTATCATCCAAAATTTGCAAGAATCTGAGATTGCTGGGCTCCCGTGGCTCATAACTGTAATCTTAGCTACTCAGGAGGCCGAAGCTTGAAGATCACAGTTCTAATCCAGTCCAGACATAAAATTCCAAAAGACTCTTATTCCCAATTAACTACCAAGATGCCATACTCTAGGTGGCTCAAGTAATTGGCTGCTAACCTTGAGTAAAAAAAAAAAAAAACTGAGCAAAAACACAAGGCCCTGATAACTAAGGATCTGAAGTTGATAAAGTGCCATGTTTTTACCAAGATGGTACAACCCCTTGAAAAGAGAAAGCCATGTTTAAACACTATCACTGAACTTAAAATTGGACACTAAGGCCATGCCACTCCATGCCATTCCATTACTAATGGAATATTTCACCTGTTCATGCTTAGGCTCTTGTTTGAGTGCCTACTTTCTAGTCATTCATACAAATGATAAGAGATAAGAGAGGAAAAATGTTTTCAGACCTTTTGAAGAAGTTATAATGTAGATGAGAATCAAAGTTGATACAACATTAAAAGTATGAATGAATAAGATAACTAGATTGTGTACTACATTTAAGAAGGTCTATAGAAATTCCAAAACAAGAAGACAAGCTAACAGCTGGAAGACATATGCCAAGATCCCTCCTATAAAGAATGAAACACTTTTCTTTTAATAAATACGAGTCCAACTATAACTACATGGATTGGAGGACTTTGAACATCACAAAGCAAAGTGAGCAAAGTGCTCCCTAGATCCTACAGGCAGAGATGAGCTAGTGTAGGGGCACTAGGGAATGGATTTGACATCCTTTGCTCATTTTCTTCTGTCCGGTCTTTATTTTTGGAACCACTCTGCCACTTTACAGATGTAGCCTATAGTGGCCCAGGAAAACCACATTTCTTTCCAAGAAAACCATATTGTAGGCCTTTCTCCATACTTTTATCTTGAGATCCCAAGACTTTTATTTTATGATTACTGGAGTTTCTGGATGGTGAGGTTTACAGCAGGGCAGAAAAGAGCTAGGAAGGAGCCAAGCAAAAAGGAAGGGCTCCAACCCACAAATGAAATTGATCAAGCTGGAAAGTCTGCTGTCCCTCTGAGAACCCAGGGTTTCTTCCTGCCAAGCTCTAAAGCAACAATCGGGGCTAATGCTCTCCACTAGCAATGTAACACATTAATGTTTGAGGGGGTCCCAAGGGTTAGTTCATGGAACAAACAAAGGGCAGAATGGAAAGAATAAAAATGAAAAAAGGTTCTCAAATTCTCAAAAACATTCTCAGTGAATTCTTCCACAAGTTTGTCCTCACTGACTTACCTGTGGCTCTCCAACATAGCAGAGGGTTCTTTTGAAAGAGAAGAAAAGAAAATATCTGGGGGCAAGGCTGAGTCAAAGGCATTCATCAAGTAGAATCATTGAGTATCAAGGTGAGATAGTACAGTCATGACATGAGAAGTAGACACATGAAAGGCAACAGTTGGGGAAGTGGTAGACTTGACTAGCTCAAAGAGTAGGTTATGTCCCTGTATACTTCGTGAATGGAAGATTTCCCAGGTGAAGGGAAGAAGTTACATGAAGGATAAGAAGTCAGAATCAATGAGGCATAAGTCCAAAACATTGAGGATACAGCATTAATAATATTCCCTGTTCACATCACCGATATGAGCTCGCACACACATACATTCTCCACCCCACCCCACCCCCACAAACACGGTACTGCCTAGGGCACAAGGGATTTAGAGCCTCCAAGGCTGTCAGATTTTGGAAGGGCTAGCATCTAGCCAGACCTCTGTCCCCAAGCAAAAGTTCCTCCTAGGAAATGGGAATATGAGTAGTCTTTCTTCTATTTCCTCTTCTCCAAATAAGGGATAACATAGGACCACTTTTATCCACTATAGAAAGTTTATTCTATAATAACCTTGATCATTCCCATAAAATACTTTTCTTGTTATCACAATCATCTTTATGAACATGCCTGTCAGTTTCTCTAGACTTTTTCCTCCTGTATTGCCCTAGGAATCCTAGAACTCCCCAAAAGTTCTGGGGCCACTGCTTTCCTGGGAACATCTGAGCTAATGCCTCTGCTTTCTTTCAGCACAAGACAAAAGTCAGGCCACCATCTGCTCCCAGTACCCTTGCTTCTATGGTTGGGCCACAGAAGAAAGCCTATCTAAGATTCCTGTAGGACCAAACAGTACTCATTTCTAGGCATCGAGTGGCAATAACCTCAATGAGAAATGTCAAGTTGAATTATCACAAGAGCCCCCACCCACAACTGCTCTCCTCTCCCTATTGACACAATTCTTAGAAAGCAGTAAGAAGTAGGAAATTGCTCACTTTCTTTTAATCAAGGATACTCTTTAAGATGCTTAAGTACAATACTATTTAAAAATGGGCAGCTTTATATAAAGGAAAGAAGAAAAAGTACAGCAGGAATGTACAGTATATCAGATTGAATTAGTTCTTCGTGCCACAACATGTAAACAAATCTGTTTAATTAGAACACCTTGTTTTTATTGCATTCTGAGCAATTTTTCAATGATAAAGAGGAAATTAGACAATGGAGAAGGGATTCGAAAAATCCTCAGGCACCTCCCTGAGGACTTCCCTACTTCCTTTGACAACCCCAGCTCCTGGGCAAGTGCCCCTGGTATTGACCCCTCCCTCAGCTGCAGTGGAAATGGCAGCCTCCATTTACAAAGCTATCTGAAGCTTTTCTGCACAGAGGAGAAATGAAATATTCTCTCTGACATGATGAAACTTGGAACCCCAAGAAACTGAAGGAAGGAAATCCTCAAAGTGCTCAAGTCTCCAAGAGAAACCATCAGAGAAGAGTAAGTGCTGGACCAAAGTCAGGTATCTGGGAGGTTCCTGCAGTTTCATTCATCTGCTCAACCTCTGGCTCCTCACCCACTTTATCCACTTTGACATTTCCTCTGACAGCTCCACAAACAGAGATGCTGGCCTGTGCTGAAGCATGAGGCATGGTACCACACATACCCACCTATGCACTGAGGCCTTGATCAGAGGATCTGACAAGGACATATAGAAAGCAGCTCTTTGCCCCTCACCCTCCTCAGAGCCCAGAGGATGCCTTAAGGTCCCCCTCCCCATTCCTCTCCTGCTTCTTTCCCAAATAAGCACTCTCTGGTTGGTTCTCACATCCTCTCTTACCCCACCCCCACCATGGCATTCATACCTGCAGGGGTGTAAGTGTTTGTATTTTTGGTTCCTGGTTGGTTTCCTAACAAGAAGAAGATTTAGCTTGTAATCCATCTGTTGGGTGCAAAGCATAATATATTCTAGGAGTGGATTAGGGGACTATATTTGGGAAATGTGTTGTCAAATGTGGGTTTGCAATGCAAGCTTGTTGATGAGGATGTCATTTGGTGTCTGAAGGCCTTTTTGGAGTTGCTCTGTGCAGAGGGAAAAAGATTAGGGAACAACAGGTGGGGAAAACTCATCCTTCTCAGGCAGCAAAGACAAACATTTTTTAGGGATTACCCAAATAGTGACTTTCTTTCTGGCTGACTCTTTTTTCCTCTTGCTTCCAATTACACAGAACCCCTTCATAGCACAGAACAGTACTGATGTCTTTGGTCACACACAGGATACTAATAGAATATTAATATTGTCTCCCCTGGGGATGTGCATTTTAGTAATGACCAAAACCTTATGGTGTCATATGGTAGTAATATTCTATTCAAATAGAGAAAACAGTGGTTCTATGTCAGAAACCTAGAAATTAATGTGCCTTTATGGGCCTCACCGTCATATGATCCTCATGATAAACATGACCTGAAGGATACAGATTCCCTCTTGAGCATGACTATGACTAGAAATGACTTCAGTTTCTTTTATTCCTGATGCTGATAGCTGGTGTTTCTTCCCTGAGTCTTTGTCCAGATGAGGCAGTAGGATAGGGGTAGGCTGGAGTTCAAGAGTCATTAAAACAGTAAACAGGGAGAGAAGACAAGAAGTAGACTGGGCAATGAGGAAATTGAGGCATAGTTGTCAGTGAGAACCATGACACACTCTTCAAGACAGGACTTGATTATCACAGAAAATCAACATTGGTGAACAAGCCTGTTCATCACATCCATTAGCAGTCATTACCTTCCTCCAGGTGTCTGTATCTGGGAAGGGCTCACCATCTCTCAGAAAGGCTGGCCACCATGATGCCGTTGTATACTAATGGGGCAGAGGTGATAAAACATGTATCAGTAGCTGGAAGATGTGATTCCAGCTTCTGAATGATAGATTGGATACCGAAATTGGGGATGAGTCTCCATATCAGACTTCCCTACCCTTTTCACAGATGACTTGCAAATGATACTGAAGTATTTTCCATTGTGCTGCCTTTAGTCATATCTGACCCATATCTCCTATCAGTGGATTAACCCATATGCTGCCAAGCTCTAGACTAGAGCTGGTATGTAGAGACACATGAAAAACACAGTCGTTGGCTTCTGTAAGCTCATTGTTCTCACTTTCTTCATTTGGAATGGATCAGGAACTGCAGTCAGGACATAAAGAAAAAATCTTAACAGTAGGAAGTGGGAGGTGAATGCCAGTCAGTAAACGCAAAGAGTTTAGTGGGAAGTACTAGACACTTGAGACCCCCATCCCTCTGTGTCGTTACCTAGATCACACTGCTGAGCAGACAGCCCTCATTTGACCTTTTTCTTTTTATTAAAACACCAAAGCTATTCACCATACTCATTCCTTTCTCCCATGGTCAGTCTAGGTGTGTCTCAACAGGATTTGGTATTTTGAAATAGAGCTTGTTTGTATTGCCTCTTGATCTAACATTGGGGAGCCTAATTCTGATTCCTTCTAGTCCTATCAGGGCAGCAAAGGGATGCTCAGGAAATGAATCAGGGGTTCATATTTAGAAGAAGAAAAAAATTAGTGCTATCATGCTTGAGTGGAGAGATGATAGATGAGAACAGAGAAAATACTAATGCTAATGGTGGGACTGAGACTACCAATGGGACTTGATACAATCACTGGACAGGAGAGAACAAGATAATGAAGGACCCTGCTGTGGTAAGGAATACCAAGCATAACAGCCAAAAGAGACTTACCAGTTGCTTTGATGGTTTCTATATCACTATCTCTCTCCTTTTCTCACCTCCATTACCAGTTCTTACTCTTACAGATTAAGCCATAAACACATCATTATGTCTGCCATTCAATGACTCTCTAGCCTCACTTCTTTAAGTCCTGACCCATTTCTGTGCCCAGCTTAGTGTAGAACTCCCCCAAAGGATTAGTTCTATTTCCTCAAATTCTTCCTTTCTTTCTGTCTTTAACCTACTCCTATCCACCTTCTATCCATACTTCACAACCAGAACTGTTTTTATTTTGACCCTAGTGATGTGCATATTGCCATATCTATCCAACAACTCTCTATCCTCATCACACTTGAACTACCAACAGTATTTGACAACATTCTGCACCTCTTATGATCCCTCACACTCTCTGAATGTCCCATTTGGTCTCTTTTTTTTTAAAATAAAACTCAAAAACTCATCTCATTGGTGATATGACTATCAGTATGTACTTTAATTTCTATGGGCTAATAAGTCCCCAATTCATTTTGCAAGGCCAGATTTTGCCCCCAAATTAGATTGCTTATATAACAGTGTCCAGTTGAACTGCTTATGCGATGATATTCATTTGAATTGCTTAAGTGACAATCTCTATTTGTGCACTCGTCCACTCAAATGCATGTCCAACATGGAACACCAAATTCTTCCAACCTCCACTAAGAACCTTTCCCATCTTCAGTCTCTTTGGAGAAAAAAAAAACTCGGAGTCATTCATGACTTCTTTTGTTCCATCACATAAATTCTAGTGTAGATTCTATTGACTCTTCCTTCAAAACATAGCCTAGTTACCTCCCAAGCCCAACTGAATATTACCTCCTCCTTGGATTGCTCTCACATATCCCCTTGTCAACTGGCAGCATTGTTAACACAAATGCACAGACATGTAAAAATCATGTCACCTGTGCTCTAAACCTTCCAATGCTTCTCCATCCCACAAAGAGTACACTGAAGCACAGTGTCTTACAAGTCCATCCATGCTCATGTCCAATTGGACCTCAACTCCTATTACTTTTAGTCCTTCAAATACACTCCACAGCCCAATTTGAGAGGATTTCCTTTACTAAACTATTCCTCCCCCAATTTCTGCTTATTCTATCAACACTACCTTTCAAGTCTCTGTTCTCATTTTCTCAAGAAATTCCACTGACTGCACTATTTAATTCTGCTAACTGCATGATCCCTTACCCAATCCCTTGTTTTTCTCTGAATCCTTTCATAACATACATCAACATATGTTATCATTTATTTGACTTTATTTGTGTTTTCCCCCTTGGGGATGTAAGTTCTACATGGACAAGCATCTTTATTCCATCTCAATCTATATCAAATACCAAGAATATGCCTAGCACACAAATACTCAAGTATCTACTGAGTGCTTAAGTGCTTACTGAAAGAATGCAGTTTCCTTTTTCCATTCAAACATAATGCACTTCACTCATTTCACCCAGCTGGCATCTCTGTGATCCTGTTCTTTGAGGTAATAAGTTGTCTGCACATCTGAAAATAAGTTACAATCACAGCTACAAGTGTAATTTATGTATTTGCTTACAAGCTATATAAACTACAAAGCACATTGTAATGCTCAAAAAATAGCAAATGCTATGTCAAACTCTTAACAAGGGCTACCTTTAAAAAGGTTTTCCAATAGTTTAGTAAGAAAGTAAGCTAAATTATACTACCATATTCAAAGTTTAAGCCCCATCTCAACTACAACATCCACATACTTTGGGTACCCTTATGCAGAGTTAATTAAGTATACTGTGTTTCTTCTTGAATATGGGCAATAATGACTGAGTAGAAATTGAAGTATCAAGTTCCCCAAGGAGGCCCTAGATACCGAATATGTTTTATCTTGTCTTCGTGTACTTCCACCATCCTTATGAGAATATGCCCAAGCTAGATCACTGGCCCTGAAGAAAATACCACTGAAACAATACCAAGTCTCAGTCAGATACCTTCATTGATGCTCAGTCAGAATCACATTAAAAATGGTGGTTGTTTTTACTCATTGAACTTTGTTAGGTGAAAGAGGTATCCTTATGCCACTCATTCCAAAAATGAGGAAAATAAAACTTAGCATAACAAACAATCCATTTAACCAAGAACTCACAGCTGGTGAATGGTGAAACAAGGTTGTCTATTTTCACTGTTGCTACCCTGGTCCTATTCACTAATCATCAGATAAGATCACGAGCCCTTTCCTAGCTCTTCTGTACCAAATATTGCTTGGATGGTTATATTCATTCATATTTTTGAAAAATAAAAATAAAAGCTGATTGAGAATCCTTGGAATGATGACATAGAATCTGAATTATGTAAAGAAGAAATGCAACCGAAATCTGAAAGGATGGTTCAAATGCTAGAGTGCCTGTCCCAGACTCTGAATTCAAGCGCTAATACTGCCAAAAGGTGTGTGTGTGTGCATGTGTGTGTGTGTGTGTGTGTGAGAGAGAGAGAGAGAGAGAGAGAGAGAGAGAGAGAGAGAGATGGAAGGGAGAGAGAGAAAGAGATAAGCCAGGTACCAGTTGGATAGAGGATCTTAGTACAAGCCAGACCAGTTAAAAAGTATGAGACTCCATTTCAAAAAAGAAAACAGGAAAAGCAAGGTTGGAGTCATAGCTCAAGTTGTACATTACCAACTATGCAACCTAGCCAAGCAACCTAAGACCCTGAGTTCAAACACCAGAACCACCACCATAAAATAAAAATAACAGAAAATGAAAATACAGAGAGTTTAGCTGGAGTGAGATATGCCCAAATGAAACTGAGAACCATCACATAATAGAAACTGCTGATGACAATTTCTATAGACTCTGTAAACTTTGACATGACTTGGTGCATCCAGATTTATAATAATGTACATGAGATGACTAGACTGTTCCTATCCTGATGTATTCAAGAGTTTGACCTTCCTGCCTTAACCCCTGTGACCTTTCATTCTTCTCAGAGGAGAAAAGAGAATCTAATGGTACTCGTTACTGCCTTTCGAAGTTAAAAATAGATAAACAATTTTCAGGCTTCATCAAAACAATATCATGATGAGTCACTTACTTTTAAGGATTGTGAATATCCAGAAAACATTAAAGGCAGTAGGGCATTTCTTGTTGCATGTGACCCTGACTTTTTAAAATAAGGTTTGTGACCCATCCGGTGTCATAGAGTCAATAAGTGTCATAATAAAAATTAGATGCAGAGTATCAAATAATAAAATAAATTAGAAATTGGTGTTTGGTACCAACCTATGGGTTAAAATAAGCAATCATAGCTTCTGTTCTATAAATATTCTGCAGATGTCTACCACATTCCAGACTCAGTGTGATGCCCTGGGAATGCAGAGGTAAATGAAATGGGCCCATACCCTCCCTCATGGAGCTCACAGTCTATTAAGGGAGACAGACAAGTAAAACTGGCAGATACAACACTGTGAACCTTGTGCTCTACAAATGGACTGAAGGGAAAACACTCATCACTTGGCTGAGTCTCATATTTACAGCTCCCAAATCTGAGACCCTTGTCAAAATCTTAGAGAAGGTCTACATAGTAGTGCAAAAGACATAGCCAGTAGGGTCTTCTCCTTTAACAAGAAGGGAGACACCCATTCCAAGCACTCACTATACCTACACATTCACTGAGTGATTACTTCACAGCCTCATGGAATCTTCACAATATTCCTGGTGAGTGCTAGTAGTTGTCTCCTTTTCACAGATGAATGAGCTAATGCTTAGAGAGATTCAGTAACTCCTCCAAAGTCACACAGCTTTCAGGTGATGGCTAAGTACCTACACAGCTGAGACTCCAATCTGGTAATTCTTAAGTATCTAGAGTCTTTCCCTTTTAACAGGTATGTATCATAAGGCAAAGAACTCTCAGCCGATACTCTGTAGAGTGCTCTAAAAGACATAATCCTATTGATGCTTGTTTGATTACCAAAAAACCACAGGACCAAATTGGGTTTATAAATATAAGGGCTAAGGACAATTTGTGCAGTTTGAGTTATCAAAGAAGACTGTGAAATAAGAGGTAGGATTTCAGTTCGTGCCTGGGTGGAGAATAAAGGCATCATCCACTCTGTAATTCTTTTGATAGAGACACATGCTTTGTACACTGACTTGCAGTTTATTTCTTATTTGTCTGCTTTTGTTCCCTTCCTTAGAACATCTTAGATGCATAAAAGAGGAAAACAAGAGAGCTTGCTCTATTACTGTAATTACAGCAGGACATGATTGTGATTGAAGAGTAAAACACCTCAGGGGCTGGAGAAAGGAGGGAAAAATGCCAAAGGGAGTCACCCAGGCCTGTAGGAGGGCAAAGTCAAAGAGATGGCAACAAAGGATAAAAGTTCTCATGACACAGGATTCTTCACTGTTCCCTCTAGAAAGCACAGCATGACCCTTAGAAAGTACTTATTAGTTCATGATTTTATCTGCTCAGCCCTCCCACTGGGCATGATTCTCAGTCATCTGACCTCCCCTAACCCATTAACTATGCCTCTTTTAGAGGACTGGCACCTTCCATTTCACAGGGTGTTTATATGTGTGTAGGTTTCTTTGCTCAACTTTAATCTCTGTGAGGGTAGGGTCCCGTTTTGATGTACCTTTGCCCTCATAGCCCACAGTACAGCATGTGTATGTATAGTACATTTCGTTAAAAACACAGTGCCATTCCTTAAAAAAAAAAAAAAAGAATCGATTCCAGTGGTCTGCTTCAAGAATATGATATATGGATAAAAAGAAAATTAAAGAAATTTGGTATTGTTCGCGATTTCTACCAAAAATGTCTGACCCTTGGAAAATTCTGTTCTTACCAACCCATGTGTAATCAATAGATTAAGAACTTGAGCAAGACCCAAGAGGGATATCAGCTACTTAGGATGAAGTGTGGAATAAAAGTGTGCAAATCAGAGCAAGCTTTCCTCTGGTCTGGCTGCTATTCCTGACTCCTAGCATCTCCTCCCCATTAGCATCATCATTGTCCATTTCCCAGCCACCAGCTCCATATAGACAAACAGGTCCTGGCTGTGTCCTCTATTATTTCCTCCTTTTCAGCTATACAATGTTTTAAAATTAACCATCCAAATCTTTCACATTAATCACAGTGAGAAATAACTGAACAACAGGGTTGAAACCAGAGCTCCGGAAATAGCCAGAAACAGAGTCAGTCCATGCCCTATCACTTACTAAGCCTCAATTATCTCATCTGTAAAATGAGGATAAGAATATACCTACAGTGGTGAAAACTAAATGAAATATCATGTCTATTGACCACACTACCTAGCTTAGAGCAAGCCCCCAAGAAATGTTAGAGAATAGGAAAAAATGAATTCCATATTCCCGGATACATGGTGCCTATAAGGAATCTTCCTTTGCCTGACCTCCACACACCCCCACACCCTCATGCAAATGGAATTACCCTGAATTTCTTCCACCCCAACCCCCTCAAAGGAGCTCCTGCTTCTGCCATGTTCTCTTTTGCTGAACATATGGGCAGAATATATTCAGGATGCTGACCTCCCCCATCTGCTGATTTAAACCCCTATGTGCAACATCTGTGTAAATACTTGGAATACAGTCTTTATAAGGCCTCTACTCGAGATATGTTTTAAGATTTAGACCAATTTAATTCAAGAACTAAATGGTGTGTGTTTGTGTGTGTGCGTGTGTACACAAACGATAAATGGGAAAAGAAGGTCAAATTATCTATTATCATAGCTAAAATCATTCATGCACATAAGGAATATAAATATATACAAATAAAAAATACTAGATTTTAGCACTCCAATGCTAAAACAAGTCATTACATCTTAAGCCATACCATGAAAAACAAAAGTCCAAATCAGGAGACAAAAAAAAAATTGTACCATATATGCTAAGTAGAAGTTTAAAATTTTACAGAGTTATCAGTAATCAATTGGAGAACAATACCAATAAACAAAATAGACAGTAGATTTAAACTAACAAATCACAGAAAAAGTAATTCAGATGAGAATGAAATATATGGGAAAACACTGCTTTTCTAACAATGAGATAAAATCAATATAAAACTCCACATTTTCCCTCCAACAGGAATCATTCCTTGTGCCCAGTGACAACCATTATTAGCAGCCATGGCTGTGGCTCAAACTGCTGGTGGGACAGGCAGTATGCACAATCTATCCTGGAAACCATTATGATGAGAAGCATTAAAAGTTTTTAAAAAATAAGTAATTTACAGAAATGAGGGGACAAAAGGTGAACAAATGTAGCACTGGTAGTCACCAGACACTATGTTGAAAATGCAATATACAACTTTTGTGTGGGAATGGGAAGGAAAAACTGGGAGAGAACAAGTGAACGAATGACATTGTCCAAAAAGAAATTACTCTTTACCTGACTTATGTAACTATTACTACTCTGTTCATCATCTTTACAATAACAATTTTAAAAATGTAAGGAAAAAGTTAAGTCGTTTTTGGCCATTAACTGTATCTTTATAATTTAATCTTAAGAGAATAAACATAGATGAGCACCAAGATTTTTACATAAAGATTTTTCATCATAATGGGTTTTGCAACATAAAAAATATAGCAGTTTAAATTTCTAATATTAGGAGATGTAAATGATATTCTAGTCACATGATACAGTGCTAAGCAGCCATTCACCCAAAAACATAACTTTGAAGAATAATAAAGGGAAATATTCAAAAATATTAAAGGTAAAATAGTTACTGAAGATTTCCAATTTATAGTTTACATCATATTCCCACAGAGAAAAAAATAAAAGTGGATGATTTTTTTTAATGAAAATCATAAGTAACTGCCTCAACATGGAAGAATTGTCAATTACCATTTTATTTTTTTTCCTAGTGGGAAAAGGGATCAATATAAATTATACCATAACTAAATGGACCCTACTCAGGCTTAAAATTCAGCTCAAAGGTCCCACTTTTTCTGTAAGATTTGCTTTATGATCACTCCAGTCCTCAATGAACTGCCTTTCCTTCATGATCTTTTAGCCATTAACATTCCTTTGATCATATGCTTTTCTGTATTGGTATCAACTTTTCCATCGTTGGAAATAATTGATTCCTCAGGAAGATTTAAGATCCACTAATGTCTGGTTCTAACATGCCTAAGGATGATTGTATTCTTCAAGATGGCTGCAGCAAACACTCTCATCCCATATGTTCTTTCCAACATTAATACTTCAATGAAGGGGCAGAGTCTATTCTCTGTCCTTTCATCTGAATAGGCCTATGCCTATGACAGAAATCACATTAGGAGACTTCTTTAGCTCAGACATGAAAAAAGAGAGTGTATCAATTCAGTTCTGTCTTGAAACACTATTTCTTAGAACTCAGCTTCCTCATTGTGAGGAAGCCCAAGCTACATGGAGAGTCCAAATGTATGTGTTATTGCTAAGAGCCCTGGATAAATTTCCAATCACCAGCCAGCAATAACTACCAACATGCATAAAATAACTCCAAGCCGATCTACTATCTGCTATCTGCTTGAAAATACACAAGAGACTGAATAAGAACTACTCCACTGAACATCATCAGACCCCTTAACTTTTAGAGATGAAAACAATATGATTATTGCTGTATTTTAAGTCATTTAGTTTTGAGATGATTTGCTACATGGCAGCTGGTAATTGAAACTTAAATTTTCAGTTTTAATTTGCTGCCTCGTATGTCTCTTGTGGATTACTTTCAGTCCTGAGTCCCTTGGCCCTGTAAAAACTAAGCCATGTACATTTGTTATAAAAATAAATAGATGGATTGGATTTGTAACTTTAACTTTATTCCTTAGTTCCAAACATAATGCATGTTAATGAGTCTTCTTAATAAGTTTTGACCTCAGAGAACCAGCAAAGCAAATCCTTTTTATACTTACACTGAACTTTGTTTCCTCCTGCATAACTCTTTTCAATTGTCTCTCTGACAACTCAGCATGCCAATTTTTTTTTTAGTCACTAAACAAAGCTGGGTTAATAAAACAAGAGGAACAAAGAAGACTTTGGCTTCTCTGGGGCTTACTCTTTTCTTTAAAAAGCAGGCACTGTGTTAGAAAAACGAACATTTTTGGTAAGCAGCATGTTAGGAAAATACCTCTGTATAGATGCAAACCACAAGGCTAGATCCCCCAATGAGAAGACACAGCTTCTGCTAGCCTCAATGGTTAGGATATGTGACACCTATGTGGTGTGACTTGAATAAGGAAGAGCCTACTCTATGCTAATGCACCATTTCAGATCTCCTCACAGGCTAAGCACTTTTTCTCTTCAGTCTCTTTTGTTATAAAGAAAAGCTCCTGGGGAGAAAGCACATGCTTACACTGTGACAGAATCAGCAGCAACACCATCTTCATTCTATCCAAATATTGCAGAGTAGATGAGTTCATGGGAATTGGTCCCTGGAAGTAAAGGAAGTAACTGTGCACAACTGAGGCAGGAGTACATAAGTGATAACACCCACAGAGAAGAAAAATTAAAAGAAGTGGAATCTAAGACTCTAAAATCATTTTTTACAACCTCTCCAAAATTGACTGATGCAGTCTGTTTATTAGACAGGAACTGATCAAATTTAGTCAATAATTTTTGTTAAAATCTCTGATAACTAGTTAATTATAGGATTATCCAAGTTAGTAATAGCATAGTATTAGTATAGTTCCCTTCTTTTATGACGCTTCATGGACCCCTTTTTGACCTTTGCTATTTAGAATGTCCTTAATGTCATGCGTAGAAGTCCAATGGACTTCAAGATTACTTCAGTTTAGTGCTGCGATATCAGCAACTGGACCTCTACTTGGAAAGTCAAGACTGTTGTGATTCTGAGGAAAGAGTAGAGAAGAACCAGACCCATTCCAACCGACTTACATGAGATATTCTTCAAAGGCAATGGGATTATCTCTGAAACTGAAGAAAAGTTTAATGGTTGACTTTGTTTTCTCTCTCTAGACATTATTCACAGCAAGGGAACCAGGACAACTGGCTCCATATTGCAGCCATCCAACAACTTAGAAGTTCTTGATTTGTAGCCACCCATATCACCTTAAGATTTTATTCCAATGTATACTTCTCTGGGCTCAGTTGAGAGCCCATAAGAAAGTAAAAGATATGATGTTTGCTATAATTGACATCACAGGCAAAAGGTATTATTCCCTTTTCCAGAGGTAGATTTTAGCAGACAGACAGATAGATAACTACAAATTATCTTCTTTGCCAGACCAGAAAATGAAATTCAAAGGAAGTTAATTCTTTAGGTTTCTCAACAAATTTCCAAAATCCAGTTCCCTGCATCGTCATCCTCGTCACTATCCCCACCCCGCCTCCCAGGTGCCTGCATGCTTCGTCTTTCACAGCACCTACACAGGTTAGCCTCATTACTTTCACTATAACCATCACTCGTGCCAATTAATCATCACCATTAACATCAACCGAATAATGGCCTTAGCAAACCCCAACTGGGAGAGGCCTGTTCCCATAGCTGCAGGAATTTCCATATTAAGATGCTCACGCTCAAAAGCTCTGGAATACACTAATGGAGAGAAACCGTGTTGGAAAAGACCCCTGGGAGAAGCAAAGAAGGAAAGCATGCCCCAGTCGCCTCTCAAAATATCCAGCAAGCAGCCATCAGGGAGCATGCGCCCGTTCTTTGAACTCCCTCAAAGTACTATTCCTCTGTTCTAAATCTAAATCGTCTTTGTACAGGGCTTGCTGTTTCTGGATAAATCTTTGGCTCTTACTCAAGCCCTGGACTGTGTCAGGTTGTTCACAGACCCCAACGGGCAAGCAGGGATAAATGAATGCTTCCAGCGGGACCCTTTCCTGTGACATGAATTCTGAGTGCAAGCCCAGAGCATCTGCATTCAGCAGCACAACAAACAGTGGCGTCACAATCTCATTTCAATTCCCATCTTATTGGAGTACATTCTCCACACCTCCACCACCACGAAGTCATCAGCCGAGGCACTATTTTCAGCTCCCTATCAACTCACAGGCTCTCCTTCCCTGTGGAGCAAGCTGGCAAAACCATTTTTCCTTGCCTAAGCATTTGCCTCATCTGACTCAAATCTCAAACTTGGCAATGAGGGAAGAGCAAGCAACACCTCATCCCTTAGACTCGTGTGCAAGACTAACCTGATGGCTCCCTCTAAAAGCCCCCATCTCACTTCTTCTTGGAGAAAGTTTTGTACTGTCACTTTTCTTGAAGGGGCAGAAAATCAACACTATTTTCCAAAGTGTGGTTCTAAAATTAAACACTTTCTCCTGGTAATTTTTTCTCTAGCTGTCAAACAAGATTTTACTGAAATGTTTTCCTTTGTGCCTTTTAACTAACTGGTCTTCTCTCTATAAAACTGATGACATCATCTCTGGTACCACCGCAAAGGTAGTACTCATCAACACTGTAGTCTACAAACCAGACAGTAGCCAGTATGTCCCTAAGAGTTCCAGAGAGTTCCTCTATCTAATGATTGGTGCTGAATCTGATAAGCAATGTTGACAACATCATCATACGTGATACTGTCATTGTACTTAATGTTTTCCTGCTTCGTTCTTACTCTGGCAACTTCCTTGAGGGTTGTGACTATTCTTAATGGAGACTGTCACTTCAGTGTGGATGGGTTTGTTCTCAACTGGCCACTATAATTCTTAGATGCTTCCGGTCACTAGCTGCTATGGTAATGTCATTGTCAGCCTTTGTTGGAGATGGATCCAGGAGGTCAAGTGTAGACATGGCACTGGTTTCATCACAGGTATAAGTATTTTAATCTTGCTAGGTTCAGAATGAGGTGACAAGCTGAAAGTGACTTGTTCCCAGGGAACCTGGATGTGGGAAGACCAAAGTAGGTAATACATCAGACTCCACCAAGCCCAAGGCAGAAATCTCTCCTGATGTTTTCATACAATCCTTATCTGCTCAGTGTATTTTCATTTACTATAATATCTGAGTCACAACCAAGTCTGTGAGCAGAACAAAGTAATGTTGTCCTCATTTTACAGACTGTATAATGGAGCATCTCTTTCATCATTTTTTCTACCTGGATAATGCCACATAGGGGCTGGAACCTCTAAATGTCAGAGTGCAAAACCTTATATTTCTACTCGCTGTTCTATGTGGAATGAGCCTAAGTCATAAAACAAACAAGAATCAGACAAAGGAAGCAAGAAGATTATAAGTAAACTGTATTCATTTGAACGTGCCTCATGTTTCTGTGAGTTCACTTTCACCTTAAAGCACAAAAGGCCTGCCAGGCACCAGTGGCACATGCTTGTAATCCTAGCTATTCAGGAGACTGAGATCTGAGGATCATGGTTCAAAGCCAGCCTAGGTAAGAAAGTCTGTGAGACTCATATCTTCAATTAACTACCAGAAAACCAGAAGTGGCACTGTAGCACTGTGGTTCAAGTGGTAGAGCATGAGCCTTGAGCTAAAGAACTCAGGACAGCACCCAGGCCCAGAGTTCAAGCCCCATGACTGACAAAAGAAGAAAAAGAGAAAAATCACAAAAGGCCTGAGGTAACTTAGAGTCACAGAAATTCCACCAGTATCTCACTGCTAGAGGAGAACTCAGATCAGCTCATGAGATGCCTCTATTTTATAAAGGATAAGAGCAAAGCTCTAAAGGTCACTTAGTATGTGAGGCCACCCCAGGACTCAAGCCCATTCATTCTATTTCCAAAATGTCTCCCTTTTGCCCCTTTCCTCCACTTTCTACGGAAAGGACATGACCTCCTCACAGTGGTAGAGACCCAGCATTTCACTGTGAGCCAAGAGAGTTGGCCCTCAGCCACAGATACAGACAGTAACTAAACACCTTAGCCAAGGAATCTAAGAGTGCATAGGCAGAGCATCTGTGTCACCATCTCTTTAATAGCTGGTCTTGGGGCTTCCATCATTGAGTACGTTGAAACACAGACTATAGCATGAATTGTTCCAGGAAAAATACAAAAAATAAAAATATGATACCCAGAGCAAATTTTAGCACCTGTAACATGCACATATATAGCTTAATCCAGTGACTACTGGCTGAAGGTAGGGCCCAGGAAAGACAGAACACATGACAAGCATGTTTTGACAGAAAGAAAAGGCTGAAGAAAGTGACTCCTGGCCTGATATACAGGTGTCTAACTGAAAAAAAAAAGTTTCATCTAAGCCCTGACTCCTCTGTCTGGCACTCAGGCCTAAACACTTAAATTCTAGATTTAAGAGAGGAGAAAGTGATGGAGACACACTGATAAAGAAATCCTACTCGACTAAGTAGTAAAATTTCATGCAATCTAACTGTCTTAATCATTTTGTGCTGCTACAACAGAACACCTAAGACTTTTTAAATTACCCACTTTACAAAGAACAGCAATTTATCTGTTGCACTTCGGGAGCCTGGGAAGTCCAAACTCACAAGGGGTATGAATAAAGTGAGGGCCTTCTTACTGTGGCAATTGGCAAAAGGTGAAAAGGCCAAGTGCACATATGTCTTTGCCTAGGCCAGGAGGGGGGAAGAATGTTGGACTCGTGTCTATCAGCAATCTACTCCTGCCATAACTAACCCACATCTGGAACAACTACCTTGCTTTTGTAATAATAGCACTAGGCATCCCTTAAATGTACCATCTTAAAATATTATTGCATTGGAGATCAAGTTTCCAGCAAATAAACTTTGGGGGATACATTTAAACCACAGTACTGGCTTAAGTATTGAAAATAAATAAATAAATAAAAACAAATAGATAAAAGTGTTCTAAAATAAATGTATTGACTTCTACATCCCAAGCATGAAGAGGTACTCTGGCCCAGCCCCAGCTGGCTCTCTTCTCTGCCTAGCTCTGACTTCCTTACGTTGGCTGTGTTCTCCTCAAGGGCAGCACAGATTATTCAGGGTAACTCCTGGCTCACAGGCCAGCAACTTGGCCCACCCTTCACCAATGGCAGGTGTGGACTCTGATTGGATAACCTAAGATCCCATGTTCCTCCTTATCTAATCACTGATCTCTGGTCACATCTTGGTCACAGGACTTTCCAGAGCTCCTCTGACTGGCAACCAATCAGATTGAACCTTCAGGTTCACCGAGAGCAATGACATCATCCAAACTCTCATCCCTCACCCCACCGCAGAACAATGCTGCATGATAGACATGTTTGGAACCAATCTCCCATGAGAAGCAACTCTGCTGTGGGACCCCTAGCATTATTACCAGAAATGCCATGATGACAGGCCACAAGTATTCTAAGACATAAGCTTCAAATAAGAACAAAAAGTCCTGAAAAGCAAACCAGGGTCTTCCAGCTCTGAGCAGCACAGTTCCTCTGGAAAGGAATCATCAAAACTTCCATTCAAGATCACATCTGTCTATTATTTGCTGATGGTTTCTTGCAGTATTAGATATTAACTTTGTGAGCTCAGAGACTAAATGTTTGCTTGCTTGCTGCCCCCCAACAAGAAGGTATTTCTTGGCACCTGCCCAGGAGTACTTAGCACAAAGTGCAGTTTCAGTAAACCTATATATTTGCATGGCTGAAGCGAAGGGTGTCCCGGTACTGTCTTCTAAGATTTTCCTTTACTCACATCTGATTTTGCTGCTACCCTCTGGGCCCTGATGATGAGCAAAAACCAACCACGGACAGATACCCCTTTCCTGGGTCCCTTGAACACAAAGGAAACGTGCTCAGTGGAGCGCTCACCTCTCTAGGCTCCAAGTACAGTAGGCCTTGCACTCCCCTACCTATCTAGGTCTACTGATGATTTGCTGAAATTAAACCATGGAAATCTGTCCATGTAAGTGATATTCCTTTAACAAGGAAATATTTGGGGAAAGCTGCAAATGAAATATTAAGGAACTGGATGATCTCAAAGGAGCAGCAGAAGGATCCTGGGGCCTAACATGGGAGGGAAGAAGAGAAGAAGAAAGGCAAGAGCAAATGAAATAAGTAAAGCTCTGTTTTCCTTGTCCAGACCTCCCATTTCCTCTGCCTGTGGGAGGCAAGAAGGGGTTAGAAAAGGTGGTTGCTGCTGACTTCCTTTCTACACAGACACCTGTAATCACAGGCTCCATCAGACTCCCTGTCCCTGCGTGGAATCTGCCCAACATAGTGAGAACTTCAGCTCCAGACTGGAGTTGCCTAGCAACTCTTAGTCCTGAAAAGAAAGCAGAGGAGCCAGACAGGAAAGGGCAGAAGGAGTGGGCCTGGCAGGAAACAATCAGGTGCAAACAGCCTATGCACAGGCTCCAAACACAGGGCAGCTTCTCAAGCCCTCACAACCCCTTCACCCCAGCCTTCTGCTGTTCCTTCACCCTGTTAGGTCCTGGCATTCTACCACAGGGATACTTCCTTTCAAGATGCTTACCTTCCTTCAAATTGCAAATCCATGGAGAGAATCTGCTCCCTGGCTTCCCCACTTCCGATCCTCTGGGGGAAGAATAAAAGGAAAATAGGATGTGCCCTTCCACGATACCATTCTAAGCTATCCTATGCTTTTCACTTTAGTGTATCAATTTAGTCCATTCATTCTTCCCCATTGAATTATCTGTCCACTGATACAGGACAAAGATGTTAGTTTGGGTGTGTTTGGCAGTGATCTGTGACAATCAGCAACTATTCATGTCAAGGAACTTCTGTTCTGTGTAAAATAATTCCCAACCCTAACCTGTTATTAAAAAAAATAAGTAAAACAATGTGTTTGATCATGTTACAACATTTGGCATGTAGACAGTACACACTACATGCAAGTTTTCTTTCCTAAAACCTGAAATCATAACACCAGAATCGCTGGGACCCTAAGGTCTACATAGGTCCTCCTATTCTGAGTAAATTAATCACAATCTAGTTTTGGTGGTGAAATTTAGTTCCAAGGCTGCAGATACCCCTGAAAACCACTTTGACTGTCATCCTTGCTCTTGGAGAATACATTACCCAGTGGACAAAGCAGATCCCACCTTCCAGACAGCAATAGACAATGATGGCACATGTGCTGTTCTTGTGTTAATCAGGTGTTCTATTGTCTTTATTTACCTTTTCAGCACCATGTGAGCCATTCTTACACACAGGTGCCTTTAATAGATCATTTGGGATACCTGTGGTGATGCTTATAGGTCTTTGTGCCTATTGTTATGGCAATGGGAAGCCAATAATGTATCTGGACAAATATGTCATTCTCTGGCTAGTATCTTTAGACATAACTTTAGCTGCATCTCAAACCCTTGTTCCAGCTTACATGATCAAGACTTTGTAAACTAAATCTTGTTTATCTAGTCATCCATCTATCCCCTACTTATTTACTGATTGGTCTGCTGGAAGTATAAGAGATATATGGGGGGAAAAAAGAAAAAGATCCATGCCTGAGTTTTCTGCCCAGGAGAAGAATATTTTTTAAATATCACACTGTTCACATTTGGTTATGAAACAATTCCTCTTGTCAAGCAAAACAGGAGAAGTTCAGAGAAGGACCTGGAGATGTTCCTTCAGGGAAGCTGACATTTGTGAAGCATTCTAATCCCACCTCAAGTGGTGAGAAACAATTTGCAAAGATAATTTGGCTTTATCCAAAGTTCATATTCCTAGACCCAGCTGAACCCTAGAAGAATGGTTAACTAAGGAAGGAAAGAATAGTGACAGAAAGCAAAGACCTCAAAAATTGAAGGATATTAGAGCTGATGAAGAACTGGCAGGAAAGAAAAGAAGAGGGGATGAGGAAAAGAGACAACTATGCCCCTAGTGGCATTTCTACAGCTGCTTGGATGTCTAATTAACAATCATATATATTGACTTGGCCTTGAGTCTTTGTTCTTTCACTACTCTCCTATCAGAGCCACTCTAACCTCTATGTTCTCTATGTTGCCAAAGTTCACATGGCTCTGTGTGTGTGTGTGTGTGTATTTGTGTTGGCTATGTAGCTGTACTGCTCCAGATAGAGCCCATACATACATGCATACATATATGCATACATGCATACATATGTGTATACGTGTGTGCATGTACAAAGATATGTATATATGTGTATATATTTGTGTGGCCTCATTATGATAAGCACTTTGATTTTAAAAACAAGAAGTAGATCAAAAGCTAGAAGTTGCTACAGCCTCTGTAAATGTCTAGCAATGTTATTCTTTTGGGGGTGTCTGTCCAAAGATCTAGGACAAGTGTTGGCAGCAGAGAAAAGAGGTAATAATTTTTTAAATGGCCTTTTCTTGTGCTATTCTGAGTCACTTCAGTGATTGTCCAGCATTCCCCACTATGTCTGTGGTCATAGTTCATGTTTATCTCAAGTGGCCTGATCTCTTTTGTGGCGGATGACCCACATTCACGGCAAGATAGAAGACATGGGTATCAGAACATTGATCTCTGTCTAGCAGCAAATTCCTTAGGAAAGATGATGGAAAGGACTCGTGGGCCTCTCTTTCTCTGATGCTTACTTGAGAAGATTCCTTAATTGCTCCAGAAAGTTTTATTTCAACTTGCAGCTTTTGTCTTTGTTATGGTCTCTACCAGGATCACTCTTGCCCCTTCCCTCTTTGCCTCTTCAAATGACCTCTGCCTCCTCCTAGATTAACTACATCCCTTTCTACTCTCAGACTGTCAGTGCAAAACATTTCTGTTGGCTTCATTTCCATCTTCTCATTGTATTCCATCAGAGTGTTGTCTTCCCAACTGATGTGCCTCCTCCATGGCCACAGTCCCTGACTTAGGACCTACATCTCAATCAAATCTGCTTTCTTTAAGTTGACTCTGGAACAAGGAATATTAAATTCCATACCTGGTAAAAGATTTACATGAACTGAAGACTTCAGTAATTACAAAAAGCCACTTTCTGTGAATTACATAATTTGAGACAGTACTCCTCTGAGGAGATCACTAAATGTCTTAATATCTCTACATTACAGAAAAGAAAGATGATGTTCAAATACATTTGTGATTTACTCTAAAGCCACATAGCCAGGGCTAGAAAATCCAGGTAACAAATACTCTTTGCTCTTCACTAGTAGGAAAACAGTTAGGGCATTTATTTTCTTGAGACTGCTTATATCCTCACATCAACTGTTTTGCTGAAACACACAGCTCTATGTTTTCTAGATGATGTGTCCTTCCATTTGCCTTCTCACTGTTCTTGGTATTCAAACCCCCCAGTGGTGCAAAATCATTGGTTCTATCTCTACTCCAGCCATGTCAGAAAGAGGTTTAGAAATTCGATCACTGTTGTTCAAGGTTGGTAAGTGATTAAAATATGAACACTTTAAAAGGGATTTGGGTTGGAATTGGTTATAATCTCTTAATCCACTTCCCCTACTGCTGGCAGAATTCCAGAAGACAGAGATCCTTGCTGTTCAATATGGTAGCCACCAACCACATGGGGCTATTGAGCATTTAAAAAGTAGCTGATCCCAATTATGTTTTGCGTTAAGCATAGATAAACATGAGATTTCAAAAGCAAGTACATAAAATAACTCATTGATATTTTATAAGTAGGGTATATTAAAATTAGAAATATTTTAGATATATGGAATTAAATGTCAAGAATAATACCATTAATTTTATCTGATTGTATTTTTCTTCTTGAAATGTTGCTTTTAGTTGACTTTAAATTTTACATGGTTCATGTTTGTGGCTATTGAACTGTGCTGATGTGGACAACAGGCTTTTCTACTACTTCTAATAAATAACTCCAGACAGCCATAGACTCAGATAATACTTGAGGTACCATTATCTGCAGATAATAGGAATATAGAACTGAGTCCTTTTAAGAAGATGGTGCTATTTCCTCCCTAAAATTGTCTCCAGCTGTCAACTTCCTGAGCTTCCAAACATTGATAATCATTCCCAGATACACACAGAGTGGGGAGAGGGAGAGGGAAGGAGGGAAAAAGAGAAAGAGATTCAACATCACCAACTAAGACCAGACTGAATTCTCTGTGCCAGAGTCACTGCATGGCTGGGATTCTCTCTAATTCCTTCATCTCTCAACATGTCCTAGCCTGTCTCCTAAGGAAAGATCCTGGATAAATGCATGCTTTAAATTTCCCTGTGCAGCCATAGAACACCGAGAGACTATCCTGTCTATGGAATCTCCAATGTCTTCTGAGAGGTTGCTGGCTTCCAACAAAACTAAAGACATCAGAATTAAAGACCATTTAAATCAAGGTTAATGTCATTTGGTTACAGTGGAATCTGGAGCCTGCATTGATTAGGTCTTCTGATTGAAGGGAAAAGCCATTTTCCATAAAAAGTGTAACCCAACCTCCCAAGCTAGCACTGAGAGAGAATCTATTTATGAAAAGCAACTTTCACCTAGTCTCATTATTCCTTTCAAATACATCTTTGTTTTAAAGGTCCTAAACATTACTACCAGTATGTTGACCAATATGCTGACACCACTTCCCTTACAACAGCAGAGAATATGATGTGAACAGTGAGTTCTGAGCAGTGAGTTCAGGGATGTAGGCTGAAATCAGTGAACAGGTCTTGGATAAAATAAGACAGTCACCTTCTTGTTCCTGATCTGTCTTCCATGAGATTGCATGCAACAGTCTCTGCTCTCCTGTCTGCCTCTCAATGGGTGGGCAAAGCCCCCAGAATTACAACAAAGATTCCACATAAACCAAAGCAGGCCACCCTCAGAGGCCACTGCTTGGCTTAGCTCCAGCATGAAACTTTAAATAAAGAAAAGAAATCACATACATATCAACAACTATTTTCTAATAAAGCAAAACTTCCAGGTCCCTGAAATATGAATCCACAAAGCCAGGAATGTCAAAAGAGCCTAGGCCACCTCTCACTCTAAAATGGAGGGGGGAGGGGGAAAGGGATGCATAACAATGTCATTACATATGATTAAAAATACATTGCATAAATAGGTGCAAGAAAATAGAATAAAATATAAACTAAAAATAAATGGTTGAGTCAACTCATCTTTAATGCTTTTCCATGTAACATCTATTTTGTATAATGGAATATGACTTTCATACTCCAACTGCAAATTTAACCTTGGCCACAAGTTATGATGTACATTACAATACACTTTTATTATGTTACACAGTATTGTGGTCGTTTTTTTTTAATCTATTGCTGAGCCCCTAACAGTATGTCTGCGTCAGTGAAGCCCATCTGTCACAACCACAGTGGAGACATTATTATGTAAATAGTTCTAGGGCCTCCTTTTGGGGGAATTTAATATACTGTCCTAATATTCTAGCTAGAAAAAATTGTTTGTGGAAAAAACACTTTTTTTCTTTTTTGGTTTGTTTCATTTGTTGAGAAAGGCAGATCAAATTGCTAAGGATTGTTTTATTTTTAAAATCTCCAATTCTCTTTTCTTCTGTCTCTCATTCATGATGTCTTTAAAAGCTAATGATATGGCTCCTAGTAAAATAAAATAAAATACATGAGAGACTTCTTTTAAACACACCAGCTGAAGTATAGAGCATTAATATCTCACAGCCTAGTGCATTAGCCATCTTTTCTATATTACAGTCATATTTCAATAAACTAAGTTTTCTTAGCAGGTGCCATCTTGGATTATTTCTTTATTAGATGGAGTTATAAAATATGCAGAATGGTATGCTGGATTTTTGTGATATATTACTAGTTTGAAAACCTTTGCCAAAATTTATACATCTAAATCTTCCTCCTTAGAGGTGGAGAGGCAACACATAGAAGGAAGGACAGGCACTGTGCACACAGGGCTGTGAGCTTGATGGCCAGTGAGGATGGGACTGAAGGGAGTGTAGTTTGCAAACAGAAGACTGCAGCTCCCCAGTTTTCTTTTGGAGTCTTACTTAATTAATCAAGTCAAGGTTTTAAGGCAGTACAAAGAAAAGAGCTAATAGCAGTAGAAGCTGAACTGCCATGATGTCTCACTTCCAGATCTTCCAGAACTTTGCTTTAGACTCGAGCAATGTTGTTTTGAGAAAAGCAAGAAATACTAATTTCACACTTGGAGGATGAAGTGGTCCCGCAATCATATGGGTTGCTCACATCAGGAACTGTGGTAGTTGAATGGGTGGAGAACTAAATTATAAAGGAAGTGTCCCAAGGAGGCAATAGGAGGCCTTAAAAGACAAGTGGGATTTAGATGGCGGGAGTGAAGGAAAATGCTCTTAGATATCACACTTCATGCATGAATTGCTTCCTACCCCAAGCTGGAGAAAAGGCACAATTTAGGCCAGAGGCAGAAAGAACAAATAAACTGAGACAAAAGAAAGAGTAGTAGGTCCTCCGTACTACTACCTGGGCCACAGCTCTGGAAACAAGCTGGGGTGATCTCATTGGGCACGTGTTTCATGAAGAGTTGAGCAGCTTTCAAGGGGGAACTACCTTAAGGATAAGTAGGAAGCGAAGCTTTATCCAGAGATAAAGCCTGTGAGGAAAGGTTATTCAGAAGGAACCATGATGCATGTCCCTAGTAGGTTTCTTCATCTAGCAATGACTCAGGTCTAAGTGGAAAACCAGAATAAAAAGAAAAATACAAAAAAAAAAAAAAGCACCACTTCACACCCAAAATGCTTCTAACCATGGCAGCAAACTCCTCTTCTTGTGACCCCATCAAAATCATGTCATAAGTAGTCCCTCTTTCTCTGCACACCTTCCCATCCTAGAATCACTCTGTTGCTTGCAGAAGTGGCCATCATGGTACATGGAGGAAAAGTATGTTGTCCAAGGGCAGTTTACGATAAACTGAGGCAGGAAGGATAAAGTGAGGTGTGGTGGTTCAGAATAGAAGTAAAAGTGGTGCCCAGATGAGGCAAAAGTGCCCAGCAGTAGTAGCAACTGCACTTAGTTGCTGGAACCACTTGCCAAACAGAAGGAGGTATGTGTGAAACACCATCTGGGAACTAAATGTTTGAGGAAGAAGACATTCATGTCTGTGAGCAGATGGTTACAGTGAATATGACTCCACGTACCCACCAGCACCATGTCTTCAGGATACATAGGTGAAAGTAAAGGAAGGTATGGTCAGCAAGTTTCCGAGGGCCCAGGATGAGGACTTGGATGTTAAAGTCAAGTACCATTATTTGTCTGTGACAGTATGATAGCCAAGGGGACAACCTGTCTACCTTCTTTATTCTGCTATCCTCAGTGTGGACTCAGCTAAGTCCCCCTGACAGAAGGACCCTTCTAAAGTTCAATAGCCCCTCCCCCAGTGTCCAGTAAAGCTTGTTCAGGTCAGAGCCATAAAAAGTCTCTGTGGCTTAGCCATGCTAATCATTTATTGAGTCCCTTGGCAAGGACTGAGGTAAGGGTTATCAGGGAGCAGGACAATAAAGGTTCCATCTGAGTCAGCCAGGAGCCCCCAGTGCAGACAGGGTAAGGAGTCCTCAGGGAGGAAGAATTAACGTACTTAGTTCTTCCGGTGCATACTATAGTAGCTCATGACAGCCAAAAGAGAAGATGATATGAAAAGGAAGAATGGAGATCTTCCCAGAAGAACTGAGTCTGGAGTTGGATGCAGTCCCGCAGAGAACAGAGTAAGGGTCAAGCACCGATATCCCCCATCTCTCAACAAAACTGTCTTTCTACAGACCCAGAGTTATTCAAGGGGAGGTCACAGGAGCATCCTGCAGCCCGTCATCTGCTTCTGAGCACTGGAGTCATGATGCTTCTTTTCTGGCTGACCCCGGGGTTAGCCTAATCCAGAGCTGATTTTGCTGTCTGCACATAAGTGGAAAGAGGGAAAGTAAGCACTGCGGGAGGGGAAGATGTGGACAAGGCTCATGAATACGTGGAAGAGAGGTCCAGGGAAGAAGCAGCTCCATTTGGAAACATCCCCACCAGGATGCAGATGTTCCAGCAGCAGGCTGGGCAGCAGGCCTGGCAGGAAGCTGTTCTGGTTCTGTCCTCCAAATCCATCCATTTCCTGAGTCCCTTCCTTGCCTTTTTACTCTGCTCCTCTGCCTCCCGCCCCTACTCCCCCCACCTCCTGCCCGTTTGACCCCCTTTTGCAGCATTTTCTTCCACCCTCACACCTTTATCTTTCTCTGCCTAGAACTCTGGAATTAGTACATGATCTCTTTCTGTCTCTCTGCCTCTGTCTCTCTCTCTTCTCTGTGTTTGTATGCGCATGCATGCGTGCATGCGTGTGTGTGTGTGTGTGTGTGTGTGTGTGTGTGTGTGTGTGTATTCTAGTGCTGAGAAGAATACTCAACCTGGCATTAAGTGTCTCTTTTGGCCAAAACTAGGGAGTGCAGACACAAGCAAAATGTACCCAAGAGGAGAAGAGAAAGAGAAGAAGCTCATCTAAGAGCATTTTCATATTCTGTGCCTGTGATAGATGCAAAAGAGAGCAAGACAATCAACCCACCAAACAACTTGACCTTATAGGGCACAGAGGTAAAATTACTTGATTTTCCCATCCATTTTCAAACAGACCCCATCAAATCCTCTTTCCCATCCTTATTGACAACCCAAGCATATTTCTTTGCTGTCAATCACTTCTAATTATTGAAAAATATAACTAAGCTGAGCTTTGTTCTACCTTTCAGCTTTTATTTCTACAGAGAGTTAACACATTTATCTCCTCCAGTGGAATATTAGCTATTTCTACACAGGCAGGGTCATAAATCTCCTTCTATACCTGGCCAAGGGCATGTACTGAATAGAGAGACTAAGAAAGTCAACTATCAAAAACCCAGTCCTTTTGTGTATCCTTCAGTATCACTCAGGATTTGAGCTACAAACCCAAGCCTGGTCCTTTATTGAAGCTAAGCAAGAGTAAAGTTGGAAAAGCCAGTGTCTTCCACCCAATGCTAGTGTCAGGTGACCCAGAATACACACCCCCAAGGAGATCAGAGCTCTCATCTGGCTATCTGAAACATAATAATTTCTTACTGTGATGCTTTTATTTCCTAAAGTCACAAACCACACATCAACCACATGAGACATCTCTAAGAGATGGGTTAGAAATTGCAATATCATTCTCCTACCACATTTTGGGGAAATTAAAGAACAGAAAAGGAACTGCTTTTGTTCAAGGTCACACAGTGTCTGGAATCAAAACTTACTTTGTCCCATAATTAGTCTACTGGCCAAATTGCCTCTGGTGCACTTTCTCTCTCCTGGGCCATCCCTCAGGCTCTGCCAGGAACAAGGACAGGAGATCTGAGACCTTGGGGATACCTTTCACTTTGTTCTCTTTCCAAAATGGTCAGACGCAGGAAGCCACTGCCACTCCTCATTGGGGAATGAGGGGAAGAGCTTGGATGGCTTGGAATGACACTAGGTCAGGCTCTTCCTGGGTTCCCTGTATAAAACAAAACCCAGAACATCCTGGGATCTCAAAAATAACTCAACAATGTATTGGGATTTCCTGAAAATCCATGGAGAACTTCTCTATGCAAAGGAGGTGTCCATATCTTTTTTTGATGAGTTCAATGTAAATGAATCAGAAACAGATGGATTAAGTTTCCCTTCAACTTGCATGTGTTGGAGAGTTGCAGCTGAGAAAAATGCTTAGACTTGTGCATTTCCACAGGCTGGTCAACTCCACACAGAGTAGGGTGTTTTGCTGAGTCCCAAACACTGGCTTCTCTTGTCCCTAAAAATAACTGAGCTGTCCAGCTGTTGGAGGGAGATTTTTCTCTTTTGGTTTTGTTTCATTTGATTTTCTCACAAAGCAGAGGGGTGATAAATGACTTCAAAACGTGGTAGAATGTTCTTGGGGAATCAAGCATCCAGAAAAGTAAGACGTTAAAAAAAAAAAAAAAAGCCTGTCACAATATCACATCATTGCCCTCACCAGGCATTCTGTCCCTAAAACACTACCTGTCAACACTTACCCATCTGTCAGTGTCAACCCTAAGATGTACTTCTGCTGTGAACCTTTTGGGATTATTTTTTCGCTTACCATTATGAACCCACTATGCCTTAAGCATTCGATAAGTATTTTACACAAGGCCTTTGCCTACAGTGAGTTTATGTTCTAATTAACCAATCTCCTGCAAATTCATGAGGCAATTGGGAGAACATTAATAGATTAATACAGATAGGTCAAAATGAAGGATGCAAGTGTTAACTGACTGTAGGAATTCAGAATGGAGAAGCTACTACGTATATCAAAGAGCTTTGAAGTCACCATAGTATGCAACATTTGTTAACTTCTGTGTTTTAAGGATTTATACAAGTGTTTTCTCTTTGGATCTTTGAAGAATCCCTTAAAAATAGAAGGCTGCTTTTGCAGATGGGAAATAGAGACTTAAGATTAAATGTCTTATTCAAGATCAAGTAGTGGTTGAAACAGGCTAAAGCCCAGACTATTGGCTTCTAATCAAGATATTTGCTCCCAGTGTTACATCACTTCTCAAAAAGGTATATTGAATTCAAATAGGTGGGTAACTGTGGCCTTCCCTTGCAGACAATTGGAATCTCTTTAAGTCCAAGTTGACTTGCATACTTCCACCCCACCACTAGGTTAACAAATTCCACTTGTTTGGGACTTTCTCCACTTCTCTCCTATTTTTAAAGAGTCAGTGTAAGTTTGCACCTGGGGTTTCCCAACCTAAAATGTTCCATCCTCCCTCATATTGTGTTTACAGTTGGTTTTTTGAGAGGTGCTAAGTAGGGGAAAGGTTCTTTATAAAAAATCATATGGAGATATATATTTTGTTCCTTAAGTGTTCAATGAATCTTTCCCACTCCATATTTGCCATAAGTGCCCATATTGGCATGGGTCTGCTTCTATTGACCTATTATTACAGTAATGCTACTGTATCTTAATTATTGTCATTTAAAAATAAATCTTAATATTCACAAGAATAAATCTTTTCACTCAGAATGTGTCTTAGCTATTCTTAGTAGGACTAACATCATGTACATTTTTTAGATTTATTCTTAGGATTTTATCTTATGTTTTTGATGCTATAAAACGTGGTATAATTTTTAATTTCTTTTTCCAATTGAATATGGCCATATATGGTATTTCAAAATCAACTGGTACACAGCTGTTTACAGAAAACTTGCTAAACTCACTTGTGAATGCTAATAATTTGTTGATTTGCCTAGATATTTTTACTTACCAAATAATAAGATCTATGAATAAATGCTTCCAATTATTTCTGGATTTCCAATTCCAATAATGTTTGTTTCCACTTTTCTTGCTGCATTAGTCATGACATCTAGTACAATATTGAATAGGAAAAAATGATGTGGGTAGCATGATTTGGCCAAGAGCTCAGAAAAAAGAGTCTGTCATCATTTCTACAAAATTGTTATTGTTATTCAAGTTCATTTGAAGATATCCTTTATCCAAAAGATCAACCTTCATTACAACATGTCTATATGTTTGTTGCTTACTAACATTTCTTACCATGAATTCTATCAAAAATTTTCTTTGTTTAAAATAGCCAGCTGTTTTCCAGAATATTTTGTTAATATGGCAAAATCCACTCATTGATTTTTAAATATTAAATCAACCTTGTAGTCATAGAATACAGAGAATATGGTCTACATACATAGACTACATACATACATAGACATGACAAAGGATTGTGCCATGCATCTCTGGATTTCACTTGCTAATAACTTATTTAACATTTTAATCTAAATGTTTAAATGAGGCACTGATTTCCTTCCCCCCCACCCACAGGTCTCAGTATTGATGATGGCATTACAAACTTGTTTAAATATTTCCCTTTTTTGTCACTCTGTAAAGAGCTCGGTTAAAACCAGCATTCTTTCTTTCTCATATGTATGATAAATTTTTCTAGTGAAATCTTTACTTCTAAAGTTTTCCTCCTGAATAAATTACAAATTAAATTTATTTTATTACTCATAAAATATTCAGATTTCCCATTTCTTATGGTGCTACATTTAGTAGGTGTGTTTTCCTATAAATTTGTCTATTCGAAGTAAACTTTCAAATTTGTTTATAATAAATTCTCCTATTCATATTTCTTTGGGGGCATTGTTAGTTTATATAAATTTTACAAAATAATGATTTCATCAGGAAAATTTTATATGTGCATATAAGTCCTTTTGATCATATATGCTTACCCTTACTCATTTGTTCCTGCTAATCTTCTATTCTCTCCTGTGCTCTCTTTCTCTCTCTCTCTCTCTCTCACACACACACACACACACACACACACACACACACACACACTCTCTTCTCTTTCTCTCTGCTTTAGATCCCACATAATGAGGAGAAAAAGCCCATGATATTTTTCTACTGAATCTGGTTTATTTCTCTTAACATGACTAACATATACATCCAGTTCTATCTATTTTCCTGCAAATGACATGACTTCATTCTTTTTGATAGCTGAATAATACTGTGTTAGGTATCTTGACTACATTTTCTTTATCCATTCATCCATTGTTGGTCACCTAAGTTCATTTCATAAATAGGCTATTGTGAATAGCATTGCAATAAACATGGGTTTACAAGAATCACTATTGTGTGCCAACTCTGATTCTTTTGAGTATAAACTCAAATCATATATGGTTCTAGTTCTAGTTTTGTGAGGAAACTCTATACTGGTTTCCATTCATTTCCTCCAACAGTGACTTAGGGATTCTTTCATTACTACTTCACCAACATATGTCTTTTGTTTTCTTTATTTTCATATTGATGGGGTGAGATGTAATCTCAGTGTGGTTTTGAAGGGCATTTTCTTGATGGCTAAAGAGGTTGGGCAATATTTCATATGTTTACTAGCCATTTTACCTATTCTTTTGAAAGGTGTCTGTTCAGTTTCTTGATGATTTTATTACTTCCCAACATGTGTCTTTTAATTAGAGAATTGAGACCATCAACTTCCAGTTATTATTGAAAGGTATGTATTAATTCCTGTCATTTTATTATTGTATAATATTTGATTCCTTCCTAATCCTCATGTGTTTGTCCACTCTTCCAGTACATTTATTCTATCTTGCATTCTCATGGTTCTATTTATTTTTCTGTTCTGTGTATAAGATTCCAATGTTTGTTCTGCAATGCTGGCTTAGTGGCCATGAATGCCTTTAGCTTCTGTTTATCATAGATATTTTTATGTCTGCTTTGATTTTGAAGGTTAAATTTGTAGGATAGAATGATTTAAGTTAGCAGTAATATTCTTCCAGGGCTATAAGTACATCATTCCATATCCTGTTGACTTTGTGACTTGAGTGTTGCTCTTACAGTTTCGATATTTTTCTATGTATGTATGTATACTTGATATTTTTATCATAATATAACATGGGGAGATTTTTTTCTGTTCATGTATGTTTGAGATAAGACTCCTATATCTGGATTCTCATGTCTTTTCTAAGATTTGGGATTTTTCTGCTTTTTAAAATTCAATATGTTTTCTACATCTTTGGTGTGCACATTTTCACCTCTCCTTTTTCTATTAATAAAGTTGATCTTCTTGAGGGGGGAATGAGGGAGGAGGTAACAAACAGTAAAAGCAATGTATCCAATGCCTAAAGTATGAAACTGTAACCTCTCTGTACATCAGTTTGAAAATAAAAATAAAAAAAGAAAAAGAGAAAAAGAAAAAAAGAAATTTGTCTTCTTAATGGGGTTTTTAATAGTTTGTTTATAATTTTTTCTTCATTGTTATCTGAATGTTCTAATTAATCTGTCTTTTATCAACAGGCCTGATATTCTGTCTTTAGTATATTGATAAGACTGTCAACCTAGTATTTCTTCTGAGCTTTTCCCTCAGTTTGCCCTTCAGTTTGCCCATACGAGGCTGCCCTATTGCATAACTGGCACCATCTCCATCCAGTCAAGCCTAGTCAGCTCACAATATTCCATCACGACTTTTATCAATCTACACCAAACCACCACAAGGCAAAGTGGCCATACCATACATGAAGGGCTTGAATCACAAGGTCGCTCAGGGGACATGGTATAGCATTCATTCACTCATTTATTCACTGATAGAGTAAGTTTGTTCTTGTCTGAAACTCCAGAGTGAGGGGAATGGGTGTACACCTTCACAAGAAAGTAAAACGTAGCATTAAACATTTGATTATCAACAAATTAGCTACTCAAGAACAATTGGCTTTAATCCCGTTATGCTGACTTTTCCACATTTACTCCATAGTGGCAATACTAGGTCTAAAAAAAAAAAAGAAAGAAACTGTTGAAGACTAGACTAAAAACTGTAAAATGTTATTTGTTGGATGATATCTGTTTGTAATGAACACAGTACTCATTTTTATGTAAAGACTGTTTCAGTGGAGGCTCTTCTTTATTTATTCATTGAACAAACATTTATTTAGAAAGGCTCTGAGCTGAGGATACAGAGCAAAGGGACCAGGGGCATCATCCTAAAGGGTTTTCTGTCTGCTGCAGGGTGTTTACAATGCATAGTGTAGGGTGTCGCAATGGAGAGCAGCAGGCACAGAAAGGACCCTGAGCCTAGACAGGAGCAAGAAATAATGATGGAAGACTTCTTAAGCTTTAGGACTGGCTGAGATATATTAGCAGTCTTTTTTTTCCTGAACTGATTTACAGGCACATTTTCCAATGTGAAAAATCAAAATTCAGCTCCACAAGTCTGAGAGATTGCTAACTCTAACTTAGTGGAATTTGAGTTAATGAAGCTTAAACTGATCACATTTGTTCTTATACTCAAATAAGTCTACACTTGTTACTGAGGCCCCTAGAAAATGCTTTTGTTTTGTGTCCTCAGTTTCTTACCCTACAAGTCAAGTTTTCACAGTAGAGGTTCTAATTATAAATATGTTTATTTTTTGTTGGTTATGGGGCTTGAACTCGGAGCCTAGGTGCTGTCCCTGAGCTTCTTTGCACTCAGAGCTAGTGATCTACCACTTGAGCCACAGCACCTCTTCCAGTTTTTGAGTGGTTAATTGTAAATAAGCATCTTGTAGGGACTTTTCTGCCCAAATGGATTCAGAACCATGGCCCTCAGATCTCAGCCTCCTGAGTAGCTAGGATTATTGGTGTGAACCACTGGTGACCTACTATAAGTACATTTTTAATACTGCATGTGATGACCTCAAATCCTCAAAAAAGTCTCTGCTAGAAGATCTGGCTAGCTGTACCCTTTACTATCTATGCTATACTGTTTTTTTTACATCAATAAGCATTTAATAATCTGAAGTTGAGCCTTGCTCGTAGGATAGATAGATAGATACATACATACATACATAACAGATAGATAGATATAGATACAACCTTCAGCTAAACATACTAATAATCTGAGTGAGTAGAAAGTGGCATGTAGTTATTAATTCTACAAATTATCATTACATATTAAGGATATGCCAAGTATTGCAAGAGACGCCAGAAACCTTCATCCTTAGGATGAAGGAATAAGACTACAGCTGGCTGTAGTGTCCAATTCAAAAAGTCATCTAAGGGGCTGGGGATATAGCCTAGTGGCAAGAGTGCCTGCCTCGGATACACGAGGCCCTAGGTTCGATTCCCCAGCACCACATATATGGAAAACGGCCAGAAGGGGCGCTGTGGCTCAGGTGGCAGAGTGCTAGCCTTGAGCAGGAAGAAGCCAGGGACAGTGCTCAGGCCCTGAGTCCAAGGCCCAGGACTGGCCAAAAAAAAAAAAAAAAAAAAAGTCATCTAAGATGACTTTGTGAAAGGTCTCAGACTTTGAGTATGATTGTAGTTGCTGCCACTTTGAACATACAGATTCACAGGTCAGGCTAAGCTATAGATGCTTTCCATAATGATCCCTTCCAAGGGATCTTTCCATATAGATCCCCATCCAACCTAAACCACAGCTAGATGAGTCAGACCTGAGGTAATCACTTAATCCAGGAAAAACTAATCTGTGTTGGCCACCAACCTTTACAGGGATGAACACCCAAATTTGTTGTCAAATAGATTTTCTCTGTCCAAATTTTTATGGGGATAAGGTTATTAATAAGAGTTGCACATAAATTATACTAACAGCAGTCAGTCTGCAAAGGCCTATGTCTTAGGTTTTTCCAAATGAACAAATGCTACAAGTAAGCATAAATATTAATCCAAATCTAATCTTACAGGTATATGTGGAAGAAACTGCTATCCCTTACCTGTAAAGGAACACCAACAAACAGGCTATGAAACTGGCTTGAACTCTTAAAGCTCTTTCATGCTCCATTCCACCAAATCTTCACCTGGCCCGGCTTTCCTGTGCTCCTGAGAGTCCAGGTTGTGACTCGTCTGGCCTCACTTGATACAAATTCAAGCTCTTGATGTCAATGGACCATCTCATTTTCACCCAAATTAGGATGAATGAGATGATGGAAACTCATTTCTTGTGGTTCCTGGCAGGAATTCACTAGGCATGTCTCTAGATCTATGCCTCCTTGACACATCCTTGTGGGCTGAGCTGCATCATGTACACAGGCTATGCCCCAAGAAGGCTGCTGAGGGACATATATATCATTACTGTGAGAAGCAAATTAGCTATGGTATAAAAAAGAAAGTGTTATTCAGGAGGTGATTGGATGCAATTAAGGGGTATTGGAGTCCTCAGGAAAAGAAATGGGAGACATTTCCCTGAGGGAAGCAGGGCTGGAACCTTTCTTTGTGGCCCTGAAGACAGGACCATCTATCCTCACTCTCCAGTCCCCTCCCACGCTCTGGTCTCTCAGATCTGGGTCAAGGCAGGCCATGTGGGTGTGTGAGAAGGAAGAAGGTGCAAAGTGAGAAGCTTCAGGTGACAAACAGGGAAAAGGCCACAGGACAGATTGCTCCTCCTGGGGACACTTCAAAGTATGCCCACACTTTATGCAAATAAAGTCCTATGCAAAGTCTATGCAAATACCCACAGAGCTCTATTAGTTACCAGAAGTAAAAACGGCCTTGGATGAAAGACAGTTGTCTTCCATTCTGAGTCAGGTATTACATCTTGCTTTAAGTTAAATGAAAAACACATATCTACCTCACTGCTGAGGAGGTAACAAATTGTACAAGAACTGTATCCACTGCCTTATGTATGAAACTTTAATCCCTCTGCATATCACTGTGACAAAAAATAAGTAATTGTTCGGAAAAAAATAAATATGGAAATAATAAAAAAGAAAGAACACAGGTGTCAAATAATGAGTCTTTAGGAAGTTTAGCACAAATCATAAGTTTTAGTGAGATCAAAGCTCATTTTGGTATAGCCATAGGTGCCTTAGTAGCATTTAGACACCAAAGCCAGATAGCCTTTGACTTTTCCATACCTCTCCCCTATGTTGTCACCCATGACTACACACAATTTTTGTTCCCTATGATCTCTACCCAACTTAGACTCCATGTTAGATCTGAAAGAAGTACATAATGCTAACTCGATACATATTTCATGTTGAGACGATCAAAAATCACACACATGTGAACTGGGGCCTTCAAGATTTTAATCCACAGGATAATTATCTTATACTAAATGTTTATTTTGGGGCCACTCTTCCTATGTCGAGTGTACAAGCAACCCCTTCCTCACACCACAGTGACAATTAGGATACAACCCATGCTGATGCCTCCACCTCATGCTGACTCCTCTTCATATCCTGAGAATTCTTAATTCTGCCTGTTAAGTGTCCCCTTCCCAAATGGTTATTCTCTTTAAGGCAATTCTCTTGAAGGGAAGGAAAAGGCTGAATTTTCAAGAAACATCTTCCCAGGAGGCATGACCAAGGCTGGCTTCTGGAATTCATTTTCCAGCTAAGCACTTTAGTACCATGTTCCTTGTGGTTATTAGCACAAGTGACAACAGCCTTTTCCTCCCTGAGCCACGCAGATTAAGGAAACCTAAGACTACATTTCTAAAATTGTTTCCATTTCAACCCACAGAGAATCAATACAAGAGAAGAGCATTGCCTTAAACGCTAATGTTATCCAAACTCAAATTCATTTTTGATGGATTGGCGGCTGTGTTTTCTTAAGGCCAGGCCAGGATAAATATACACATTTCTTAAGATTCTTTTTTTTCTTTCTCCCCACTCCCATCCCTCACACATAGAGAGTATAGTGAATGTTACACCCAGCTGTCCCCAGGACACAATCTGTTTGGGGAAATTGGAAAACTATTTTCAGTAAAGAGATCCTGGGGCTCTAAGTCTGTCAGCCAGCATTGACCATATGACTCAGGAGTCCCTAGTCTCATGAGAGTCGTGGCACATGCTTCAAACAGCCTCAGGCATACAGACGCAGACGTCCAGACTGCCTATATCCACTGCTGGACCCAGCTCCATTCCCATACCTAGTGTGCACTGCCATAGCTAAGCTCCCTTGATTCCCACAGCCAGTGAGTATTCAAGCACTGACCCTGGTACTTAGAACTAATAATGGCTTAAAGCAGTGTATGAGGGGAAGAGGGAGAGAGATGTTTTCAAACTCAACATCCAGGCATTGCTGGCCTCAGTAGTCTGCTGTGCTCCCTACTGTTCCCAGAAAGCCCCATTTCTACCATCTTATTCTTCAGAACTCAACTCAGGCATCACTTCCTCCAAGAAATCTTCCTTCTATGTCTCTCCTCATTACACCCTGGTCACAACTCTGCTACAATGTTGATCTCCCAGAACTACAAGTAAGTAGGTGTCTGTGTATCTCCCAAACTATAATCCAAACTATCTGTGAGCAAAGTCCATGTCTAACTCAGCAGTGTGGGAGGCAATGCTTGATACATAGCAGATCATTTGCAGATGAAGCAGGAGTAATAAAGAAATGAAAGAATTAATGAAATCCAGGCTTGACTCTGGTGCAGAATTAGCCAATAGAACTTCTGTTTTCACTTCTGAAATCACATTTTAATTATACTTCCATATTTTTATGCTTCCCATCAATATTAATATTTTCTGGGCCATGGTACCTGCTTTGGCTAATGGGACATCAGAAAACATGGCATGAGGAGCAAGAGTTTAGCACATTATTGCTCAATGAAATGCATCCTCCTTTGCTGCTGACAATCCTCTGACCACCACACAGATAAGTTTGGACTTCCTATAGACGCTGGGAGCAAGCCCTACCATCCTTTCCCTCCTATATTTGGTAGTCATCAGTCAAATGGAGTCATATTCACAGGTGTTTCATGGGCCAACACCTTTCATAAAATTATTTTTTTCTCTCTACAAACTCCCATCCTCCACACATAGAGAGTATAGTGCATGTTACACCCAGCTGTCCCCGGAAAACAATATGTTTGGGGAAAGTGGAAAACTACTTTCAGTAAAGAAATCCTGAGGCTCTTAAGAGATCCTAGGGCTCTACTGCAGTCCTGATCCAGCCTCTGGCATGCAAATATGTCTTGTGATTATTGATCCTAAGAGTGCTACGGTTTTACCATGCAGGCCTGAGTCTTATAGCCTTTCAGCAGGGTGATCCAGTCCCTCTAGGCCTTCATGTGCTTAAAACTATGGACTATGTCTTCCTTATCCCAATAAATTCAGGCTATACTTGGCTATGTCTTCAATTTTTCTACTAATAGAAACATGATTCACCATAAATTACAACCACCATACACAAACAAAACTCATTCTCTACCCAAGAAGGCCAAGACACTATTGATATTTTTGATACATTAGAGTATGTCCAGGTTAATCAAAAAGGCAGCCGAGAAAGTCAAGTAGTGTTCTAATGTAAAACAACAAAAAATGTAGCCACAACCCCACCTCCACAACTATCATTAGACATTGGTGAGGAGGGAGTATATTAGGAGAGGAAACACTGGGTTATCAATCCACAAAATCACTGACAAAGCAC